>NC_061523.1:4927500-5252500 GCF_022379125.1 Scophthalmus maximus | reverse complement strand
TAAATGAACTCAATTTTTCGCTAATTGCTTGCTCGTAAATCTGCAAGCAGCACTCTTTGCCCCCTCGTTTTCTCCCTCTCTCTCTATTCCCCCCCTCTCTGCGTTGGTGTCCCGTTAAAATAGCCATCAAGTTTTTTTAACTTTTCTCCGTAGGCAGATTTCACAGGTACCACCTTGTTCACGTGACAGCCATACAGTTCCCACCAGGCAAGCAGACCTGCCCTCGCTGTGCATCCGCATTGGTAGGGCACTGCACGCATGTTCACAGGGCATTATTACGAATAAAAAAGTGAGCATTGCCTGATATACAACGTGTGTGCAGGATATGCATCACCCCTCTGAAAGCATTTCATTTTTTGGTTGTCAAGAACTTTATGTTGTAAAAATGGCTGCAGAGATGACTTAACTAAAGTCAAACTTAAGGTTTCCATAACTTAAAGGGGCAGTAACTGTCTTTGTTGTTGTTGTGGGGGGTTGGTGCACAGACCACTAG
This sequence comes from Scophthalmus maximus, assembly GCF_022379125.1. Lineage (NCBI taxonomy): Eukaryota > Metazoa > Chordata > Actinopteri > Pleuronectiformes > Scophthalmidae > Scophthalmus > Scophthalmus maximus. Next base: position 5,252,007 of record NC_061523.1, on the reverse strand, counting down.
GCCAAAGCCGCAGAGTTGCTGTGCTACCCGCCAGCGGGTCTCTTTATGTATCGACACTGAACAGTAGCACAGACGCTGGAAGTCGCTGGTTCATCACAGTCACAGTGGATCAGTCCTCACAATTAAAGGTGGCATCGAGCCCCGTCGTCAAAGGTGCAAGTGGGCGAGACCAAACGAGGTCAGAGGATTTTTGAAGGGGCCTGTGAGCGGATGTAATTCAGTTTGGAGAAGGTGACACGAGGGGCCTCCTCGGAAAAACGAGTCGACGGTGGCGAGTGGAGGCTTTGTTCTGATTGGAGTGCGGAGGAGCTGAGGTGATCGTGAAACCTTGGGGTGGGTACGACGGTGGTTGTGGAACTGGACCGTGATCTGTTTAGGGGGACACAGTCTGTGCAAAAATTCTGCAAATTCAGGAGAAGAGCTGGGGACTCTAATCTGGTGAATCACAGAAACCATGCAACATCATTTCCAAAGGGGGCGACGTAAAACTGTGCGCGACTGAGGGTTCAAAGCAGGTAAGAAAATGAACAGATGGCCCGTGGCTTTATTAATTTACTTTTATGTATCTGTTGTTTCTCAGAGAGTGGAAAATCCTGTCCTCTTCTTCCCTTCCTCTTGTCAGCAGCAGTCAGCCACCGGAGCGTGCAGTAAGAATGGATCTGCTTTCTGTCATTCTCTCTTTCCCTCTGCCTTCCTCTTTCCAGGAATGTTCCATTCCTCCATTTATTCCTGTTTAGTTTCCTCATCTTCCCTTTTATTGTATGTCCTTCCCTTTTTTCTTTCTGAATCCTCTAAAATTGTTTCCCATCATTTAAAAAAAAAAAACTTCTCATTTATTCTGTTTGACTTTCTTATTACTCATTCCGGTGAAAGCTCAGCCCTGATTAGTCTGAGTTTCTTTCTTTGTTGCCTTCCCTGTCCTCACCCCTTTGATTATTTCTCTCTCGTGCTTTCTTTTTCTTCGGCTCCAATTCAAGTTTTCTTTCCGCATGAATGGTTTTGAATAAACAGCGATCGCGGATGTTGGCTAGGTGCCACGGGAGATTGTATCTGTCACTTTAACACCAATCTAACCCATGACTTTAATTCCTCTTTCTACTTTAAGAGACGCAGAGGATTTAATGTTACATCTGCAGTGTCGAAGATGTGGGAAAGCAGAAAATATATACTGAGGCTATCCCACTCTGTGGTGTTCAGTTAGAAGGGTTGACGAGTCTAAATGTGATTTGATAAGAGGTGATGATCAAAGTCAGGATTGGCTATCTGACCTGTTCCCTTTCAGACAATTACCGGACTAATGAGGCATCCCTTATTTCTCCTATGAAACTTTTTAAGTTCATGTTGCCTTTAGTATGACACAGCCAGGGGTTGTTAAAGCATGGCTATGGATAAATGAATTATGAAAGACACAATGCAAACAATGCAAAGTACACTGCAAAAGAAGGAAGACACATTACTTCATCATTTTGAAATTTCAAATTGAGAGAACCAAAAATGCTGACTTGTAGTGAGACCCTTGGAGTTCCTGGTGGTGGGAGTGAAGGACAGATTTTCAAAGTGCACAAAGTCTTGAGCAGACATGGAGATCTTGAGGGCACATAATGCATCTAATTCATATGTAGGTGCACTCACACAGAGTACAGTGAAATCACATTAGTGCATCAGAAGATCACATTGTCCTGCTTGTTTCCCGACATTTGCCCAGGAAAGAAGCACGAAGCCCTTTTCGCATTGGACATCTTGAAGGTGTATGTCCTGGTATTCTTCATGCTACTTCCGTCTCACACTTTCATGTGGACACTTGAATAGAGCTGCAAGGAAAAACACCAGAATTGTCTTTAAAAGGACTCCCTATTTATTATACAGTGTAAAATCCTGCTCTGTATTCATCCATCAATTTATTTTTCAATATTTCACTAAAAAACAGTAAATTACTCTATATGGGGTGTGCACTACCCATATGTGCTGTAGGCATTCCATATCAGAAATATTCCATATTTCGCTCTCATTGAAGAGGCCTGGTGGGTCGCCAGGGCAACGAAAACAACCGGCAGTCCAAAACCCTCAAATGTTAAAAAAAAGAAAAAATGTAAAAGCCAATGTAATTAATTAGAAAATCAATATTCATTTGCACTGGGTAGCATCTGTGCAGTGCTGTGTGGGGTTGTTCCAGAACGTGAGTCAACCTCTGTGTCGTTGCCTGGGCAACTTTTGATGTGATGTGAGTCCTTAGAAATTGAAAGTGCGGCTATGAATATTGTTGATCCATTTGGACCTATTCACTGTAGCAACTATATTGCTGAATGCTATGTTATCAGGACCGGCAGAACTTATAGCAAGAGTTAAACCCCAAGAAGCAACAAACTGTTGTTTCTTCTTTTCCCAAAAAATCCCTGTGTAAATGTACCCATGGTTGTGACTGGACTCCCTCTGAGTGTGAGACTCATGCTTATTGCAGGTGGAAGGGCTGCTTCAGTCTGACAGCCGACACACAGGGCGTCACAGGTGTCTCGTCGCTCTGTGCACCAAGCAGCGTACCCTCTGTTGTACATCCGGCCGGTGTCTGTACTGACTGTGACAGGCTGAGAGGAAAGAGCTGCAGATCGCCACTGCGGCAGCTAGTGCCCCATATATTACAGTACACATGAACTTATGTGAGCAACCTTGGAAGAGCATAGTTCCAACGGGATTTTTTTAAAAACACAAACACAGCATTGTATAGGCTACATTAAAATGTAAAACGTGATCTCATATTGCATATCACGACATGGTTAAGTTGCAGTAGCCTATAGAAGATGACCTGGAACCAGTGTGAAGAGCTGGGGGGAACTGCGGAGTTGGGAGCATGTTCATCACTACGCACACAAACGATGAAATGTCTCCAGAGCAGGGCATAGTGTAAAGGAGCGGTCCAGCTCACAGAGCACGGCCGGAGCCCTCTGCAATGCAATGAACACCCACAGGCGCTCTAAGGTGCTGTGGTGGTTAAAATGACACCATTAAATATTAACCGGGAGAGTACAATTTTTCTACTGTATGTCTCTAATCCATTTCAGTTCACACTGGAGGGCGGAATAAATCCCCTCTGCCTCCAGGCTGGAGTTCAAGAGAACAACCCCCCTCCCCCCCCCCCCCCCCCCCCCCCCAACTGAGGATGAAGTGAGCCCACTTTCCACAGTTTTCTTCCTCACTCTGTCCGCCTATTGAGCACCGCTGACACATAGGCTCATTGTCAAATTGAGTAACAATCCACAAAATATGCCACACAATTGAGAGGACACAACTTTGTCTATCGCTCAGCATCAATTTCTCCGGACGTGTGTTTCCCCTCCTTAGACAAGAGTTACAAAAACACGACACACCCTTGACAGCCTTGACACCAACATCGTTGACCTTGAAATTGGTAGACCGGGTCACAACCACGGATGAATCCAGGCTCGTAAATCCAGGGCACAAACCCAGAGGCCACGAGACACAGCCTTTGGGGTGAACTGATTTCTAAATAATTCTTGTTTAAAAGTCGCCGAGGTCAGTTAAAAGATACAAAACAACTGCAAATGTAGTCATTTTGTGTCTCTGGGGCTACTATATGGGAGGGATTTGGGGCCATTTCCCTGTTGTATACTCAGGGCCCGATGTCTTTGGCCTCTCCTGGGACACATTGAAGACTGAGGAAAACTGGAATGGAATTTGACATGACCTGCAATAACTGCAAGGGGTAGGACAACTGTGAAATGACAGGTGACTGAACTACAACCACAATCAAAGTTTTAAATTATTATGTTTCATTGGCCGGTAGTTTGTTTGGTAACATAGAGTAGCTGAGAAGAAAGGAGATGGTGAAAGCTTCAGTCGATGTTGGACTTCTGGCCATTTCCTAAAAGCAGAACATAGCAGTGGAAACTCGATGTGTGTCAAACTTGCAATAAAGGACAGCCGCACTAAACAAATGGCACAATGTCAGTGTTATAAAAAAATAAGGGGAGGCTTTTCGGTGCATGTATTGATAATTAAGAGGGGAATTGAATTTCAGGATGCAGCTCTCTATCCTCTTTGGATAGAACAGAGAGTCAGTAGCAAGAATCAAATTACATGAAGTGTTGGAAGGATAGAGGTCAAATATACATCAACGCATGAATGTATTCCACGGGGTGCATGTTTTTGGCCCATATAATACATTAATGTCCCGATGAATGAAAATATAACCAGCTTATATTTGCCCCTAATTTTTCAAATGTCAAAGATTTAATTCGACCGTCAGGTCAGATTCTTGCGTTGCTTGTGGGATTTTCTCCCCACAGACACAAGGTTGTGTCGAAGCATGTGAGGTCTTTGAGCTGAGGTGAGTCACACACTGTATTCTGAGCACATACTTCAATATAACACATATATATGCCAATAAACCTCCTATCACAGTATTCCCAGGCACCGTAATTCTCTCTAAAACACTGAGGGCTGCTGGTTATTGCATGATGGCCCAACCTTACACACTGGATAACCCCAACCTCCTCATTCTGTTTCTATTTACTCTGCCTCCAGTGTAAATATACCGCCGTGTGGATTACATTACATACACATCTCGTCATGTACACACCGAAAAGCCGAGGAGTGTGTGATAATGTTGTTTGATGTGAAACCTGCAGTGTGAACCGAACTTTGCACCTGAACCTTGCATCTGGGATTCTATAAAGCTGTGTGTGTGCGTGTGTGTGTGTGTGTGTGAGAGAGAGAGAGAGAGAGAGAGAGAGAGAGAGAAAGAAAGGTGGGGTGGCAGCAAAGATCAGCAGGCCAACTATATTTACTGTTCCTCCCCTGTGCAGGGGGGGACGCAGTACACAGCGGCGTCATCCTCCTGCCGCGTGCGCTCGTGCGTGTGTGTCAGGACGGGTGCAGATGTCCGCTGTGTATTTGAATCAGCCACAGCACTCTGCCTCCCGACACAGCTGAAAGTCCCGTCTCACGTCTCACCGACAAAAGCAGTCCATTTGGACAGAGAGGCAGTGGAACGGCTGCTGCCTCCGCCTTTCATTTAGTGTCCCCAAATAAAATGATGATGATGAGTCGATGACTCACTCGGAAAAACCCCCAACTACGAGCGGAATCATTCTTAGGATAAAGTGCAAACCTTCACTATAAATAAGCCTTTATGGCTCCCTAAACTGGCGGGATTCGGTTTCACAAACGTCTGCCATACATCATACTTCTCGCGTTATTCCCGTAGTGCCATTCGCGCGACATCCGCGGCTTTGCATTGAATTTGTCTTATCGCGAGAACAAATTTGCGTCGCGTTCGGTGCGAATGCACCATAGGAGTAGGGGGTGTCTTCAGCTGAAGCTATAGCTGCCCTGCAACCCCACCGTGCCCAGCATTTGTCACACAAGTATTAGTAACAGCTTCTAACTGCGCCTCCTAAAGCCGCGAATGGTCGATCTTACACTTTTCCGCATCTGTAGTGATCACACAAACATGTCAGTCAGTGAGATTTACAAGCGTTGGAAGGCAGGTCTTGCTTTTTTTCTTCGCATTTACAGCTAAGTCCGCTAAGGGCCCCCTGTTTGACAAATAACTGACATGTAATATTGATCCTATTAAATAGGAGGATGAAGGGGTCTAAATGGGGTCTCCTTAAGCCTGGTTCCCACAAAGGACCAATACCAGTCATGATTAGTCTATATACACCCCCCCCCCCCACACACACACACACACACACACACACACACACACACACACACACACACACACAGCCAACTCTTCCCATCACATCCCTTGGCCCGCCAAGGCCAATTAAGCTGGCACTCTCTTCTGGCCTTTACTAAACTCTCTTTCTCTCTCTCTCTCTCTCTCTCACACACACACACACACACACACACACGCGTGCACACGTACATGCACATTTTCAATCAAAAACTAAGTCTCTCTGTGCATGTCTCTCCAGCCCTCACTCTGTCTGACAGGGACAGATGGACGTGCGCGGCTGATAAAGAAAGGTAGTCTCACTTGCTCCCCAGAAAGAGTTCAATGAAGATTAATAGCATCACTTAACTAAACACACACACACACACACTAACACACACACACACACACACACACACACACACACACACATTTTGATTAATATTCAGGCTCTCGGGAACTCTTCAGAGACTGTGTGTACCAGATGTCTGCAGAACACAGAAAACTTCAACTACCTTTGACTAGAACATCATTGGGTGCTGTCACTATCAAACTTCTCTGTCGCCTCTGAAGCTCTGCGTGTGTGCGTGCGGCTGGGTGTCATTCTGAATTAGGGCATACATGGGGACACATTTAGGACTTGACGCAGTTGAGTAAGAACAGCTTGTCAATGTAGGAACCAATGGTTGTATAGAAAGATCGACAACACGACAGCTCCACAAAAGTGAAGCCAAAACTTCTCAGTCAGCAAATGGGACGCGACACCTAAGGAAAAGAAAAAAGCCTTTCTTTTATGTTCTCGTTGAACCCATAACAACTAGGGATGGGAAAATGAATCGTAATTCCATATATCGCGCTCCAAAAATTTGAAGATCCATTTCGTCAGTCAGAAAAGGATACTGCGATATTCCCTGGTATAAGGAGATGATCTGGGACGACAACCCCAAAAAAATACCCCTGTCAGTAGTAACACACTTTAGACAACAGAGATCGCATTTGGCACTGTACGCAACAGAGCCTACAGCCGGACGTTCCCGGACTGAAGAGACAAAGAACAGCAGGAAGACCGCTACGACAGTCGTTTGTGACGACGAGAGGCTTGCTGTATCACGCATTGTGCCGCTTTGTGTGCATGATTGAGACGAGCATGTCACCCCATGAGGGGGACGCCCCCGTTGTAGCGAGTTTCACACGCTGAAAGACATCGGCCGGTATCCTGGCGAGCTGTATACGGATGTATGTGGATTTTTGGATTTTATCAACACAAGTAAGGGCGATGCCGGGGCGTTGGTTAGCTCACTTGGTAGCACCGGTGCCCCTCGTCCGGAGGCTTGAGTCCTCACGCCGGGGCCGTGGGTTCGACCGTGCGTGATATCGAATCGAATACTTCATATCATATATTGAACCGAATCATGAGATAACTGTACCCCTGATAACAAACCAGAATCAGCAAAAACCTAGCACCTGCCCTTCAAGTTAAAACACAGTTGCATATGGACAGCCCTGAGTGCACTGATATCAAGCAAACTATGGTAAAACTGCTGAGTTACAGCTTCTCTCACGCACAGGAGAAAACGTCAAATAGAGCAGTAGGCTGCTCGCAGACCACGTGCATATCCACTCCTGGGTTTTGGTTCTTAGGTTTCTTCAAAACAAGTATAACCATGATGCTCGACTATCATATCATGTTCTTTCTTACAACCAAAGGCCTTCTGTCTGGTAATTATAAATAGAACATTGCCTGTAAGCCGGACGTATGGGAAAAACCTGTTAACAATTTCTGTAAACGCTTTTTTCGCTGTTTCCCCCTTCCCCCTGCATTCTGCGAAGAAGACCCGCCCTACTCTGCCCCTGATTGGCTCTGTGTCTGAACCTAACCAATCCAACCAACGAAGGTAAAACGGGACGCAGCATTTGATTTTAAAATAGGGGATGATTCCGTATTATAAGGGTCGGCTGGCAACCCTCTCTCCAAGGCGCAGGAGAGTTACTTGCAAACACTCGGCGAGGAGACTAGATCTTGAAGATGTAAAAGTTCAGCCACGAACAATACCGCAGAGCAGATACAGGTACGGCAGCCGCACCTACTGGCCCACACTCCCACATACTCACACACACAACAGAGATAAAACAAAACAAAACGCAAAAACATGAACGCAGGAATCACAGCGAGAGCCGTGACGAAAGGTTTTACAACAATCTAGTCAAATATACTTTTTCATTCGGCTTTATTATTGTTTTTCACTATCTCTATGAACAAGCACGATTCCCACGTCCCCTGTTTGACTTAGTAATTTATAGTTAAGTAGACCCCGAGAAAAGGAACTTTCCAGGCGCATGCATTTGACTGACTGAAACCTGCAGAATAATCTCAAGTAGAGGTAGAAAGTCAGACTCGAGTAAACAGCCTCTCTTCTATGAGACATCTGTCCCAGTCCGCCCAGACACTGCTGTGAAACCTTCCACTGAAATGACAGAATGAAGCCCTTTTATTTGTCCTCTCTACTCTCTCTTTTTTTATTGTGTGTATGGGCGCGTGCGTGTGTGTTTGACAATGAGTATGTCACAAATGAGTAATCGCGCACTAACCTTTTATTTTAAATAAAATGTTCACTGTGATGCATTCTGAGCAGGTGTGTGTGTGTGTGTGTGTGTATGCGCTCTTGTGCTTGTTTCTCTCCCCAAGCCTCCAGCTTTGAAAAAGTTGCAAGAGAAAAACAGGAAAGAAAAGAAAAGAAAGAAAAGACCCGGGGATAAACCTTACTCCAGAGAAATGAAGACAGTCGAACGTATAAGCAAAGGCAGAGGGACACAAACGGCAGGCGCAGTATCAGCTGGATATCTAATTTGCTGTTAAGATCGAGACTGATGCCACTTTCCTTCCGGTGGCGTTCCCCTGATGTAACAAGAGCCGGTGGCTGACTCAAATTAACATCTCCTCTGACTCGGTGTCCCCACAAGCGCACATCAAGGTGCAGAATTACAAACAGGACCAGAGCAACAGAGCAAATCAATGCTGCCAGGCCCTCAAGTGTGAGTGTGTGTGTGTGTGTGTGTGTGTGTGTTAAAAGCACTCTCACCATTTGTTTTTTCTTTCAAGGAGGCTGCGGATTCCAAATTAAGAGACATACAACATTTTCAAAGGTGTTTTGAGTGCAGTCGCACTTAAACTAGTCTTACTGCTGGCACATTTAATAATTATGATTTTAGAAATTGTATATAACACAAACATGCTCACACACCCCACCTGACAGACTTGGTGTTGTATTCAAGAAATAGTCCGTTTTTTTGAATAAACTATAACCACGTCATAGCATGTCAGAAGCATATTTAGCTCCTGAAGTTGTCTAAGCTTTTATATTTTTTAAATGGCTTTTTGAAGTTTCTTCACTTTCTCTTATTGCTGTATTCCTATTGCGTTTGCTGCACGCTGAGTAACAGAGAGACGTAAGAAAGAAATACAGAAGAGGCAGAGAAAGTAACTGATTTTCACTCAAGCCATTTTATGCAAATTGGCCTGAACACTGACCAACAGATCAGTAAAGTCAGGCTTACAGTATGAGGGCCATTTTGTATTAAATGAAATCTGCCCAGTAAGTTTTTGTCTACATTTGTTTTGATGATAATTATGTGCATATATTGTGAACTGATCAATGCTGCCCTGGTCATGCTTGTGTTAACACAGACCCTGAGCTGATTCAAATGCAGCTGCTGGGATTAGATTCTACACAAGTCTGCGCATATCAACAGGATAAAAAAAACTAATTTATCAGCATCTTTAAGTCAAAACATGATTCTATTACATCACCCTTGTGAAAAAAAAAAATCCTTCTATAGCAACAAAATTAGTTGTCTGCCATTGCCCCCCAAAACATGACTGTATCGATTCTTGTTTTCTGCATCAGGAGTACATAGTGTTTTTCATGGGGGATGATAAATCTGCGGATGCTGAATATAGCCGGCAGCAGGACAGTGTACTGCATGTAGGATCAATTCACCGTTGGCTGAGGCCTTTCAAACAGATTCATAATTTGGAACATCACCACAAGAAAGTTTTGTGGAGCTACAAACAATGTCTTACAACAGAATGAATGTACGGAGAGAGCTAGATAACCACTCAGACTCGCTGTGAATTTGGCCAAGTTACGAACTCTGGTATTGCCCCTGCTGGACATGGTCAGTCATTAATCGTCATATTCTTAATTTTCTAACAGACCAGTGAGCTTCATCAGAGACGCCATATGGGAGGAGGCAAATCCTAATAAGAAAAGTCAGTAATGCCAAAGATGCTGGTTATATGACACATATTCCACTCTAACTCTAATATTCCAGTATAACATTTTAAAGGGGCAGTAAGCGATTTTAAAGCAATACACGTAAAAATCCTCGAATATTTCCTCGTCGTTCGCTAGCTGTCTGTTCTGTGTGTACGCTGGAAAAAATCTGGGTTTTCGGCTCAGCCCTGGCTCTGTAAAGTGGAAACAACAAAATGGTGCGGACCACACGGACGTGGTAGCGGGTGACGCTATGACACGGGGGTTTTGGCCTATAGTGGTATGCTTTCTCCAAAATCGACGACTGAAAGTGTCGTCATAGCTCCGTCTCCAATCATTTGTATTGGAGCCTGGTCTTGTTAGTCCAAAATAACTGAGTTAAGATGGCTGCCACATGGCGAGACTTGCCTGCAAGTCCAACATCAAGGCTACATCCAAATTTGCTCCAGACAGATAAGAGACAACATGACCCTGACTGTTACTTAACTTCAACCAAGCACTTTTGGGTGTCTTTAGTTAATCAAACCCTGACCATCGTGGTGGTTCTTCAGAGAACCGTCATATGAAATATTTTTGCAGGGATCTTTTCAGTTTAAAATGTCATCCTACTGGTAAGGGCGTCACATCCCAACACACAATATGGGACAGTTTGGCTGGCAAAATTGAGTAATTATACTTGAAAATATGTTTTTAGAGTTCTTTATCACATTTTATTGTATATATATTCTGTACATATTCTGTATATATTCTGTATATATTCTGTATATATCATTATACTTTGTGTGTATGTCCACGTTTTATGATTGATTAAAGTTTCGTTTGAAACCACCTTTAATTCTTAAAGTAGACAGTCGCTGACATTGCTGTCAGGAAAATGTCATTTTAATCATTTAAACAAATGATTCATGCTTTTTGTTTTTCCGGTGATCGCCCCCATGAAAGAAAAGAAAATAAAAGAAAATAAGCGCCCGAGATGGATCTGTGTTTGGTCTAAGAATGAATCCATTAGTGATGAGGGCCACAATCCTTTTTTCAGAGTTTTCTCCTAAATATCAGATTACTTATCAGATAAATTACTTCCATAACCATTAGTTGGTGCGTTAAAGTACCACCCGGTGCATTGTTACATCCATCAGCATGAAAATTGGTCAACAATTGCCGATATTTTAAAACAATAACAAACAACATAATGCTAATCAGTTACTTTTCCCTAATGCAGCTCCAGTCTGTAGTTTAGAACCGTCTTATAGCAGTGGGAAAACACATTTACATGATTCTCATTTTATTTTTGGTGGCATTTCCAGAGTTTGCTGGAAATTCCCCCGACAGCTGGATGGAAACATTCCTCGTCAACGAGAGAGGATACTCAATCTGTTTCATTTTTAAACCTTGCCTTGTTCATTTAGCACAAGGATGCCTTAGTCTTTATTCCATCTCTGCTCTGTCACAGCCTGTCCTCACAGATTCTGTCAGGGCTAGGCTCATCACTGGGACCGAGAGCTGAAATGCGAATCATATAAAAAATAAAGTTTTCTCCTGGCAGGGACTGACGACTGGGGCAAAATGGGGACACCAGGCAGAAATATTACTGTCATCAGAAGGGGGTAAAGTGACTAGAAGTTTTTGGGAACGAAGGACAGAAAGTTGTTCTCCAACTGGTGCTGTGGGTTCTTTGAAACTGGAACTGTTTTTTAATATTTGGAAGGGTCCAGAGGAAATTCAGACAAGTTTGGTGAAGAGACTAATTCAGTAACAATGGCCTGTGATGAAAATATAATATACAAAACAACATAATCTGAAATGGAGGTTGCGCTCATCGTTGTTCGATGAGAGGTCAGGACGGGACACTCAATCGTGATGAATTTTTGAACTCAGAAGCTGTGTTTGAAGTTTAGCCCCTTTAAACCACTGTACCGCAGATGAAAGTGAAACTGAAATCCCAGAGTATGTTCATCTTCGTTCATCCCATACACAGTTCTGGCCGTTACTGCTTCGGTCTGACTGATGCTAATTTTTTTTTTTTGGAGGAATGTTGTCACAGAATGTCACTTTCACTTGTAAATCAAATCATAACTAACATTCCCAGCAACAACTAAAATAAATATCATTTTAGAATTAACAGTTAGAGGCTCCTCTCTTCTGAACATTAAGGAGACTGTAGTTCAGACTGTAGTGCAAGCAGGCATTACTATTTTCTATTTTCTGTTTGTTGCCCTTTGGTGAGTATGGGTGAAAGTGACCCAGTTGAATGAAGTTCTCTCATCTGGATTATGGCAACTGGCAAGTGAGAGAACATGGTTGAAGCATGGTTGACCTTGTTGATGGATTCAAAATCTGAAAAAGGATGTTCAGTTTGATGTTCAGTTTGAGGCTGCTCACAACACCTGATGAATTACCAACAGCTCTTGGATGATCAGATGGATTTTCTAATCTAAGAAAATTTGGTCAACTGTCAACAAGTTTGAGCAGTTCCACTGTCTGATTTATGTGAGCTCTGCGTCCTGACCGGTCAATTTCGGCCCTACAGTGTGCGGATAAAAGTTGCATGCTCTGGCGACGTAGTCAGTTGTACTAAAAGTGCAAAAGCCGTACCCACTTGAGAGATCAGTGGGACAGTAAAATTTAAAAAAGGTGCAGCCCGAAAATAAACAGCTGTTCAAAAATGAGACTCATCAAATGGATCACTGTGTTTGATGAATGGTGCAACACTAAAACCCTTGCTGGATTAAATCTTCACACACACACACACACACACACACACACACACACACATATACACACACACATTGAGAAATTTGAACACTTACTATCAGCTCCCATGTCACAACACTGCAGTCGGACTTCGTCAGATAAAAACTTTCTTCTCCAAGCGGTCTGTCAGTACAACTTAAACCTAGCGTCTTTACCTGCCCATGTATTTGCCTGAAAGCTGTGTGTCTCTGTATTACCCTTGCGATGGTTTTTAATTACTTCCATGGTTAAAACACCAACAGCAGTGATATGCATTGTGTGGCATGCACCTCCTGCGGGGAAGGAATATTGCAGGCAATAATCACGCAGAACAAACAAAACACTCAAAGCAGCTATGCTATTCATACACATGATGGCAGAATAGGTTGCAACACAGGGCCTACCTCAACCTCTGCGGTGTTGCCAGTTTTGTCGGCTTTTTGGAGACGGCTGTTGGACTGATGAAGAATTATTGGGCTGGTATCAGATAATTTGGGGGATAAAAAAAATATATATATACAATATTTGGCACAGTGGGCATGTAACCTTGTCATGTGTGTTAGGGGGTTTACGATAATATTGGTAATGAAATAAAGTTGTTGAAAAGAGCGATCAGTTCAGCTATTGTAGGGTTTTATGCTTGCTAATGTGTAGTGTATAAAAAAACACCATTTCTTCGCACAAACCAGATGAAGAGAAACAAGACAGTAGCGTGCAGCAGCCAACAATCAAAACGAAGACAACACAGAGGTGACTGTTGTGGGAACTCTGCAGATGGTCAGCACGATAAAAAGAAAGGCATGAGCAGGGACGCAGATCCGACCCTTTGTATTTTCATACGGGACCACACACAACTGCATGGCTTGTGGTGTTTCATGGTTTTCCTATTGACTGTGTCCTGCCAGCGGGGCTCCCATGTAAAATAAGTATGCGACTGTTGTGGATGAAGGCTCACTGAATGACAAAAGCCACGAGACTCTGGGGACCAGGAATAAGCGCGCAAACCTTTGAGCCAAAGCCAAACTGGACTTCCAAAACTTCAAAGTAACTCCTCCCACGTCACCAGCCGGAGATCCAGCCTTTTCGTGGAAATGTGCACCATGATAGAATCAGGAGGCTCTTAAATGCAGATGGAGGAAACTACAAAAGGTTTCTTGTCATGTCAGGGTTTTTTTGTTTTTTTTTGACATTGCATTCTACCCCCTCTTCTCCCTCTTTTTTTGTACCTCTTTTTATCTTCACCTTTTATCACATCCAAACTGTTCTTCTATCTTCTCATCTTTGCTTAAGGGCTCCCTCCTCTCCTTTCATCATCTTCATGCTGTTGGAGCTTCCTCATCACCTGTGTGTTTGTATTGTCTTTTTGTTTCCTCCTCTCTCTCTCTCTCTCCCTCGTTCTCAATAGATCTGCTGTATTCCATCATCCTTTACTTTCTTGTTCCCCCATTTGTGTTTTACTTTGCCTTCATCATGTGCTATTTCTTTCTGCCCTTTTCCCCACTATCATATGATGTCACTTCCTTTCCCACATCCTGTGTCCCTCCCCACCTGTACTCTTATAATCATCTTCACGTCTCTGCCCTGGTCTTTCCTACACACCTCTCACATTCCCCTTCACTCCCTTCTCTCTCCTTCTTTTTACGTAGCCAACTTCTCTTTCCTTGTCCTCTCCTTTACTCATCTCTTCTCCTGGGTGTTTGACAGATTTGATAAAACTCCACTAAAAGCCCTCTGTCACAGCCTGCTGTTAGTACCGCACGATTCAACTTAATTTGCCTTCAGTGGAGAGAAAAAAAGGCTTTTACTGGCAGCCATTTTGGCAGTGTGCATGCATGGAGAGAATGTTAATGCCAGTTTAACAAGTTGCCTTTTAAAGCTCCCAAAAAACACCCGAAAGTCTGGGACAGTGTAATTCAGAGCTCTTGTAAGGATTATAGGGGAGCAACTCAACACCAGTTGCGCATTGATCTGATGAGATAACTTAAAGCTTTAGTATTGTATAAGAGTCACTGTAATTTACATTTTAAGAAGTAAATAGTTTTCATGCAGGCTGTCAGTGCCCAGTTAATCCTCTTTTTATTCCAAAGAAAATAAATAGAATAAATTCAGTGAACACTTTATTAATTAATTCCACGGGATGTTGTAAACTTTCCTTAGAGACTCTACTCCACGTTGGCACATTGACTGAATCATGTAATTTTGCCGATTTTTCAGCCACACGTTCCTGCAGGCCTGTTCTACCACATCCCAAAGGTGTTCTACTGGTAACACATATGGTGACTAGGGTGGCTACTGCCATGTTCATGAATCCAGTTTGAGGCTTTTGCTTTGTGACATGGAGCATTATCCTTTTGGAAGTAGCCATTACAAGATGGTAAACTGAGGCCATAAAGGGATTAACATGGTCAGCAACAATATTCATTCCCCACACCATTACACAGCCACCTGCTTGAACTGTTGACACGAGCAGTACATAGATCAATGATGTCGATGCTAAATTTTGGACCCAACCATCTGCTGCCTCAGCAAACATCCAGATTCATCAGAGAAGGCTACATTCTCCAAGTCTTCAGTTCTCTAGGTTTTGGTGAGTCTGTGTCAGTGGTTTCAACCAGTCAACTTTTGACCTCTCTCATCAACAAGGTGTTTCCATCTGCAGACATGCTGCTCACCGGATGTTTATTGAACTGGAAGTATTTATATCTTTACATTACCTAAATAACTTGAAAGTTAATTCAACAGTGCATTGTTGCAAAAAAGCCAACCGGACGCGCTGTAACTGAAATGTCATATGTATGTAAGTGTGTGTGTGTGGTGCTGAAAGAGGGTTAGATGAGAACGAAAGAATAGCTGGCTGACTAACAATAGATCCCTTGCCATCCACGGACTAAGGCATCAGTAAACAAGGCTTCAATCCCCCATTGGTTTCATGCGTGGACCATGTGTTTGATGGCGCTGGAAGCTCTGGCTCCATTGTCCTGCTGGTTTCAACGGAGAGAAAGTGTACTGTTTGTGACCCCCAGGACCAAATGAGAGCGACTGGCACTGGAAGGCAGCCATAACTAGCACACGAGGGACAGACAGACACACACACACACACACACAGTCGATGTTTTCTTTTTTTCCCCACTCAAACATGCATTTGCAATCCCTTGGTGCCCGTGGGTGTGTGTTTTGGGGTTTAATTACGGGATTTTCATGGCATAATCACTTGGCCCTAATAAAGCCAAGGCATTCTTGGGGGAGATGTGCACAAACATGCCTCCCTGTCTCTTTCAAACGCACAAACACACACATGCTTACATTCACAGCATGTTAAAATCATCAAAGCATTGTCATTTCCCAGTGTCTCTACATTTAATGATGTGTTGAGATGCCACATCGGCGTGGAAACGCAGTGGCCCAGAGGTGAACTATTTTCCTGAGGTACCCTGCCGTGCCCCACTTCTTGCACTGCTGGGAAGAAAGGTGCAGAAGGGGGTGTGGTGATTTGTGTCACGATCCGACAGGATCACAAACTCCTGTTGGAATATAAAAACTCTTGAAAGACTCTTGGTTACTTTTTGTCATAAAACCGGCAGCTCAAAGCAAGCGATCTGATTGGTCCATAGCTGTGGTGTAATGAGCAAATACCAGGGCTATGACCTCGAAACAGTTTGTACAGGTCCGTATCACTCTGTGAGAGCCTCTCAATTGTTCCCGGAGGTGAGCTGCAGCAGAATGGAGTCAATGGACTGAAGGGTAGGACAAATCAACATGCGCATTACAGCATTAAATTATTAATAAAACTTTACTTTAAAAAAAACATATTGATAAACTACAAAGAGTACTGTTGACGCTACTCTCTCTCTCTCAGCGGCTCGGGGGGGGGGGGGTCATCTGTTCAGTTATGGCTCCCTTTTGGTTTCTACTCTGGTTCTGTTTCTTGGTTATCCCCATATTTTTGGTTCCTAGGGTTTGTTCTTAGTGTGGATTACTCTTTTTAGGATTTTTTCTTTATTGACTGTAAGTTTGGTTGTTTAAATACACCTTGTTCCTGCACCTGCGTTTGGCACCTGCTTTACATAAAACCTCAATGTGAATCCAGAAATGCACTTCACTCTTGGTGCCAAGAGTTTTGCTTGGTCCCACACCTGTCAGACAATGTATTTTGTGTATGACTTGAATTCACGTACAGTAACTCTCTCTAGTATGTCTTTTTTGTATTTCTACTTTCATTTTACATTTTCAACCAGCCGACCAAAAAAACCCAAAACATGCTTACATAAACTGTATTTCTGTTTGGTCATCAGGACAACTAGACAGAATAAAGAATAATGAGTTACATTTCTCAGATCTGTAATACTCAAAAGTTATGCTTCCCATACACTAGACGAGTTTGAGAAGACACTGAAAAGACTTTTAAAAGACTTCAGTCTGACACCCTCTCACATCTAAAGACGATTTTTGTCATTAGTCAGGATTTGGCAAAGACTGGGGATCTTGCAGGGTCACTATTTACACGACTGCAACTAGATTCTTTGTTTGATAATTTCCTACCATGCTCCTGGTGAAGTTTACAGGAAGATAAATTGTTGAACAATAGACAAGAAATAGCATCGTATGAAATGGTTTGTACACGGAAAAAAAGCCAACAAGAAAAAGGGAAGACACTGCAATATGTGGAGACGACAGGAATACATGCTGCAACATCGCATGGAGACTCCGACAAAGCCTTGAACGCTGCAGTTTCCCTAACCCTCTTGTATTTGTGAAATTTGTTAATAGTTAATTTGCTTGAAAGTCGTTGAAAAGGCATTAGTTGGTAGCCTTTACTGTAGGTCTTTTCTTTATAGCGTGGAGTTTCTTTACAGTCCTCTGACGGCAACAGGTGGACTATATGTTCCACTCGCTGTCACTTTCACAAGTGATGTTGTCACCGTGAAGCCACAACTATGGCGGATCAGATGGTTAACTTTGGTGCTAACGGTAAACAGTTGATGCAAAATATCCATGGACACCTAAGGAACCTGACACAGAGAAAGCAGGTCAAAGTCTTTCATGAAATATCAATTAAAACATCACTCTCCACTAATAAATCTCTCATGACCAACTGTTCCCTCCCCCAATGTCTCCATCCAAAACAGTGGATAACTGCGGCAACGGTATGTTAACCGCAATCATATTTTTAATGTGTCTGGCCAATATAAGGCCTGGGGCTCTGCATTTGGAATTACAATACAGGTAATACAGCTTGCTGCGATTACCGACATGTGACAGAGACTGCTTGGGTTTTATAGCAATGGTTCCAAACCAAACAGTGATTTAAAGAACAATTCACATTTCTTGGTGGATCATAGCAGGATCATGTTGATGTCAAAATATGGAGGTGAAGCAGGCAAATATTTATTTACTAGACTGTCAGAAATCTTTGTTTTTCATTTGAAAAAAAATTAATTAATCTAGATTGAATTAAACAGTAAAAAAAAACATTTTCACTGTCCAAATGACACGTACAGTGTTATGTAATGGCAGACGGGTATGGATCATTGTATGACACATAAACTGGCGCTCTATTATGCATAGTAAACTTAATTATGGTAAGTCCTTCAAGTTGTCTGAGGTGAATCCAAAAGTTAGTTCAAATTTAAAAAGACATTTTGTGCTTCTGGCAGTGTATTTAAGCTAATTTATTCTTCGTTCAACTTCTAGGACAACAATACGTTTCCTCTGAGAAAAGCTCTCCTGCAAACAATGTGTCATGACAGGGGATCAAAGTAGTGCATGTGAAAGACATTAACCTCAAACAGACCCAACTGTAATGCGTTCTTTCTGATCCCAGCCCACTACCGAGTTTGCCTTTAAAAAAGAAGTGTGCTTGACACTTATTTTAGGCTTCACGAATAAGCAAACAAAAGACTATGACAAAAACAGAAAAAGGGGCGGAACGTTGTTAGCTAGCTAGCTAACAGCTAATATCTGTGCAGTTTGCACACTGGTTGTTTGAGTGGACAAACACAGACAACACAGACAGTCCAGTGGTCAAAGCTGCGTGAAATGTGCTTTGTCAAACTTTTTGTGTGTGTGTGTGTGTGTGTTTTGTCTGAATGCACCTGTTAATCCCCCAAAGGGATAAAGTTACAAAAACACAGAATCCTACATTCCAAACGCTTAAGCTTGATGGTTTCTTCGGCCCCCATCCCTTGGCCTCATCCTATAAATCAACTCAAGTACTTCCATTTGTGTTTTCTGCTCTGTCTCTGGCTCGGCCCCTGCTGACACCATCAGGCTTCTTCTTTTCTCAGACTCGGGCCACAGAAGACATTATAGAACTGTTTCCGAAGGCTGAGTGCCACTCACCATGACGTGAAGGCTAATTTTTCGTATTCACACAAAAATCGGCGGTGTGACGCTTCCATGTGATCGCATCATACTTTGTATTCTCGTATTATACTCATCGTATTGGTGTTATTTCAAAAATCACATTGCACTGACAATGTGTCTGTGGTGCTCACTCGAGTGTATAACAAGCCTATTGTGGCCTTTGACATCTGGGTTTGCTGCTTTATCCTCCTGTGAAAAGATTTTCTTCTTCATCAAATAATGAAAAAAAAATTTGAAACTCATCCTCCGTCATAGTTTACGACAAAAGATAATTTTCAGTACAAATCGGTGTCAGTTTTACTCTGTGAGATTAGAGAAGAGGGACTGTAGCTTGTGTGTCATCACTCAGTTTGCTCGATAGAGAAAAAAACCGACTTCCAAGTCTTCACTTTGAAGCTCTGTTTTAATGACACAGCCATCCAGGACTCCTAGTGAGGGGTTGACTGACATTTGTCTGAGGAGGCAAACCTCTCCAAATGTACTCCGTTTCATTTCACAGCCCAAAATAAGACCGAACGTCTGTCTGTGAACCGAGATGATGTCTTATCCGAGAAGGAACAATTGTGTGGGCTGAGTGTGCAGGCTATGTCGGGGTGTGTGTACATGTGTGTGTGTGCGTGTGTAAGTGTGTCGGTGGTTTTGAAGTTTTGTGGTCGTGATTCCCAAACTTCAGGAGCTTTTCCCCAGACACTGGAAATTCAAAGGGAGGCTCTTTGAAACCTCTTTGAGAGAGAACCCGAGTCTTTAGAAATGTCTTCAGGGAATGACAGAACTGTGTGTGTGTGTGTGTGTGTCTGCGTGTCTGTTTGTGTGTGTGTGCGTGTGTGTGTGTGTGTGTGTGTCTGCGTGTCTGTGTGTGTGTGTGTGTGCGTGTCTGCGTGTCTGTTTGTGTGTGTGTGTGCGTGCATGTGTGTGAAAGAGACAGAGAGGGAGATAACGTGAGAAGTTTCCCTTGATATGAAACACTTTTGTGAAAAACAGAGTTCTCAGAGCCCTGATGATGCATTCAATTGATAAGGATACTAGTTTAAAGCAGATTCAGGACTGGTTTGCTTCGTTCATTTTCCTGTGTGTGTGTGTGTGTGTGTGTGTGTGTGTGTGTGTGCGCGTGCGTGAGTAGGAAACTCATGAGTAGAGCTATTTGGACACACAACTCCATGGTAGCACCAAAGTGATTAATCTATTACTCTGTCATTGATTTCCCATCCCTGAGCTCATATACCGGACCGCTGTGAGCGCTTTAATTTGGGCGATGTGCACTTTCTGACAACAAAATGACTCCCTCCTGTTAGATCACACTATTAAACTGAAGTATACGGTAGATGGAAAGAGATACCACAGGAGTTACCATCCCAGTCTCCAACTTTAAGGGTAATAACGCTCACTTTTAATGATTCATTTAATCATGTATATGACGGCCAAATCAATAACTGTGAACATGAGCAACTCTCCCCTGAAGCGAGAGGCATCAAGTTCAAGGATCTAACATCTGGTGTCAAGGCCAGAAGGACAGAGCTGCTAGAAAAATATTGAATGGGAAGCTAATGTTGTAGAAGCAGTCGTAGCAGGCTACACAGTGTGATTTGACTGAGAGATGAGAACATATCCGGGTGCCTCACATTTAGCACTAAAGGGAATTTTTACGCACAAAGTCTTAATACAATGGAATTATCTATTCATGTCTCAGTGCCGGCAACAGCTGTGGAAAGTGGCATTGCGTTTTCAGGTTGTCCGTCCCATTCTCATGAACATGATATTTCCACTTTGGAAAAATTTCTTCAAATTTCCACTTGGAATCACAGATAAATTCATTTCCTCATGATGGACAAAGGTCAAGGTCACTGTGACCTTAAAAGTAAAATGTTTAGGCTGGTACTGAGGAAATCATATGCTAATCAATACAAAAAATATCACAAATGTCTACTATGATGACTTTATATATCCAATGGGAAAGCACACCTGACTTTTAAATGTAATGGGTGATGGCTTGGACTTACTATACTGCATGTTACGCACTCACCCATGACCTTTTTTTGTGCTTTCCGCCAAGTCGTTAGATTAGTTCAAATAGAGCCCTTGATCTTTATTCTGCAAATATAATGATTACATCTCTGGAAAATGTTTGAAGGAAAATAGGACATTGTCAAAACTGCACTGGGGTGATTAAAAGCCTCACTTTGCTAGAAGTGCAACATATGAGCAGTTGTCAGTACTGAAGGTGGGGAGTTCATTTTGAAGGGGATAGGGCATGATAATGTTGGACGTGAAATACAGCTAATATTGTTAAGAAGAGAAACTAATGTATGAACTGCCCCCACCCCATGGCAGAGAGAAGCTGGACTTAATGATAAAAGCAGCAATGGCAAAGTAGCACACAAGATCATGATCAAGCATTTGCATGCATGCGTGTTTAAGTGTATTGCACTGTCTATGTATGTACCAGGGTGTGTGTGTGTGTGTGTGTGTGTGTGTGTGTGTGTGTGTGTGCGTGTGTGTGTATGTGTGTGTTTAAAACACAGATAGGACCATACGTTTTCCAGCCAGGGCCCATTTTCAAAATGGCCTGGCAGGTTAAATGTCATTAGAACCACAGTGAATCAGACAGAGGGAAGCTTTCAGAGTAATGGACTAATGGACAACACACACACACACACACACACTCACACACACACACACACACTATATGGGGCCTTCCAGAGTAATATGTTCGAAAGGGACATATATGTCACTACTGAGAGGCAGAGGGGCCACGGAACACTTCATAAATATGGAAGAAGAAAACCCATGTGCTGCTCTATGTGAATACAAAGAAGAGGTGTCAAGGGTGTCTGTGGAGTGGTCTGCAGGAGGAAACGAAGGGTGAGAGTGGATACAAAATGACAGAGAGAGAGAGAGAAAAGCAGCATGTAGCAGCTCATGAATCCAGAGCCACTCAGAGCTGGGACCAAAATATGGCCGGTTACACCCCTTAGGACCTTGGCTGACTTCACAATAGAAGGAAACAAAAAATGATTATGGGATTTACTGGAGCATCTAAATAATCCATCACCTTACAAACTGCAGCTACAGATCTAAACTGAATTATGTCAGTTGTAACCTAAGTCACTCAGTTGATACGTCGTTTATACATTTGCTAAGGGATTTCAAATGAGAGTATGAGGAACTGATGAACAGATTCTACCGTAAGACAGGATTCAGATGGCATTCGCAGCCAACAATGCCAAGAAATCACTGATTGAATAACAAATTCGATAGACAATCCTGATTTTAAGACTGAATATAGTATAATATAATATAATAAGCTTTATTAATATAGAACCTTTAAAAACACGGTTTACAAATTGGTATGACAGACAAAGCAGACAAAAGATACCTGGGGCAGTTTAAGAATGCATTTACACAAATGAAACACAAGAAATCAAAGCAATGAAAGGACAACCTTTTTGTAAAAACAGTAAATACAAATTAAAAGAAAAGGACGACATATATATATATATATATACTGTATATATATACATATATAAATGTTATATCATCTTATATAACACTATGATGTAATGTAATATAATTTAATTTAATAATGTATACTCACTCTGATGGCACAAATTAATCGACTGTTATGATGATTTGGATAAACCAAGATAGTTGTTTGTCATCCTGAAATCAAATTTATCATTAAGGTCCGAATGTGAAAACATGTCAGGTCTTTTCTGAAAGATACAATACAACCAGTATTCAAACACACACACACACACACACATCCACACACTGACAAGTTAACAGCAGCACCTGACAAGACATCAAACCGAAACCTGTGATTTGAGCAATCACTTCCTAATCCACCCTTTTTGTTTTCTCCTTTGCCCTCTGTCTGTCTCCCCCTTCACCTTGTTTTGCTCCTGTCACTCTTTTCTTTTCGCAGCCGTCATCGCTCTTCCTCCTTATGGCCATGCAAAGCACACACCCCAGCTAATGTGAACACATGCCTCTCACTCATTTCCAGCAGGCTCGTCTCTGACTGACAGAGAATTAGGTAAGAGTGTGGTGGAAGAAGGGAGGGGGGTGGCAAAGGGAGAGAAGGTCACCTTGGGAGAGCTGGTTATCGAACGAATGACTGAAAAAAAGAGAACAAGAGGAAGAGGAAGAACAAAAAGGGAACCTCCCTCTTCGTGTTGCCATGAGATGATTTGAGCTCAAGTAGCCGGAAACAGGTGACACAAAGGTTCTACGGCTGTTGCTGTCACTTTTATAGCAGCTAGTCCCATTAGCACTATTTCTGCTGCTAAGACCAGGGCTACTGTCACTATTGGTGAAGACCTAGTGGAAGCGAATCAAAACTGCACAGCTGTTGCTATAGTGCTGCAGCTACAACTCCTGCTATCTATTAATGTTGCTACTAGTGAGGTGGTGTTGTAAACTAAGTAAGCTTAGTTAAAGATACTGAAGGATACATTGAATCATTCATCTGAGGTTTATCCTTGAAAATGGCTGCTGAAAGAAATATATAGGCTTTAAAGAAGATACCTAATAATAAAAGTTGTGAATGATTGAATATGTTACTGTCCAATATCACTAAGTGATCAATAACTGTCACTGTTGGACCAATTTGCGGATGTAGACCCAAATGTTTCAATCTGATTTGAGATTGTCTTGTGGTCCCTTCAAAAAACGCAAGCCTCACCAATAGTGTTTTCTAAAAAAGAGTGGATGGCTAGTGTACGAAGCAAAAATCTGTCACAAGAGACTGGGATTAACACCTGTGGTTACGTTTAGGCATGTACTGGAGTCATGTATTTTCTCTCCCCTCCATATGATAATGGTAAAAAAGGAACCGGTTACAACGCCACATTCTACAGAGCATATTTGCTGTTGCAATATTGGGTTGAGAAAAATGATGTGCGAAGAAGCTCTGGTCAGAAGGATGATGCAACAACATGTAGCTCACATGTATTATTAGTATGTGTGTGTAGCAGCACCCTAGAGGGTACATGATGCAAACATAGCGTACACATTGAAAATAGCATTGGTAGCCATATTTATAATCGGTCAAGAAGATGTTGCCACTGTCATAATTATTTTGCATTTCCATTTTAAGTCAGATTTTTTTTCCCCATTAACCAGACACTTAATCATCACCAATGCATCAATAAAAATACAGTCAACAAAGATTCACGATGCACCAATAACCAAAATGCTTTGTAAGCAGTGACACGGGTGATTAATCAAGACGACATTAATTGACGCCGGTTTGTCTCACACTTTAAAGCTGCACTGAGTAATATTTTTATTTTAACAACTGATCAAATGGCTGCATTTAATTAGTTACAGGGATCGGATGAAAGAAAATGATAACATTTAACACAGCTAAGAGCCGAGTTAGGTGTCAGCGACATGGGCATCAAATCACTGCTCAGTGTCTGCTGGATGTGTAAACACATTAGCTGTCAACTATATAAGGCTATGACTGAGTAATGCAGTATGCATTACTTTTGTGCCAACTGTCTGACTAAAGCGAAGTCATCAGGGATAGTCTTTGTAATGAGAGGCTGCTGTGTTGAGACGATACCGGGTTTATCTCACATACATCAGTATCGGCTTATATGTTGTCCAAAATGTGAGGATATGGAAACTTGTTTTAATAGAACATGGTGCTAATATTGACCAATAGGATGATATTTGATATTTTCCACTCCTTATGATCGGTATCGGTCTGACTCTACTGCTGTGAGTGTTGCGGCTAGGAGAGAACTGTGAATTATTTTCACATCTGATCGCTGCGAATGAAAAGTGAGCTCTTTTCGAGAAAGGGAACAGAAGCGGTTGTTAGCCTGTAGCCACCAATAAACCAATTCAAGCAACACCAACATCTATTCAGCACCAGACAACCACTTCGACAGAAGGGCAATACTGGGTATACAGATATAAAGTAAAAAAAAAAGGAACTGTTAACCCCTGTGTATTGAAATAATAAACCCTGATTAGGACAGTCTTTTTTTTTATCCTAATGGCCCAAACTAACACACTGAAGCTACTAAAGTGCGCTGCTTCTCCTGTAGTTCATAAAAAGGAAGTTCATTTACCTGATGAATACATGTAAGTCAATTCAGACTTAATTATACCATAAATTATGGGCATATGTTGAAAAGAACCTACACACACTCACACGCACACACACACACACACAAATACGTGATGGTAGCAATGGTCTGGGGTAGCCTGGGACCCAGACGAATCCTGAGAGCTCATTTAAATTTGCTCTGCTAGAATACGGTCTGGATCCCTTCCATTTGGAAGTGATTTCCCTCCGGCAGAAAACTTGCCGATCCAATCGCAACCGATTATCTGATAATGGGCGGGGTTTACACCACGACGCGGAAGGAAGTGACTTTTGTCAACAACCGAGGCTGCCGCTGAGGATGAGCATTTGACTACAAGTACCCGATTTCTTCAAATTTCTCCAACAAAAACGGTAACACTCGTTCACAGACATCTCTCCTCTCTGCTCTAGTTTGTTGACATTTTCACATGATTCGTCTGTGTCCTTTGGTAACGCCTCTTGGTAATCGAAAATGAACCAAGAGGTCCCAGACTAATACTCATTTAGTATTTTAATACGCGGAATCAGGCTTATAGTCGCCTTATTCCGCCAGGTTAGTTCTGGGGCACAAAAACGGATAGAAAAGTGCTGTGTGTTGATTTTAAATGTATGTGCACTAATGGATGTCTCCACACCTATTGTACAGTGTTTTTGATTCATCCTTGCATTGTATACTAGTCAGGCAGCAAGTTATACAACTTTTCAAAGCCTCTTTGGAGGCTCAGCTCTTCCAGGATGTTCACAAGGACGTCAGGTTGTCGAGTTCACTGCACTGCGCTTGTTGAACACACCTAAAGACATGTGGGCAGGTGTTCCAGACTGTGGAAGGCCAGGATTAGCTTTGTGCTGCTGAATTTAAAGGCTACAGAGGAGAGATAGTGGCACACGTCTGGATTAACACCGGATTAAATTGTATTCTGGGTCTTTCCCCGTCATTGAGAGTGGGAGTGAGTTACCTTTCCCAAGGTGATTTGGCTCGGTCTCCAAGAGAAGAAACTTTATATATATGGAATTCACTGTCATTCATCTTATTTTACACACACACAAACACACACACAGGCACACACACACACACACACACAAGTAGCAATAAAATAATTCTAATACGCTTAAACAGAATTACAATTTGAAAAAATAAATGATGGAATTAACAATATTAAACTGTAATGTTTAACCCTTAAAACGCACACCCTGGGTCTTTAGTGACATAAAACTAGATGTTCAGTTCTCTTTATTCTTTACTCCAGAGCAGCTTTTCCTTCACCATTGGTGGATTTTAATGACATCAGCCCTGCAAATGTAAATACACCCGAGGCCACTGATGATGATGAACTAGAACCAATTATGGTCATAATACCAGTCATTCACTGGACTTGACCTGCTGATAATTCTATGAGAAATGGAGGTGTGCTCAAACTTTTGTCTAATAGAGCAAAAAATATATAGAGCATAATACGACACCAACACTGGACACAAATAATTGATCAAAATCTGTATTTACCAAAAGCAAGCCCATCCAATGAAGTCTCAGTTCAATTTCAAAGCAATGACTGTTCTGTACGCTGAGGGATCATATTTCCTTTGAGTTTAATTGCAGCATTACTCAAACTTTTATTAGCAATTAGCAGAGGACATATCTGCGTAGAATGCCTGTCAAAGCGCCAGCTGTAATCGTCTCTTTAGATAGCTCTTTGGTTAAAATGGGACCCTAATTGAGCATAATGACCTGTCTCTGTCTGTCCCTTCTTTAGATGTCACTTAGTGAAATAGTGCTCTTTTTGTGGGGGTGACGTCTCTGTCTGCTCCAGCCATCTTAAATGAATCATTAACAATGCCCATCACGGCATGAGGCTCCTCTGCAAAGGAAATTGACAAATACAACTGACTGTCACTGTCAAACAATTGTAAGGAACTGTCTTTAACTGTAAGGTTGTTTTGTGCACGTGCGTGTGTGTGTGTTTTTTGGGGGTGGGGGGTAGTTTTTTTATTTATTACATACTCCCTTTTTACTCAACTGAGAACTAGCTGCAGTCAGAACCTGTTCCAGGGGGATCGTAGGACCAGAATGGGCCACAACTAGCAGTATGTGAAATGTATACAAACAATGCTGTCTCCTACAAATTTAATTTCCATACTAGAAATGACATTTGCTGTGTCAGAAATGTTCAGTGAGGATGGTGGCCAAACACATTGGTTATGCTAAGGCAACTTTGCTTAAGCTTCAGTAAAGATCTAGTTCTTTGGTCAAATTTTGAAAATAGAAATTGATAGTGTCTCAAGATTGACGTCTGTGTGGACTACTTCTGTTTTAACTAAGACCACAATCTTTCCATAACCTTAACCAAGTACTGCGAGTGCCTATACAGTATATTGTATTGTGAGGTTAGAATTTTTGGCAGGATACAAATATATCATTGATATATAGTAACCCCCGTTGGGTAGACCCAGTTGGATCTACCCAGAAGACTGTCCAGGATGCCTCCTGACCAGATGCCTGAAATACATTAGGTGTCTCCTTTCAATCCAAAGGAGCAGCAGCTCAATTCTGAGCTCTACACAGAACGTATTCTTGTTCCTTTGGTCACTGCCCAAAGCTCATGACCAAAGGTGGGGTGAGGGTTGGATTGAAGATCGACTGGTAAATCAAGGGCTCTCCCTTCTGGCTCAGGTCCATGACTGCTTTACAGCCGACACTGCCCCAATCCAGTTGTCAATCTTTCACTCCATTCTCCCATTACTCAAGACCCTGATATACTTGAATTCCTTCAAAAAAACCTTAACAAAACTTGTTCGGGAGAGGATACAGTAAAGATCAAAGCCTTAACAAATAAAATATTCCTCCACCCCCTATATTACAGGGCTGTACAAGGACACATATCAAAGATTCCTTCCTACCAACCAAATTGCACTTTCTGTGTGTGGTGAGACAATGTCCACCCAACATATGATGATGACAAGGCAAACACTTGGGTGATGATTCTCACCAGTGTAGAACATCTGTGTTTCAGGTCCGAGCTGCCCGGTCATTGAATTCACAAGGATGATCTGTACTGACAGCAAAGCCAAAATATAATAAGTCAGGTAAATTTTTTCATCCTGTATCCAGACTTGTCATGCTGCATCCAAGATAATTAAATTCGACTAATCTCCCTGTGCTGGCATATCAGTTCACTCTTGTCATTATCGAGTCAAATTATGAAGTTAAAAGTGTCTTGAAATGAAATGAAAACGAATTGCAGGTTGGGTAAATGTAAAAGCCTGACTTAAGATGCTCTGAAATAAACTTTAGCAGTGTGACAATGAAAACCAATGACAGGCATGTCATATTTCTATATGAGATAGGATGCGATTTAGGATTTAGCTCAGTTTCAAATCATATTAATTCTCTGATTATATTTTAAAAACAGTATTTTCGTCAGAGGAGGAAGAAGGCCGGACTTTCATTTTTACTTTTATTTGACTTAACTCGACTAAACCAAATTTGAATCCACGAATACAAATAAATGCAGTAATGCAGGAACAGTTCAATACATTTTAACCTTTTTATAATTTCTTGGTATGTGAAGGATAATATACTTTACATTGCTGCTGTTTGCTGTTCACCGGCCAATTCATGCAATTGTCCAGTCAGCAAATCATGGGCCAGAAGTGCAGTGCACAAAATCTTGCACGCACCGTAGCTTCAGTTAATGTTTCAAACATCAAACATTAGAAAGAAGAAAAAAATAAATTATCACACAGTGACTTTTCCTGAACAGAATACACAACACATCCAACCTTGATGTAGATGTCCTTCAACACATTTTGGTCCACTTCTGTGGACAACAACAGAAATCTGAGGCTGCTAAGGGCACAGAGGAAAAATGCAGTCTGGTGTGATGAGTCTGGATTTCTGTCCCACTTTGGACCAATTGAGACCAAAGAATCATTATTTGAAAAACATATATCTGAGTATTGTTGGTGACCATGTGCTCCTGTTTATGGCATTGTAAAGGCTCCTTCCAGCATTTTAATGCACCATGCAAGCTGTCTCAAGATTATTGCAATGAGTTCAGTCTACTTCAGTGGCCTCCACAGTCACTGAATCAGACTTCAAGACAGGAAGTGGGAGAAGGGAGGGGAAAGTAACAACATATGATGCTTCATTTAAATGCCACACATGATTTATAGTTGAGTTGATTCACACAGATTTCAGAGCCAATTCTCTTAAAATATTTCATGGAACTTTAAGTGATTTGTACCATAAAGAGGCAGAAACAATAAAATGTAGCAATGGATTTAGCAAAAAAAGTCATACCATGATTAGCTTTAGGTTCCGTTAAACTGGATGGAGCACAACCGAGAGTCGCAATGAATTTGTGTGGTGCCATTAGTAAAAATATCAACTCTCCATGGATCTCCATGGATGGTCTATGGAACAAAGGTCCAGGGGCCAAGCATCCAGGAGCCCCCTCACCTGCAAAATGTCACTGAAAGAGATATTCACATAAACTCAGGGACACAAAGAGCCACAAAAAACTACATGGAGACAAAAACAACTACAAAAAGACTAAAATCACGATAGAGAAACCCAGCTTCGAGCTGAGAAAAAAGGTTTTGATTATGTTTGGTTCATTTTTCATTTAATTCCCAGTTGATTTGATGTAAATACAATTATAAAGAGGAAACAAGGGGGATAATAGAAGTAACAATAACACCAAACTATACAGAAACTCATTCACAGTTATTTTAGACTCCCCCAAGTGAGCAGCTAAGACCTCTGTCTTTTATTGCATAAAACTCTCAGCATGCATTGGTCATTTTCTCTCACATTCTGTTTCGCTATAAGCTAAGGGGGAGAAATTAACACACACAAAATTGATTTTGAAGTGAACCCAGTGTGTCATCCTCTGCTTCATTTTACAGAGGCAGAGAAATGGTAATGGCAGGGGGAAGTGTGGAAACAGGAAATGAAAAGGAAAGAGAGACATGATTGATAATTGTATTCATTTATGTCTTTCCTGTCCTTAATCTTTCCTGCCCCCTGGACTTGTGCTCACTTTGACCTCTGAATACAGTTTAAATGTGTTTATTTAACATGTTAGGCTTGCTAAAGCCTCACTACTGTCATGTTGATACATTAGTGTAATTACAGTAAGCACAAGACACGTAACCATATTAGATGTACAGGTGCTGCAGGGACAAAATCTTCACGCCTCAGCAGAGATCCATCTCCACAGTATATTCTGATAAACAGGTTTCAAGTTTGTGCATCCGGTGAGGGATGGTGGAAGGTTCTTGCTGCGCTGGTAACTCCCACTGCTTGGTTTGGGTTCGGGACATGAATATGGATCTTTCCTTCTGGTTCCATAGTTTTGTCACAGATTAAGACACAATGACACAACCCACATTTTGAGTTGACATAGGCCTCTCATTAATATTGGCCTTATGGTTTATCCATCAAGTATGCTATCACTGATGACTTAATGAAGCACTGTATGTATGTCTTGCCAGTCAGCAAGCATGCAAGATACAAGAGCTCTGAGAACTGCCATTTGTTGACAATCCTTTTTTCCTTAATTTTGAGCACAATAAATGAAGGTCTTTAACTTTAACGGCTCAACATTATGATGACAGTACATATGCTACTAAAATCTGCAGCTTAGTAGCTTCCCACTGTCACCCCACGTAACCCTTTCAACAAGTTTATTGAGAGGTAGCTAGCAATTAAATTGACATATTGTTGTTCGACCCTGTTGTTCTGAAATGTCTTGGGATCTTCTGGAGATTGGTGGAGTGGGCTGCCAAGATTATTGGTGGGGAGGTCCTGTGTCTTTGTTTTTGTTAGTGTGGTAAGACTTACATTCTGCACATGGCCATTGAGTTAGGTGGGAAATCACAAAATCATCAGTCATTGCAGTTGACAAAAACAGGTCCACAAATGTTGTTTGTTTTGAAAGACTGTTTCTGCTCTGATGGATCAGTTTGACAACTGAATATTCGGTATGGGCGAAGAAGGCCGTGTACAAGAACCTCTGAAGACTTGTCTTTCGTATACTAAATAAATGCATACAAAATATTATTAAATGCTAAATTTATTCTTCTACCACCTGTTTGTAGTAGTTACCTGACAGCTCGAGGTGCATTGGCGCCACCCGCTGGGCTGGAGTAGGGCACATTCTGATTTGCTTGTGGCATCAGGAAAACCAAGAAAGATTGCAGATTGCAAGAAAAGATTGTGATCAGGCCATCAGAGACACATGATGTGAGTGTAAATGAAAGTGTCTTGAATCTGACCTGGCTATTGGCCAGACACTTGTACATCATGTGTTCAAGTGTTTGGCTAAAAGCCAGGCCCAATTTTCAAAAGAAACCTCATATTCTATTTAAAATGGTGCAGTACGGACACTCCAAAAGGCCACAGCCCCTCATTAAATTTAACTGGGACACCTTTGGCATCTTATCGTCATTTTATTGAGAGCAAGCATGAACTTAGTGGCAAATAACATGACCAGCTAGTCGAACATTTGCAGTCAAAGAAATAAACACAACCTGTGCAAGTTTTAATTAGGTGTCCTCTGACAAAGGTTGGGCTCTGGCCAGTCTTTGTTCTAAGCGAAGCAACTGTAGACGAGAGAGTGCTATTGATCTTCCGCTTAAATCTAAGCAAGAAAGCCCATGCGCTTTTTTCCCCAAAAATGTCACACCTGTGCCCACCCATGTCCACACTGACACACACAGAAACACAGCTTGACCTAAGATGTCATCTGTGGAATTGAGTGGTGTTTGGGGAATGAGATCTCACTCGTCTGGGCCCCCAGGCGTTCAATCCCACTTAGGACAACCTGTCTGTTGAGCCCATAAATGCCACAGTCGCCTTAAGAAATAAGAGCTGTGATGGCAGTTCAGCGCCAAGGTGAATGACTAGCAGGACAAATGATGCTGGAGTACAGTGGGATGTTTTCATGTTGCACATAATTGTTATAAAGCTGTTTATGGTTGCAAATGCAACCACGCCATTTGAACCTGTTGCTCTGCCATAATTCAGGATGTTATAAAACACGACTATATCCATTTATTGAAAATATCTAGTAATTCTCTGCTTTACTCTAGGCAGCTGGTGGAAGAAATGCATAAAATTACAGACTTGCTTTTTGTCATTGAGGTGTAGCAGGAGTGGAGACTCTGGGTTTAATTTTTTTCCCCCAACAAAAATATATAAAATTGACCCCAAATCTTTCAGAACGTACATTGAATGCTTTCTTTTCTACTCAATGCTGGATGGTTTTATTTGTAAGATTCTTTTAACAGTGTACTTCCACAGGTTTGAAAAGCTGAATGTGATTGCTAAAAACATTTTACTACTTACACCAATGAAAATGTCAGTACAACTACTGATAAAAATAAAGTGCAAGGTTGCAAAGACTTTGCTATTGAAAGCTGCACATTTTTTAATATGCAAAATACAAAGGGACACAAGCCGTTTGATGGTTGAGGAAGGCCATCTGTCTTTGTGAAAGAAAATATAGCAACAGCACATGTTCTCCTTTGTAACCTTACCACCGCTACATTACTAAGTAAAAAGTACAGTGTTACCGCACTGTTCATCTTATAGGATACAATCTACAGGTGATACCGTGTTGGTCCTTTAGTAAGTGGGAATTGTTTTGAAAGTTTTTAAATAGGCATCTTACTTGTTTCAACAAAATGTGACCCAGAGGCAGACCGCCCATCTGGAGGCTCTAGAATTTAACAGCTGTTACTACTCGCAGGTCATCCAACAGAAGTTTACCTGGCCCATTTGGCCAAGCACATAGTATTAGAGCTGCTGTCCTGGCTCATTCAGTTACACCTGTGTTGGCTCAAATCAGTCACAAAGATTTTCATTTCATTTGAAATAATGGCTCTAGTTTTCTCATTTCTAAAAATGTGAAATAAAGATATACATATGCAAGTATTCTGTAGATGCATGTGAGTTAATGCAGCTTTTATGTCACAATTTCCACTTCTGTATCTCAAATGTGGCTGCGTTGTACGGGATTGCAGTGTCACATAGGTTCAAGTGATCACATGGCTAAAACAGGGTGAAGCAACAAGGCTAATTAAGTCAACTCAATGCAATCCACAATTACAAGTAAGTTCTGTGTCACTGTTGTGATAAACAGCAATAGTGACAGAATCCAACCGATAGGTGCCGGGAGCCAGACACGTAAGATTGGGATTTGTGTGTGTTAAGGAAATGTTAATTATTTTTGCTGCAACTAGTGGGAGACAAAAAAATATTTAAAAGATTATTCAACTTTAATAAAAGTGTATGGGTGAATCATAAAAGAACACAAACAACATTCAAAACTTTTTTTATATGATTCCAGTTGTTTTATGCAGAGAAAACCTGTGAGCAATTGTATTAAATTCACATTGGTGCTGTGAAAAATGCTTGTCTCCTATGGTCAACTTTGTAAGTGTCTATTTGAACCTGGGTGAGATTCGTGACTAAGCAGGTGTTTACACCCATATAGAAATCCCAATGCCTCCCAAGGTATTTTGTTTTTTGTTTTTTTTCACCCTTGCCACCCAAGTTTTTTTGTAAAAAGATTTGTAATGTATAGCGCAAACTGTTGCAATACTCTGTTTAATAAGCATCATGCGCCGGGTGGGGCGGTGTTCTAAACCTCTGCTGCCATAAGGCCCTTATTAAAATGGCGCTGACTAGCAGAAAGACTCTACAAAGTCAGGTGAGGTTGTATAAAGAGCGACAAAGCCTGCATGTGGAAGATCCCCGGCATGCGCCTACTTTAAGCCACAGCTTTTTAGTTTTTATTTTAACTCATGCCACAACGCTCCTGTTACGCCTGGAACTGCAACATGTAACGTTGGTGAACCATGCACGATACATGCAAACAATCAGAGCTGGAGCTCTCTGAACCAACGTGTCTTAAAACAGACTCATTGTCGGCAAGTCGTATTTGCACTTATTTACCAGAGGGCGGGTGCCATTCGCATTGCTACTTAGGGCGGCAAAGATAGGCAGAGGGTTTTGAGGGCAATGTTTAGGCAGTGATAGCGGGGTGTTGTGCTGAAATAAGCATACCTGCCGTTTCGGAAAACCACCTAAACACGTCAAATTCAGGTCAAATTAAAGTCCAGATACAATTATAGTGTGCCAGCCATTGAATGAGCTTTTTCTTAATTAAAAATTACCTTGACTGAAATTCAAGTCCTCCATCCTATAGACTTCAAACTCTTTTTTCCCCCACTCAGTTGCATCTGCATCTTTGCATATGAAATAAATGGAAATAACAGGATAATAAAAAAGCATTTCAGAATGTTTTAAGGTTTATAAATACTGTGTTGTTACCATATATTCTGGCTACAAATGAAGATAAAAAAGTCTATGTGTTGCTCTTTACTGAGTCATGGCCCGCATAGCTCATAAGTCTTTATTTTAATGTCTCAGCATTGCATTACTTTATTTTGGCTGGTTTTCACGTCAGAACTTACAGATTTACAACTCATCTGCCCTCTGAGGATCTTGACTGGCTACAATGTGGACTCGGAAATTGTGGACAGCTGGATGAGTGAGAGACCGAAAGAGAGTGAGAGAGGGAAGAGAGAGCAACCTTTAGGAGAGGGAAGCGGGGCAGAAAGAAAATAGATAGTGTTTATTGAACACAAATCAAAGTTTGTCTTGACACAGCACTTTGTCTGTAGGCCTCATAAAATGCATCTACTATTCCCTTCAAGGACACACGTACACACACACACACACACACACACACACACACACACACACACACACACACACACACAACTACTGGGAGAAACCTGACTATCCCTAGATATGCTTCATCAAAATTTAACATCTGTCTTTTGACAGCCACAGAAAATCTGTGCCGTACAGTGTGTAGGTGGAGGAAGCACAAGGACATGAGAAGAATGTTTTCCAGTGTTGACAACCTGAGAGGTAAGTACAACATGTTATCAGTGTATTGCTTGTGTCCAGGCTGGCTGGCAAACTGTAAGATGGACTAAGAGCTTGTAATTAATGTCAAATTCATGTT
The DNA here is from genome assembly GCF_022379125.1 of Scophthalmus maximus. Taxonomy (NCBI): domain Eukaryota; kingdom Metazoa; phylum Chordata; class Actinopteri; order Pleuronectiformes; family Scophthalmidae; genus Scophthalmus; species Scophthalmus maximus. The sequence goes on along the minus strand of NC_061523.1, from coordinate 5,216,829 downwards.
GATTATTTACCAAAGATCATGGCCATAAAGCCTACATGATAACGAAATAGTGCTGATACTACACTCTAACAAACCTCTTAACGAACACATTTGCTCAGATAAAAACTGGTTGTGAGTTAAAAGCCGGGACTCCAATAATGGAATTATAATCTGAATACCCATGATTTCACTGGGCAACACTTTACATAAACACAAGATTAAAAAAACTTACTCCAACAAGTTTTATCATCAATTGTTAAATTGCAGGTTTCTTAAATAGTCATATTAAATCATTTGAGATAAAGACTGAAGTGTGGTTAATTTTTTAGCTCAGTTTTATTTTTGGTTTGCAAATGCACATCAAACAACGGACACTGATCAGGTTGGGGTTAGGGCGTAATATGTCCCCAACCTTAATACATACGTCACCAAAAATCCTCGCTCAGGATGATTTTCTAATTTATCTGTCAATACAGAGAAATACAAGAATGCACACACGATCTCAAACTAAAGTGCTCTTAAAGAGTTCGACCCCATGCATTAGCCGCCGTGGTCTTGCGTACACACATTTCCACACAATGTGTCTGTGTACACACATCGCCACACAAGCATGCTCAAACACTGCACGCTCATTCTTACACGACATATGCGCTCACATCAGCATGCACCATGAATCTCGGAGCCTAAAGGTTGGCTCTGCCCTGAGGGTTGGAGAGATTATGGGCCGGAGAGCGAGAGAGACAAGAAATGAGCCTCTGATTCTCTGGGAAAGGGGGCTACTGCTGAAAAAGAAATACTCCCCGGTTTACAAGCCTGACTCATTTTGCCTGCAGTTAAATACATTAGGCTTCTACAGATGTACCCTCAAATTGAGCCCACATCCAGCATCTTCATCCATTTCTAATTAGTGTATTCTCTACATGAATACCAGATAACTGTTTGGTTGCAACATGCTGCTGTTCAGGTATTTTCTGTTTCATGTCACTCTGTTTTTTAGTAATTCCCTTAAACTACCCTGTTTACATTTGTGTCCCAAGCCACAGTGGGTTGCAGATGCTGTACAAATGGGTCACAACATGATATCCTAGTATGAACAGTTGATGTTGCAGAGTTGCTCCCATTGAGGCTCTCCATTGACATCTACTTAATTATTGCTCATATTTTGTGTTTAGTGACTACATTTCTGAACTATTATACGTATATGTACTTTGTTGCCTTTTAGTTCAGTGCAACGTTATTACAGAAGGTCCAACAGTAGTAAGTGAAAAGTCATAGTGACATGTAACTGACTGGCTGGATGGTTCTGGTGCCTGTTATTAGGCACCAACAGCATAACATGGACCCATGCTGGGGAAATCTAATTCCACTGAGTGACATCAGGTCATGCAGCACTTGAGCCTGGTGCGTTTACTCTGGTGGGCTACTGTATTATTACAGTTAAAGTGCTGTGAGGTTCAAGTGTTTTTTTTATTATTATTCCCATCACGATATCCTGGGTCTGCACCTTTAAAATAAATCTTGTGTTTTGATTATTTCAAGCATTGGATGTTGCAAACCTTTCAGACCACATGACACCAGAGCGCAGTACACGCCGACATGATATGTGTTGGCATCTATCTAATAGGCATTATAAGCCTCCCAAAATATTAACTTGGGGTCTACATGAAGCTGAAAAATTATGAAATCAATGTGTTTTTCCCCTCTGAATTTACTGTATCTGTAATTGTGTTGATATGTACTTTGACAATATATAAACAAAATGTATGTCTTGGTATCTATGCCGATCTATTGGTGGACTATATATAAGGAAACAGGAAACAACCTCAGACGTCAACATGATGAGGCCAAAAATAAAAAGGTTTGATGAATGAAGCACCGCTGGGGAAGGATCATTGTGATGGACTGTTCACTGAAGCTCACACTGGTCTGCCATTTTACTTAATTTTACATTTATCACACAACAAGCATCTGCCCTTTTGTGCTCTTGAACAAGGAACTGACCTCTACCAGTCACATGACCTCTGACCTCCCAGTGGAGAGGGAAAAGAGACACCTGCGATCGCACGGTATGAAATGGAATGCAGTAAGAGAAAGCTGGTGGAAGAGAGAAGGGGAGTAAGGCAGAAAGGGACAGATGAGGAGGTGAGAGAAGGCAACAAGGAGACAGACAGATAGAGTCAGAGTGGGATTATGGAAATGTAATATCCGGCTGATAAATCATAGTGACTGTCATGTGCTCAGTCATCTGATAATATGACAGACAGAGGCAAGACGGCTTCCTCTCCAGCCCACTGCTAATTATAGACAGACATAATGAACTCGCATTTCAGTGTGTGTGTGTGTGTGTGTGTGTGTGTGTTTGAAAGAGAAAGAGAGAGAGCGAGATCAAGCGTGTGTGAAAATAATCCCTCATTGTTTGTTGTAAGTGGTTCATTTTTGGTGTATGCATATTTCAGTGTTTTAATGTGCTAAAACAAACAATGTCCTTCATGTGCAATTGTGGTGAAATAATTTAATATATATTCTACTCTATATTCTAAGTGCCTCACACTCACCCTTTTTTTTCGAGTATTAAATGTACAGTAATTGTTTTATATTATCACATTATATTTTTTGATATTATTTATAGTTTACATAAACTTTGTCATACTATATTTTCAGTAGTGAGTGTTCTTAGCATGCTTTCGAACTAGCACAAATTAAGAACAGATTGGTGACATTCATTCTATATGGACAGTTGTTCAGATGCAGACCAAAAGAACATGTTGGAGTTCTGAATGAGCTGGTCACAGATCTGTTCCGTTAAAAATGAACTTGCAATCAGATTGAAGTCTGTCCTAACATGTCCTAACAACTTCATGTTTAATACCACAAATGTTTGCTCTCCCGTAAGTTGTGTTTACATGTCTTTGCTGTCCTTTACACCGTTCTCCATACAAGGTTTTGTGTGTGTGTGTGTGTGTGTGTGTGTGTGTGTGTATGTGTGTGCGAGACAACAGAATCTTTCACTAACCTCAACAAAGAGTGTAAGTATTTACACATTGTCATACAAACTTTGATGAATGTCACTTCCAAGTGGTGATTGAACTGTGAGATGAAATATTCTGGGGGAAAACAATTATATTCTCTGCAAACATGTTACCAATATGTTCAGGGTCAGCACATTTGGCACACATTCTTGTTGTTATATTGATACGAAACTTAATCTGATCACAATTATTTCAACTACACAACTTGATTTAGTTCTTTTTACCACACTCAGATGTTTCCAGGTTGTTGTTTTTTTAAGATATTTAGAATTCAAGTGAGAATATCAGATTCCAAGTATCCCCAAAATCTGAAGAAACAAAGTGCAGTTGTTGTGATACTAGACTGGATAATTAGCCACAAGACTAAAACAGGGAACCGGTTTTATTGACGGGGCTGATTAGTGTACTGTAGGGTAAGATGCCGTCTCTGTCTCATGATAGATGGATGTTGCAGGGTGAGGTGCAACTACGTGCACGTTGAATGTTGTAAAAGTTGTGAAGCAGCGGTTCAGGGGGAGCCGGATGAGTAGAAAATGAAATGACTCAGAAGAGGAAAAGAGGATGAGACCTTTGAGAGTGGAACCTCTTCAAAGTGGTGGCTTCAATCTTGCCCCTGAGGACTTACAAAGTTCTGCTGTAGAGTTTGTCAGTAATGGTTCGACGTCCTTCACATGCCCTTCAGCACTTGCTATATGCGGCTTTTTTTTTGACATCACATGAGGGGATCAGAGAGTTGGAAGTGAGACACAGTTGTCCTCCACTGGGTCCAACAACTGGAACTAACAAATGATCATTAAGAATACTCATAACATGGCAAATGGGCAGATGGCGTTGCAGTGGTTAGCACTCGCCTCACAGTAAGAGGGCTATTATATTAAATTTGTAGCTCATGACCAATGACTGTATATAAAGATGGATGACATGACAGCTCCCCAAAAGGGAAGCCAAATATTTTGATCAACCCCCTGTGGCTGCAATAGAGGTCGTAAACTTAGCTCCCTCCACATTAGCAGATGGTATATGGGCCAAATAGAAATTACACAAACATGTCAAATTATTGTTTCCAAAGATGGTGTCTTTCATTTCAGCTCATTTTTAACACACATTATTTACATGAAATGTATGTTCAAGGGTTCATTGTACTTAGAAGTTTGGTTTTGATTAGTTATTTGATGATATCAAAATCGTTTAAAATATTAGGAATTACAGCTGAGACCAACTCCATTGGACTCTATTGACATCAACAGCGCAAAATGACAGCACCCGTAACCCGTAGGACACTTTGGCTTCATTATTGTACAATGGGAGGAAGTCATTGCTCATGATTACGAACACAACTTTTACATCCAAAGCAGTCAATAAAACAATTTCGACAGAAACAAATAAAGGTGGGAAAAGGTATTTAAGTAATGGATTTGGGTACTTTTCTGAAATTGTATGTTTTCTTTAAATGCATGTTGCTTAATGTATTGTCCTGCATAATGATTTCTTACATTGGTCTTCTTACAACCAAGCACCAACAACATTCAATAGGAGATGAAGCATTCTAGCTAAGAGGGAGGCAGAGAAACAAAGTGGAAAAAACAGGGAGTGAGCTCTACATTCACAAGTTCATGCAATATTAATCAGTAATTAAAAGACCTGAGCTGCTCCAAGGCGAATAAGACAGAGAAGGAGAGGCCTAGCTGGACTAAGTAGTGTGTATTTCACTTTTAACAGCTCATCCTATTAGAGCAGTGACCATGGGTTTAAAAAGGAGGGTCAGCCTTACCTTACCTGAAATGACCCCCCTCGCTAAACTTTCATGGTGCAGCACCCAATCAATTGTGAGATGGCATGATAAATCTAATGTGGTCATCAAATGTTGTACACATTTGACAAAAGCAAATAATTGTTCATAAAAACACTGAGGCATCTATCTGTCTGGCAGAAGTTTTAGGAATGTTTTTATGACCAGGTATTATCACATTTCCAAATGATTACATTTTCAGTTTTAACAACACTAAGCCATACAATTGGTTCTGTGACATACAGTGGTGCTTTGAGCTAAAAACAGGATTGAGAACACAAGGTTAACATGATGATATTTAACAGTTATAATGATATCCATCTGGTGTATTTGCAAGCTATCTGCTGAGGATGATGGGGATCTCACTAGTTTTACGGGTAACACAATAGATCCTGATGAGGACATTAATGTACCACCTTTCATAGCAAAACATAGAGTAGTTTAAACTCTTAAAATGTCAACTCCATGGTGCCTTAAGAGGGAATGTCATTCAGTTAATCCTCTGGGCACCATGACTCTCTGTACACAATCTAATGTCAATTCCTTTGAGTGATTGTTGAATTATTTCAGCCAGAGCAAAACCGGATGGACTGTCCAACCAACATTCCCACACTTTGAGTGAAGCCACTAGCACAAACATTACAGGGACTTGATGCAAGTGTGATATGATGAAACTCAATGCACAGACCCAGAATAAACTAGGACCATCTGGTTTTTCATCCATCGTCTACTGCTTTATCCATTTTAGGGTCGCAGGGGGGCTGGAGCCAATCCAAGCTAACATTGGGCGAGAGGCAGGGTTCACCCTGGACAGGTCGCCAGCCTATCGCAGGGCCACATACAGAGACGGACAACCATTCACTTTCACATTCACACCTACGGTCAATTTAAGGTGTCCAATGAACCTAACCCCATTCTGCATGTCTTTGGACTGTGGGAGGAAGCCGGAGAACCCGGAGAGAACCCACCCAAACATGGGGAGAACATACAAACTCCACACAGAAAGGCCCTGGTTGGTTTAAACCGCGATTCAAACCCAGAACCCTCTAGCTGTGAGGCGAAAGTGCTACCCACTACACCACCATGCAGTATCTGTTCATCCTATTAGAAGTTTTAATTTCAAAACTACTAATTTGCAAGATCATTGAATTGACCTATATCATTTTGAGCACTTCCAGTTTAAAACAGGGTAAAGACAAATTAAATAGTATTGCATGAACAAAGAAAACATTTTGTTTCTTGCTTCTCACCCTCGACTCACCTCCTTCTACTACTACACTATCATTTCTTCCAGCTCGTATGAGCTCTTTGCCTGGGCCTTAAAAACAATAACCTCACAACTTTTAAAGGAATGATCAGCATCAGTGAAAACTTCATTCTAAGCAGAAATTCTCCCTCCATCTCTCTCCCTCATCTCTATTCTCCCTCAGGCAACAAAAAATAAATGCTGACCAAGACTTAGCCAGCCATCGAGAGTTACAATTTCCCCTTTATCCGCAGTTCACTTCATGTCAAGTCTGCTTATAACGGAGACCAATAAACTTAGATGTTCTCATTTTGACCAGGCGAGGAGAGATCTCTGAGTCGGGATACATTTTCATCAATGCTAGAAATGTACACTTTGGTTTCAACTTTTTGAACCGATGCCTGCAGTGTTTTTTTTTGTGAGCACTGTAACAGAGAGTCAAAGGTCTATGGTCTGTCTATATTGGCTTGTCCACTAATGTGTGTTTGGCAGAAACCTCCCATTTACCTCAATAGTTTTGTTTTTTCAAGAGTAATCAAGGGCCATTTAAAGAACTGCACCTCAAAGGATAGATTAACATTTAATTTCCAACTCTTAATGTAACATTGCCGTTCCCTCAAGTACATTGTAAGACTTAGTGGTCTTTGTTTTTATTCCAACACAAAGATCCCTTTGTAACGTTATTCAAATGTGAAAAATATGGGACAATATCTGTACCATTCTGACTGCAAGTAAAAGTGCATTGTAAAATTCATCTAAAGTGAATGTGAGCCTGCAGCACTCAGACTTAATCAAACCACATCCATGTCTTTCAAATTTTGCTTCCCTTTTGCTTCACCGTCCCTCTGTCAGCAAAGGAAGCAGTGTCCAACCAAAGAGTTTTTCTGTCCCTGTTTTTTTTACGTGTTTATTTATTCTTTGTTGTTGTTGTTTTTCTGACTCTGTATGGTGGCATTGGGTACTTTGAAAGGTGCTATATAAATCAAAAATTATTTTTATTATTAGTAATAGTAGTAGTATTGGTGAAGTAAAACTAGAATGACCCTCAGTAGAGAAGATACCTCCACCAAGGCACCATTAAATTAAATCAAGCTGCTTCCAAGTCAATACTTAGATAGATATCAGTCCTTAAATACGCCTGATTTGTTTTCCGTCAAGATCCCTTAATTATTCACTGAGAAATTGGTGAAAATGTCAAAAAATCTCACAATGTTTTTGATCTGATCCTTTGCCCAGATCTATAAGGTTCTTTCTTGGGACATGTCCCATCCTTCCAACAAGTTTTGTGGAAATATGTTCAGTATGCCAGAGGCAAACAAAGAAACAAAGAAACCATTTTTACCTCCTTGATGGGCGTACAAATCTAGAATGATATAAAAGTCAGAAAATTGGACCCAATATTTCATATGGAAATGTTTTTTTCTCTATTCCCTTTAGCCATCTGGTGACCCCCTCAGACTTGTCTTAGGACCAATGTTGGACTGGCCATAGGGCATACCGGGACTAGTTGCAGTGGGTCGCCATCCAGGAGGGCTGTTGGACCCAGTCATGATCAGTGTCAGTGGTCCTCCCCCACTCCACCTCCAGGACAGTCAAAGTGGTACTGGAAACACAACAGTACAACTCCCCATTTGGGTTGTTTAAGATCTATGGAAGATAGATTGCATGATATTAAGCTTTAAAAAGCAGTTTTGCTACCTTTTCTTTGACAATGTTAAATCTGGGTATCCAGCAGAACCATTATGTCTATGTTCATTCTAATTTCAACCAGTTGAGGAACTCATTGTTTGAAAAGTTTAATATGAATTGTAAAAGACTAACAGTTATTGAACCCATGTTAGGCCTTGAACAACTTCGACAGATTGGTGTTGATTTTGTGCCAAAATGTCCAGATCATGTTTAAATAAACACCACGAGACGTGTCTGAGAATAATGAAAATCCAAAACGATCACACAGCTGTTTAACCTGTTTCCCCCTAAGTTGATATACTGGCATGTATTTGTCAGTTAGAAAACAAGCTCTCCGGAAATTATACATCCTGTGTCAGCTTTCTTTCAAGCAGGTACTTGTAAACTCAGCATAGATCATGTAAAAAGCTGCTAACCATGTGTAGATTAATGTCTTAAGTCTACATTGCAATGTCTCATGTTACCCTCCTCTCGTCTCGCCTCTCGATTTCCCATCCCTCTTTACTCTGCTCTCTTCCAGCCTCCATCCATCCCTGCCAACTGATGTGATGGAGTGTAGGTTGGGGGAATGTTTAGGGGGAGAAGAGAGACTAATGGTGGACATTCTAGTGACAAGCTCAGAGTCACAGTAGAAAGAAAGACAAATAAAGTCAGAGAAGGCAGGCAGGGATGAATTTACAGAGTAATGAAACCAGAAAGGAAAGGATCCAGAGCAAAGGATAGATAGAGGAAAGATTGAGATACAAGAAAAGAGAGAGCGGGAGAGAAACTGGAAGTAAGAATAAGTGTGTAATAGTGCACACCTGAGGACCAGTGGCGCCCGACGCCATTTCTGCCAGTATCCTGTAGGAGGAGCTGGAAAGCAGGTGTTCATTTATTTATTATTACACAATAATAAATACGAACCTTTCTTCACATGATATCATTAAAGTAGTTCACTCTTCTGTCATTTGATGAAGCCATTTCAAACTGTGATTTACAAAAAAAAGTTTACTAATGTAGTTAGTTAATTTGTTAACTCTTCAAATTGATCATCAATCAGGTCCAAGATTAAGATAAGAATACTGGGCCATCTGCAGTGTTAGCTGTATGCAATAGAGCAGTGCCGGATGTAAAGGAAGTATTTTGTACTGAATCAGTCTCAAGGTTAGTATTGTTCATACTGGGTCCAATTTGGTAGATACAGATTCCAAAGTTCAATTATTTTCACAAGGCTAGATGAAAAAGACTGACACCTGATGCCAGTGGCTTGGAGCTGTGACAGTGACAGCGTGTGGAACATAAATTTCCGCAAAAGTGCAACAAGGATATTTTCCATGTGTGGCTGTTGCTTAGGGACAAGGAAAGGTTGAACAGATAGTGTCGACATGTGGTACTTTTATTTTGTAGGACACAATGAATTTGGTTAGGTGTCTTCTTCTGGCTGCTCCAGATCGCTCCGTTTCTCCAAAGCAAAATTACTTCTGCTGATGCAGAAAATGAAGTTTGTTTTGTAAGATGTACATTTTTGGCTCCTTCACAATAAAAACGAGCCCATGTCTTGCCAGTTTGGACACTTTTGATGTGAAGTAGCTGTGGGATGTTACATTTGAACCAGCAGTAATTCAACAGGGGAGAGTAAACGGTGCAGCTGATATTAAATGAGATGGATCCCTTGGGTTTAGGCAATCTGAATCCATCGGGAAGAAGTCAACTCTGCCACAACCAATAAAGTATCCATACTGGAGTTTGATGACATGACGGTCTTTATAGCACACAACGAGTTGTAGAACATCTACATTTTGAGCATCACAAAGATACAGGTATTTGTTGCAGGGCTGATGAATCAGTTTGACTAGCTTGAATTTGTTATTTGATCTACGTTTCACCTCTGATGACCGCTGCTCTTTATTGCTTTCGAGTCAGCTCTGACACTTCATGAAGTGACGTCATTGTGTTCAGAAGCAGAATGAAGTGTTTAATCACCTGGAAGCTAATGGACTCAGACACGCACACACACACACACGCACACACACATGCTCCCTTCTCTCTTCTTTTGCCTGCCTTAGGGAAATTTGTGTGAAAGTACTTTGCAGTCGGCTTTTGCCCAACTTACCCATTAAGTCGTCCATGTATTATTTATGTGGGATTTCAGATGAGCTGTTGCTTTCACTGACATGCAATAGTTCTGGACATAGAGACACTGACAACTGTCCGCTCTAACTAGATTTACTTTTATACGCATGCAAGGAATGTGGAATTACATCGGAAACAAGATTCTCCAGAAGACATCTTAAAACTCAACACGCACCACTTTAAGACCTGGTAAAATGACATTTGAATTAAACTTGCGAGTGAAAGATGAGAGGAAGGATAGTGAGAGCAGGACAAAAATGAAGAAAGAAGACCAGGAGTTAAGGGTGTACAGAAAATAAATATGAACAAATGGGAGGCAGAGAGGGGGAGAGAGAGAAAAAAGAAAGCAAGAGTGACAATTGTGAAGGGACAACATGCAAGTAGAAAGACAATCTCCATTTAACTTCTTGAACTTTTTTTCAAACAAATGTCTACACTCAGATGGAAGGATGGAGAAAGACATAGAGACAACAGGGAAGGATGGAAAAGATAGACAGGTCTGACTGTCCTTTCCACCACAATGAACAGCACTGTTGTCAGTCTACAAAACATGGCCATTAACTGGCTTTAAAGATGCATACAGGCACACACCTATATCCACACACACATGGACACACACAGATAAAAACAAAAATAAACAATTGCAAACAGGATATTGATTGCTTCTTCATGTTTTCGATACATCGTAAAGATTAAATGAAGGTTGTATTACATCTCATCACATTACATGCCATTATTACATCATGAGACACTTCAGTTAAGAACCACATTCGTAGGTGCTTTGAAATGTCACTAATGCACATAATCTGAAATACGAAACATATTTTACATCACATGTCAATGAGAGAATGATATCATTAACATATAAGATAGCTATAATGGTGCGCTCACATTGGACGTGACACAGATTTTAAGTTTGGTCGTGTGAGTAAATTAGTTTGGTCGCTGGAACATTTGTGCTTATTCACGTCATTTACCCGAATAAGACAAATACTTGACTTTTTTTTCCTTCAACTTTCTCTGCCAAACCTCTAAAAAATCAGGCACACAAATACACAGACAGACAGAAACACACACATGAATGAAAAAAAGGCAGACAGGAAGCCCTACAAAGAGGTTGTGCTAACCTCTGCGAAAGCTATCTTCTTACTTCTTCATCACTTTCTGCCAAGCCCTCTCCTTCTTGGCCGGGCCACGATACAAATAGCATCTCATGTCGGACTGCCCACACACAGCGACAGTAGTTATGCTCCATTTCTGTTACAATGACGGGACGTAGGGAGGATGTCAACTCCAATTGGCTATCTCGTCAAAGCGCAGTGCAAATATTTCAGTATAAATATTTCAACTCGAGTGACTTAAACGGAAGAGATTCCATACAAAGTATAATGCAAAGACACAACTAGATGCAAATGTAACGCCTTTCGCGTCGCGGAGCTGGGAAACATTGCTGTGGAGAGGAACGTCTGGACTACTTTTGCTTAACCTGCTTCCATCACGACCTGACAGCAACAAAAACATTTTGAAAATGGATGGAAGAGGCCAAGACACCAGTGTCTCTGCAGACTCTAGCGCTGGTTCCCCCAGAATGAAATGTGGCAATGCAGGCACGGAGGCAATGTGCATCCAGTAAATCCCATATGTTCTTTTGTTTTCTAAAACTCATGGAGTGGAAGCCTCGGATCAGGTGCATGTCCATTACTAGCAGGCTATGTTACAGGGTGACAGCTTTGTAGCTCTGTTTGTATGGGGTGGATTACTTTTTTTTTTTGTTGAAGAACTTTTGTTCCGACTGATTGGGTTATTCTCCAACCTCTGTATCTCGTCCCTTTTGTCTGGTTCAGTACAGTCGTTCATCCTATTTTCCAGTGACTCAGTGAACTGGAACGACTGGAGAGACATGCTGCTGCGTTCACTGCATCCTCTAACCCTGTCTGTGTCACTGTCCCCTAATCCCTGTCCACATCCTGAGTAACTTCACAAAAACCTTTATTTCTCAGCATCTGAAGCAGAGAGAAACATGAAATGAAAACAATTTGAGAGTTTAAACATTTGGCTCTCGCTGTGAATCTCATACAGCTCGAGGGGGACAGGCAAAACAGCTGTCACACCCGGTGAGATACGTGCATGCCGTATGTTGCATCTGGTCATGAAGGGGTTCAAAAAGTGTTCTGAGAATATCTTGCTTTCTTTTCTTTAACTGTCTTTTGTGTGTGTCCATGTGTGAGGGGCCATCTGTCTTGTCAGCTACACCGTTGCACATGCAGACAGAAACACAAATAAAAATCACAAAACGGAAAAGTTTGAACCAAGTTAAAAGTTACGCAAAGACTGCACATTATCAGGCCCATAGAAAAAGAGCATGAGTGTAAAACATACACGCCCACACTTTTGAAGAAAGCAGGGCATCAGGAAGGTCATAACCAAGGCAGAGCCCTGAGGATTTCTAGGCTGATATTAAACCGGTTGAAGACATATTACAGTGGACAGATGGAGGTGCGCGCGGACACACACGCACACACACATACACACACACACACACACACACACACACACACACACATCACGGTCCTCTTGGCAACCAAAAAGGGAAAAATTATGATTGTTACAAGTGAGTTCTTTTCTTATGAACTTTTTTAAAAAAAACAAAAAAAAACTGTCACCTTGCAGCAAGAAGGTTCCCAATTCCAATCCCGGTTTGGACCAATCAGTTTGCTCTGGGTACTCCGGTTTCCTCCCACAGTCTAAAGATATGCAGATTGGGGTTAGGTTAATTGGACACTTTAAATTGACCATAGATGTACGTGGATTCATTTTTCTTTGTTGTAATCACTTTACAACATGCTTTGAAACAGGAGTTGCACTAATTATTCCATTTCCATGTGACATTTCACCAGTGGGTGGTTAGGAAAATATCACAGTATCTTTTTTTTCATTCAAAATTTCACAGTTTAAAATAGCGGAGACTCCTTAAGGTATTATGCTCTTTATAGAAACTGTTAAAAAAAATGAAGGTCAAGCTCCTTGTGTTTGTGAGACTTGATGTGATGACAGGTCAGAAGGAATGTTTGACATATTGACTTTAACCTTTTACAGGCTGCTGAAAGTCATGAATTAAGATGCAACTAGGCTGTGAAACACTGCAGATGAGAGAGAATCCGAATGTTTGTTGCGTGTATCACAGTTACACAAACACACACTCAACTAAAAGTGATGAAAATTTATTGTTTGTTTAGTTTTTCTGTAGAACATGGTTTTTTTTGATTAAGTCATGAAAAAAAATGCTTTTGTTAGTGGTTTCCAATAATTTTGCCTTGTGACAAATTACAAGAAAATTTCACAAGATGAAATTTCTGTTCCACTGAGAGTCCAAACAAACATAAAGACAAGGATTTTGTATGATTGAATTGAAAAAAACGTCACCAGCCCTATGATCATTGTCTAATTTCAGAGCTACCTGATCCTCTGAGTTTCACATCCATCTATCAGAGTCAAGGCTTGGAAAACCAGGGCCTTAACAGAGCAATAAGGAAACACACTGGCCCTTCTCCTCCTCCAACCTGTGTGAGGGCCCCCAGCCCTTCTCCTCTGGCTACAATTCCTCTCCAAAGTACTGGATAAAGTATTTGCTGCTCACCTTCAGAATCACCTCCACCTATTTGTAAAGAATTCAGTCTGGTTTCAGCTCTGCTCACAACACAAACACAGCTCTGGTTAGAGTCAGAGACGACTTACTGATGGCAGCTGATGCTGGCTCACCTTCCCTCCTCATTCTCCTTGATTGGTTGACCATGGTATATACATTGCACTCAAATGAATAGCTCATTGGACTTCTAGCTTGAACACCAAGTAATTGATGGAAATATTGTGGGATGGAGTCCCACCAGAGTCGAGACTTATGAATCAGTTAGCCGAAAAGTGTCTATACTGTCTACTGGCGGAACTTCCTGATCTCCTGAGGTTCACAATGCATGACAAAACGTTTTCCATGAACTCTCATACCAAGACATTAATGCCATGCAAATAACTCATGAACGTGCATAACCTTGCAAAGTAATCTGTTAATGCGGTGTCTTATACCTTTAAGGCGCAAAAATATTAGAAAATTGTTCAAGATCACAGAGGAAGCGTACTCTGGGCCCATAACCCAGAGGTCCATGGATCAAAGCCACCCTCTGCTAAAGGAAACTTGTGAGGCTCCATCTTGTCCCTACCTTGCCTTTTTGTTGATGGAAAACTTTGGTCAAGTGTCACTAGACATCATGGAGTTAATTGTGATGAGACTTCAGAAAGGTCCTAACAACAGTGCCGATATCCTCCTCAGTGTTCCCAATTTCTCGGTTTACACGTGAGCTAAACAGTGATTCAAGGTGCATACATATTAAATAATTGATTACGACCACAGGTTTTTTCGGCTGGGGACAGGGGTTTTTTTCGGCAAAAAACAGCATAAAGCCGTAGAGGAAGCATGCTGGGCCCATGACCTAGAGGTCGACGAATAGAAACCATCCTCTTCTAAAGGAAAGTTGCGGGGCTCAATGTTTTCCCTACCTTGACCTTCCATTGTCATGGGAAGGAACTTCATTGCCTATGAAGCATTTACATCTTATGCCACAAAGTGTTATTACACACTGACAAATGCTGGTAGGAGTGTCTGCGTTTTTTGTAGCATCATTGCCTATGAAGCACAGTGCATCTAGGCAATGTCTACTCCCCCTACCTGAAAGAACTACTCACAAAACTAACCTCAGCACAATAGTTAAGGGTACCAAATGATGGTACTACAAGTGACTACGTTACACCTTCTAAATGGAAAACCTAGCTTCTGTGATCATTTTAGGGCTTTCAAAGAAAGTATTTTTTGAATGGCACTGTGCATGAAAAGGCTCTGTGGCGCAATGGCCAGCGCATTGGACTTCTAGCTTAAACACTAAGTAAATGATTCAAAGGTTGTGGGTTCGAGTCCCACCGGAGTCGTGACTTATGATTCAGGTAGCTGTCTACTGGTTGAACTTCCTGATCTCCTGAGTTTCACAATGCATGACAAACCGTTTTCAGTGAACTCTCATACCAAGACATTAATGCCATGCAAATAACTCATGAACGTGCATAACCCTGCAAAGTAATCTGTTAATGCGGTGTCTTATACCTTTAAGGCGCAAAAATATTAGAAAATTGTTCAAGATCACAGAGGAAGCGTACTCTGGGCCCATAACCCAGAGGTCCATCCTCCTCAGTGTTCACAATTTCTCGGTTTACACGTGAGCTAAACAGTGATTCAAGGTGCATACATATTAAAAAATTGATTAAGACCACAGGTTTTTTTCGGCTGGGGACAGGTTTTTTTTTCGGTAAAAACAGCATAAAGGCGTAGAGGAAGCAAGCTGGGCCCATGACCCAGAGGTCGACGAATAGAAACCATCCTCTTCTAAAGCAAAGTTGCGGGGCTCAATGTTTTCCCTACCTTGACCTTCCATTGTCATGGGAAGGAACTTCATTGCCTATGAAGCCTTTACATCTTATGCCACAAAGTGGTATTACACACTGACAAATGCTGGTAGGAGTGTCTGCGTTTTTTGTAGCATCATTGCCTATGAAGCACAGTGCATCTAGGCAATGTCTACTCCCCCTACCTGAAAGAACTACTCACAAAACTAACCTCAGCACAATAGTTAACCAAATGATGGTACTACAAGTGACTACGTTACACCTTCTAAATGGAAAACCTAGCTGTTATCATTTTAGGGCTTTCAAACAAAGTATTTTTTGAATGGCACTGTGCATGAAAAGGCTCTGTGGCGCAATGGACAGCGCATTGGACTTCTAGCTTAAACACTAAGTAAGTGATTCAAAGGTTGTGGGTTCGAGTCCCACCAGAGTCGAGACTTATAAATCAGGTAGCTGAAAAGTGTCTATGCTGTCCACTGGTGGAACTTCCTGATCTCCTGAGTTTCACAATGCATGACAAACCGTTTTCAGTGAACTCTCATACCAAGACATTAATGCCATGCAAATAACTCATGAACGTGCATAACCTTGCAAAGTAATCTGTTAATGCGGTGTCTTATACCTTTAAGGCGCAAAAATATTAGAAAATTGTTCAAGATCACAGAGGAAGCGTACTCTGGGCCCATAACCCAGAGGTCCATGGATCAAAGCCACCCTCTGCTAAAGGAAACTTGTGAGGCTCCATCTTATCCCTACCTTGCCTTTTTGTTGATGGAAAACTTTGGTCAAGTGTCACTAGACATCATGGAGTTAATTCTGATGAGACTTCAGAAAGGTCCTAACAACAGTGCCGATATCCTCCTCAGTGTTCACAATTTCTCGGTTTACACGTGAGCTAAACAATGATTCAAGGTGCATACATATTAAATAATTGATTACGACCACAGGTTTTTTCGGCTGGGGACAGGTTTTTTTTTCGGTAAAAAACAGCATAAAGCCGTAGAGGAAGCATGCTGGGCCCATGACCTAGAGGTCGACGAATAGAAACCATCCTCTTCTAAAGGAAAGTTGCGGGGCTCAATGTTTTCCCTACCTTGACCTTCCATTGTCACGGGAAGGAACTTCATTGCCTATGAAGCATTTACATCTTATGCCACAAAGTGGTATTACACACTGACAAATGCTGGTAGGAGTGTCTGCGTTTTTTGTAGCATCATTGCCTATGAAGCACAGTGCATCTAGGCAATGTCTACTCCACCTACCTGAAAGAACTACTCACAAAACTAACCTCAGCACAATAGTTAACCAAATGATGGTACTACAAGTGACTACGTTACACCTTCTAAATGGAAAACCTAGCTGTTATCATTTTAGGGCTTTCAAACAAAGTATTTTTTGAATGGCACTGCGCATGAAAAGGCTCTGTGGCGCAATGGACAGCGCATTGGACTTCTAGCTTAAACACTAAGTAAGTGATTCAAAGGTTGTGGGTTCGAGTCCCACCAGAGTCGAGACTTATAAATCAGGTAGCTGAAAAGTGTCTATACTGTCCACTGGTGGAACTTCCTGATCTCCTGAGTTTCACAATGCATGACAAACCGTTTTCAGTGAACTCTCATACCAAGACATTAATGCCATGCAAATAACTCATGAACGTGCATAACCTTGCAAAGTAATCTGTTAATGCGGTGTCTTATACATTTAAGGCGCAAAAATATTAGAAAATTGTTCAAGATCACAGAGGAAGCGTACTCTGGGCCCATAACCCAGAGGTCCATGGATCAAAGCCACCCTCTGCTAAAGGAAACTTGTGAGGCTCCATCTTATCCCTACCTTGCCTTTTTGTTGATGGAAAACTTTGGTCAAGTGTCACTAGACATCATGGAGTTAATTGTGATGAGACTTCAGAAAGGTCCTAACAACAGTGCCGATATCCTCCTCAGTGTTCACAATTTCTCGGTTTACACGTGAGCTAAACAGTGATTCAAGGTGCATACATATTAAATAATTGATTACGACCACAGGTTTTTTCGGCTGGGGACAGGTTTTTTTTCGGTAAAAAACAGCATAAAGGCGTACAGGAAGCATGCTGGGCCCATGACCTAGAGGTCGACGAATAGAAACCATCCTCTTCTAAAGGAAAGTTGCGGGGCTCAATGTTTTCCCTACCTTGACCTTCCATTGTCATGGGAAGGAACTTAATTGCCTATGAAGCATTTACATCTTATGCCACAAAGTGGTATTACACACTGACAAATGCTGGTAGGAGTGTCTGCGTTTTTTGTAGCATCATTGCCTATGAAGCACAGTGCATCTAGGCAATGTCTACTCCCCCTACCTGAAAGAACTACTCACAAAACTAACCCCAGCACAATAGTTAAGGGTACCAAATGATGGTACTGCAAGTGACTACGTTACACCTTCTAAATGGAAAACCTAGCTTCTGTGATCATTTTAGGGCTTTCAAAGAAAGTATTTTTTGAATGGCACTGTGCATGAAAAGGCTCTGTGGCGCAATGGCCAGCGCATTGGACTTCTAGCTTAAACACTAAGTAAATGATTCAAAGGTTGTGGGTTCGAGTCCCACCGGAGTCGTGACTTGTGATTCAGGTAGCTGTCTACTGGTTGAACTTCCTGATCTCCTGAGTTTCACAATGCATGACAAACCGTTTTCAGTGAACTCTCATACCAAGACATTAATGCCATGCAAATAACTCATGAACGTGCATAACCCTGCAAAGTAATCTGTTAATGCGGTGTCTTATACCTTTAAGGCGCAAAAATATTAGAAAATTGTTCAAGATCACAGAGGAAGCGTACTCTGGGCCCATAACCCAGAGGTCCATCCTCCTCAGTGTTCACAATTTCTCGGTTTACACGTGAGCTAAACAGTGATTCAAGGTGCATACATATTAAAAAATTGATTAAGACCACAGGTTTTTTTCGGCTGGGGACAGGTTTTTTTTTCGGTAAAAACAGCATAAAGGCGTAGAGGAAGCAAGCTGGGCCCATGACCCAGAGGTCGACGAATAGAAACCATCCTCTTCTAAAGCAAAGTTGCGGGGCTCAATGTTTTCCCTACCTTGACCTTCCATTGTCATGGGAAGGAACTTCATTGCCTATGAAGCCTTTACATCTTATGCCACAAAGTGGTATTACACACTGACAAATGCTGGTAGGAGCGTCTGCGTTTTTTGTAGCATCATTGCCTATGAAGCACAGTGCATCTAGGCAATGTCTACTCCCCCTACCTGAAAGAACTACTCACAAAACTAACCTCAGCACAATAGTTAACCAAATGATGGTACTACAAGTGACTACGTTACACCTTCTAAATGGAAAACCTAGCTGTTATCATTTTAGGGCTTTCAAACAAAGTATTTTTTGAATGGCACTGTGCATGAAAAGGCTCTGTGGCGCAATGGACAGCGCATTGGACTTCTAGCTTAAACACTAAGTAAGTGATTCAAAGGTTGTGGGTTCGAGTCCCACCAGAGTCGAGACTTATAAATCAGGTAGCTGAAAAGTGTCTATACTGTCCACTGGTGGAACTTCCTGATCTCCTGAGTTTCACAATGCATGACAAACCGTTTTCAGTGAACTCTCATACCAAGACATTAATGCCATGCAAATAACTCATGAACGTGCATAACCTTGCAAAGTAATCTGTTAATGCGGTGTCTTATACCTTTAAGGCGCAAAAATATTAGAAAATTGTTCGAGTTCACAGAGGAAGCGTACTCTGGGCCCATAACCCAGAGGTCCATGGATCAAAGCCACCCTCTGCTAAAGGAAACTTGTGAGGCTCCATCTTATCCCTACCTTGCCTTTTTGTTGATGGAAAACTTTGGTCAAGTGTCACTAGACATCATGGAGTTAATTGTGATGAGACTTCAGAAAGGTCCTAACAACAGTGCCGATATCCTCCTCAGTGTTCACAATTTCTCGGTTTACACGTGGTGCATACATATTAAATAATTGATTACGACCACAGGTTTTTTCGGCTGGGGACAGGTTTTTTTTCGGTAAAAAACAGCATAAAGGCGTAGAGGAAGCATGCTGGGCCCATGACCTAGAGGTCGACGAATAGAAACCATCCTCTTCTAAAGGAAAGTTGCGGGGCTCAATGTTTTCCCTACCTTGACCTTCCATTGTCATGGGAAGGAACTTCATTGCCTATGAAGCATTTACATCTTATGCCACAAAGTGGTATTACACACTGACAAATGCTGGTAGGAGTGTCTGCGTTTTTTGTAGCATCATTGCCTATGAAGCACAGTGCATCTAGGCAATGTCTACTCCACCTACCTGAAAGAACTACTCACAAAACTAACCTCAGCACAATAGTTAAGGGTACCAAATGATGGTACTACAAGTGAAAACCTAGCTGTTATCATTTTAGGGCTTTCAAACAAAGTATTTTTTGAATGGCACTGTGCATGAAAAGGCTCTGTGGCGCAATGGACAGCGCATTGGACTTCTAGCTTAAACACTAAGTAAGTGATTCAAAGGTTGTGGGTTCGAGTCCCACCAGAGTCGAGACTTATAAATCAGGTAGCCGAAAAGTGTCTATACTGTCCATTGGTGGAACTTCCTGATCTTCTGAGTTTCACAATGCATGACAAACCGTTTTCAGTGAACTCTCATACCAAGATGTAAATGCCATGCAAATAACTCATGAACGTGCATAACCTTGCAAAGTAATCTGTTAATGCGGTGTCTTATACCTTTAAGGCGCAAAAATATTAGAAAATTGTTCAAGATCACAGAGGAAGCGTACTCTGGGCCCATAACCCAGAGGTCCATGGATCAAAGCCACCCTCTGCTAAAGGAAACTTGTGAGGCTCCATCTTATCCCTACCTTGCCTTTTTGTTGATGGAAAACTTTGGTCAAGTGTCACTAGACATCATGGAGTTAATTGTGATGAGACTTCAGAAAGGTCCTAACAACAGTGCCGATATCCTCCTCAGTGTTCACAATTTCTCGGTTTACACGTGAGCTAAACAGTGATTCAAGGTGCATACATATTAAATAATTGATTACGACCACAGGTTTTTTCGGCTGGGGACAGGGTTTTTTTCGGTAAAAAACAGCATAAAGCCGTAGAGGAAGCATGCTGGGCCCATGACCTAGAGGTCGACGAATAGAAACCATCCTCTTCTAAAGGAAAGTTGCGGGGCTCAATGTTTTCCCTACCTTGACCTTCCATTGTCATGGGAAGGAACTTCATTGCCTATGAAGCATTTACATCTTATGCCACAAAGTGGTATTACACACTGACAAATGCTGGTAGGAGCGTCTGCGTTTTTTGTAGCATCATTGCCTATGAAGCACAGTGCATCTAGGCAATGTCTACTCCCCCTACCTGAAAGAACTACTCACAAAACTAACCTCAGCACAATAGTTAACCAAATGATGGTACTACAAGTGACTACGTTACACCTTCTAAATGGAAAACCTAGCTGTTATCATTTTAGGGCTTTCAAACAAAGTATTTTTTGAATGGCACTGTGCATGAAAAGGCTCTGTGGCGCAATGGACAGCGCATTGGACTTCTAGCTTAAACACTAAGTAAGTGATTCAAAGGTTGTAGGTTCGAGTCCCACCAGAGTCGAGACTTATAAATCAGGTAGCTGAAAAGTGTCTATACTGTCCACTGGTGGAACTTCCTGATCTCCTGAGTTTCACAATGCATGACAAACCGTTTTCAGTGAACTCTCATACCAAGACATTAATGCCATGCAAATAACTCATGAACGTGCATAACCTTGCAAAGTAATCTGTTAATGCGGTGTCTTATACCTTTAAGGCGCAAAAATATTAGAAAATTGTTCGAGTTCACAGAGGAAGCGTACTCTGGGCCCATAACCCAGAGGTCCATGGATCAAAGCCACCCTCTGCTAAAGGAAACTTGTGAGGCTCCATCTTATCCCTACCTTGCCTTTTTGTTGATGGAAAACTTTGGTCAAGTGTCACTAGACATCATGGAGTTAATTGTGATGAGACTTCAGAAAGGTCCTAACAACAGTGCCGATATCCTCCTCAGTGTTCACAATTTCTCGGTTTACACGTGGTGCATACATATTAAATAATTGATTACGACCACAGGTTTTTTCGGCTGGGGACAGGTTTTTTTTCGGTAAAAAACAGCATAAAGGCGTAGAGGAAGCATGCTGGGCCCATGACCTAGAGGTCGACGAATAGAAACCATCCTCTTCTAAAGGAAAGTTGCGGGGCTCAATGTTTTCCCTACCTTGACCTTCCATTGTCATGGGAAGGAACTTCATTGCCTATGAAGCATTTACATCTTATGCCACAAAGTGGTATTACACACTGACAAATGCTGGTAGGAGTGTCTGCGTTTTTTGTAGCATCATTGCCTATGAAGCACAGTGCATCTAGGCAATGTCTACTCCACCTACCTGAAAGAACTACTCACAAAACTAACCTCAGCACAATAGTTAAGGGTACCAAATGATGGTACTACAAGTGAAAACCTAGCTGTTATCATTTTAGGGCTTTCAAACAAAGTATTTTTTGAATGGCACTGTGCATGAAAAGGCTCTGTGGCGCAATGGACAGCGCATTGGACTTCTAGCTTAAACACTAAGTAAGTGATTCAAAGGTTGTGGGTTCGAGTCCCACCAGAGTCGAGACTTATAAATCAGGTAGCCGAAAAGTGTCTATGCTGTCCACTGGTGGAACTTCCTGATCTTCTGAGTTTCACAATGCATGACAAACCGTTTTCAGTGAACTCTCATACCAAGACATTAATGCCATGCAAATAACTCATGAATGTGCATAACCTTGCAAAGTAATCTGTTAATACGGTGTCTTATACCTTTAAGGCGCAAAAATATTAGAAAATTATTCAAGATCACAGAGGAAGCGTACTCTGGGCCCATAACCCAGAGGTCCATGGATCAAAGCCACCCTCTGCTAAAGGAAACTTGTGAGGCTCCATCTTATCCCTACCTTGCCTTTTTGTTGATGGAAAACTTTGGTCAAGTGTCACTAGACATCATGGAGTTAATTGTGATGAGACTTCAGAAAGGTCCTAACAACAGTGCCGATATCCTCCTCAGTGTTCACAATTTCTCGGTTTACACGTGAGCTAAACAGTGATTCAAGGTGCATACATATTAAATAATTGATTACGACCACAGGTTTTTTCGGCTGGGGACAGGGTTTTTTTCGGTAAAAAACAGCATAAAGCCGTAGAGGAAGCATGCTGGGCCCATGACCTAGAGGTCGACGAATAGAAACCATCCTCTTCTAAAGGAAAGTTGCGGGGCTCAATGTTTTCCCTACCTTGACCTTCCATTGTCATGGGAAGGAACTTCATTGCCTATGAAGCATTTACATCTTATGCCACAAAGTGGTATTACACACTGACAAATGCTGGTAGGAGTGTCTGCGTTTTTTGTAGCATCATTGCCTATGAAGCACAGTGCATCTAGGCAATGTCTACTCCCCCTACCTGAAAGAACTACTCACAAAACTAACCTCAGCACAATAGTTAACCAAATGATGGTACTACAAGTGACTACGTTACACCTTCTAAATGGAAAACCTAGCTGTTATCATTTTAGGGCTTTCAAACAAAGTATTTTTTGAATGGCACTGTGCATGAAAAGGCTCTGTGGCGCAATGGACAGCGCATTGGACTTCTAGCTTAAACACTAAGTAAGTGATTCAAAGGTTGTGGGTTCGAGTCCCACCAGAGTCGAGACTTATAAATCAGGTAGCCGAAAAGTGTCTATACTGTCCACTGGTGGAACTTCCTGATCTTCTGAGTTTCACAATGCATGACAAACCGTTTTCAGTGAACTCTCATACCAAGACATTAATGCCATGCAAATAACTCATGAATGTGCATAACCTTGCAAAGTAATCTGTTAATACGGTGTCTTATACCTTTAAGGCGCAAAAATATTAGAAAATTATTCAAGATCACAGAGGAAGCGTACTCTGGGCCCATAACCCAGAGGTCCATGGATCAAAGCCACCCTCTGCTAAAGGAAACTTGTGAGGCTCCATCTTATCCCTACCTTGCCTTTTTGTTGATGGAAAACTTTGGTCAAGTGTCACTAGACATCATGGAGTTAATTGTGATGAGACTTCAGAAAGGTCCTAACAACAGTGCCGATATCCTCCTCAGTGTTCACAATTTCTCGGTTTACACGTGAGCTAAACAGTGATTCAAGGTGCATACATATTAAATAATTGATTACGACCACAGGTTTTTTCGGCTGGGGACAGGGTTTTTTTCGGTAAAAAACAGCATAAAGCCGTAGAGGAAGCATGCTGGGCCCATGACCTAGAGGTCGACGAATAGAAACCATCCTCTTCTAAAGGAAAGTTGCGGGGCTCAATGTTTTCCCTACCTTGACCTTCCATTGTCATGGGAAGGAACTTCATTGCCTATGAAGCATTTACATCTTATGCCACAAAGTGGTATTACACACTTACAAATGCTGGTAGGAGTGTCTGCGTTTTTTGTAGCATCATTGCCTATGAAGCACAGTGCATCTAGGCAATGTCTACTCCACCTACCTGAAAGAACTACTCACAAAACTAACCTCAGCACAATAGTTAAGGGTACCAAATGATGGTACTACAAGTGAAAACCTAGCTGTTATCATTTTAGGGCTTTCAAACAAAGTATTTTTTGAATGGCACTGTGCATGAAAAGGCTCTGTGGCGCAATGGCCAGCGCATTGGACTTCTAGCTTAAACACTAAGTAAATGATTCAAAGGTTGTGGGTTCGAGTCCCACTGGAGTCGTGACTTATGATTCAGGTAGCTGTCTACTGGTTGAACTTCCTGATCTCCTGAGTTTCACAATGCATGACAAACCGTTTTCAGTGAACTCTCATACCAAGACATTAATGCCATGCAAATAACTCATGAACGTGCATAACCCTGCAAAGTAATCTGTTAATGCGGTGTCTTATACCTTTAAGGCGCAAAAATATTAGAAAATTGTTCAAGATCACAGAGGAAGCGTACTCTGGGCCCATAACCCAGAGGTCCATCCTCCTCAGTGTTCACAATTTCTCGGTTTACACGTGAGCTAAACAGTGATTCAAGGTGCATACATATTAAATAATTGATTACGACCACAGGTTTTTTCGGCTGGGGACAGGGTTTTTTTCGGTAAAAAACAGCATAAAGCCGTAGAGGAAGCATGCTGGGCCCATGACCTAGAGGTCGACGAATAGAAACCATCCTCTTCTAAAGGAAAGTTGCGGGGCTCAATGTTTTCCCTACCTTGACCTTCCATTGTCATGGGAAGGAACTTCATTGCCTATGAAGCATTTACATCTTATGCCACAAAGTGGTATTACACACTGACAAATGCTGGTAGGAGCGTCTGCGTTTTTTGTAGCATCATTGCCTATGAAGCACAGTGCATCTAGGCAATGTCTACTCCACCTACCTGAAAGAACTACTCACAAAACTAACCTCAGCACAATAGTTAAGGGTACCAAATGATGGTACTACAAGTGAAAACCTAGCTGTTATCATTTTAGGGCTTTCAAACAAAGTATTTTTTGAATGGCACTGTGCATGAAAAGGCTCTGTGGCGCAATGGCCAGCGCATTGGACTTCTAGCTTAAACACTAAGTAAATGATTCAAAGGTTGTGGGTTCGAGTCCCACTGGAGTCGTGACTTATGATTCAGGTAGCTGTCTACTGGTTGAACTTCCTGATCTCCTGAGTTTCACAATGCATGACAAACCGTTTTCAGTGAACTCTCATACCAAGACATTAATGCCATGCAAATAACTCATGAACGTGCATAACCCTGCAAAGTAATCTGTTAATGCGGTGTCTTATACCTTTAAGGCGCAAAAATATTAGAAAATTGTTCAAGATCACAGAGGAAGCGTACTCTGGGCCCATAACCCAGAGGTCCATCCTCCTCAGTGTTCACAATTTCTCGGTTTACACGTGAGCTAAACAGTGATTCAAGGTGCATACATATTAAATAATTGATTACGACCACAGGTTTTTTCGGCTGGGGACAGGGTTTTTTTCGGTAAAAAACAGCATAAAGCCGTAGAGGAAGCATGCTGGGCCCATGACCTAGAGGTCGACGAATAGAAACCATCCTCTTCTAAAGGAAAGTTGCGGGGCTCAATGTTTTCCCTACCTTGACCTTCCATTGTCATGGGAAGGAACTTCATTGCCTATGAAGCATTTACATCTTATGCCACAAAGTGGTATTACACACTGACAAATGCTGGTAGGAGCGTCTGCGTTTTTTGTAGCATCATTGCCTATGAAGCACAGTGCATCTAGGCAATGTCTACTCCACCTACCTGAAAGAACTACTCACAAAACTAACCTCAGCACAATAGTTAACCAAATGATGGTACTACAAGTGACTACGTTACACCTTCTAAATGGAAAACCTAGCTGTTATCATTTTAGGGCTTTCAAACAAAGTATTTTTTGAATGGCACTGTGCATGAAAAGGCTCTGTGGCGCAATGGACAGCGCATTGGACTTCTAGCTTAAACACTAAGTAAGTGATTCAAAGGTTGTGGGTTCGAGTCCCACCAGAGTCGAGACTTATAAATCAGCTAGCTGAAAAGTGTCTATACTGTCCACTGGTGGAACTTCCTGATCTCCTGAGTTTCAAAATGCATGACAAACCGTTTTCAGTGAACTCTCATACCAAGACATTAATGCCATGCAAATAACTCATGAACGTGCATAACCTTGCAAAGTAATCTGTTAATGCGGTGTCTTATACATTTAAGGCGCAAAAATATTAGAAAATTGTTCAAGATCACAGAGGAAGCGTACTCTGGGCCCATAACCCAGAGGTCCATGGATCAAAGCCACCCTCTGCTAAAGGAAACTTGTGAGGCTCCATCTTATCCCTACCTTGCCTTTTTGTTGATGGAAAACTTTGGTCAAGTGTCACTAGACATCATGGAGTTAATTGTGATGAGACTTCAGAAAGGTCCTAACAACAGTGCCGATATCCTCCTCAGTGTTCCCAATTTCTCGGTTTACACGTGAGCTAAACAGTGATTCAAGGTGCATACATATTAAATAATTGATTACGACCACAGGTTTTTTCGGCTGGGGACAGGGTTTTTTTTAGGTAAAAAACAGCATAAAGCCGTAGAGGAAGCATGCTGGGCCCATGACCTAGAGGTCGACGAATAGAAACCATCCTCTTCTAAAGGAAAGTTGCGGGGCTCAATGTTTTCCCTACCTTGACCTTCCATTGTCATGGGAAGGAACTTCATTGCCTATGAAGCATTTACATCTTATGCCACAAAGTGTTATTACACACTGACAAATGCTGGTAGGAGTGTCTGCGTTTTTTGTAGCATCATTGCCTATGAAGCACAGTCCATCTAGGCAATGTCTACTCCACCTACCTGAAAGAACTACTCACAAAACTAACCTCAGCACAATAGTTAACCAAATGATGGTACTACAAGTGACTACGTTACACCTTCTAAATGGAAAACCTAGCTGTTATCATTTTAGGGCTTTCAAAGAAAGTATTTTTTGAATGGCACTGTGCATGAAAAGGCTATGTGGCGCAATGGACAGCGCATTGGACTTCTAGCTTAAACACTAAGTAAGTGATTCAAAGGTTGTGGGTTCGAGTCCCACCAGAGTCGAGACTTATAAATCAGGTAGCTGAAAAGTGTCTATACTGTCCACTGGTGGAACTTCCTGATCTCCTGAGTTTCACAATGCATGACAAACCGTTTTCAGTGAACTCTCATACCAAGACATTAATGCCATGCAAATAACTCATGAACGTGCATAACCTTGCAAAGTAATCTGTTAATGCGGTGTCTTATACCTTTAAGGCGCAAAAATATTAGAAAATTGTTCAAGATCACAGAGGAAGCGTACTCTGGGCCCATAACCCAGAGGTCCATGGATCAAAGCCACCCTCTGCTAAAGGAAACTTGTGAGGCTCCATCTTATCCCTACCTTGCCTTTTTGTTGATGGAAAACTTTGGTCAAGTGTCACTAGACATCATGGAGTTAATTGTGATGAGACTTCAGAAAGGTCCTAACAACAGTGCCGATATCCTCCTCAGTGTTCACAATTTCTCGGTTTACACGTGAGCTAAACAGTGATTCAAGGTGCATACATATTAAATAATTGATTACGACCACAGGTTTTTTCGGCTGGGGACAGGGTTTTTTTCGGTAAAAAACAGCATAAAGCCGTAGAGGAAGCATGCTGGGCCCATGACCCAGAGGTCGACGAATAGAAACCATCCTCTTCTAAAGGAAAGTTGCGGGGCTCAATGTTTTCCCTACCTTGACCTTCCATTGTCATGGGAAGGAACTTCATTGCCTATGAAGCATTTACATCTTATGCCACAAAGTGGTATTACACACTGACAAATGCTGGTAGGAGTGTCTGCGTTTTTTGTAGCATCATTGCCTATGAAGCACAGTCCATCTAGGCAATGTCTACTCCCCCTACCTGAAAGAACTACTCACAAAACTAACCTCAGCACAATAGTTAAGGGTACCAAATGATGGTACTACAAGTGACTACGTTACACCTTCTAAATGGAAAACCTAGCTTCTGTGATCATTTTAGGGGTTTCAAAGAAAGTATTTTTTGAATGGCACTGTGCATGAAAAGGCTCTGTGGCGCAATGGCCAGCGCATTGGACTTCTAGCTTAAACACTAAGTAAATGATTCAAAGGTTGTGGGTTCGAGTCCCACCGGAGTCGTGACTTATGATTCAGGTAGCTGTCTACTGGTTGAACTTCCTGATCTCCTGAGTTTCACAATGCATGACAAACCGTTTTCAGTGAACTCTCATACCAAGACATTAATGCCATGCAAATAACTCATGAACGTGCATAACCCTGCAAAGTAATCTGTTAATGCGGTGTCTTATACCTTTAAGGCGCAAAAATATTAGAAAATTGTTCAAGATCACAGAGGAAGCGTACTCTGGGCCCATAACCCAGAGGTCCATCCTCCTCAGTGTTCACAATTTCTCGGTTTACACGTGAGCTAAACAGTGATTCAAGGTGCATACATTTTAAAAAATTGATTAAGACCACAGGTTTTTTTCGGCTGGGGACAGGTTTTTTTTTCGGTAAAAACAGCATAAAGGCGTAGAGGAAGCAAGCTGGGCCCATGACCCAGAGGTCGACGAATAGAAACCATCCTCTTCTAAAGCAAAGTTGCGGGGCTCAATGTTTTCCCTACCTTGACCTTCCATTGTCATGGGAAGGAACTTCATTGCCTATGAAGCATTTACATCTTATGCCACAAAGTGGTATTACACACTGACAAATGCTGGTAGGAGTGTCTGCGTTTTTTGTAGCATCATTGCCTATGAAGCACAGTCCATCTAGGCAATGTCTACTCCACCTACCTGAAAGAACTACTCACAAAACTAACCTCAGCACAATAGTTAACCAAATGATGGTACTACAAGTGACTACGTTACACCTTCTAAATGGAAAACCTAGCTTCTGTGATCATTTTAGGGCTTTCAAAGAAAGTATTTTTTGAATGGCACTGTGCATGAAAAGGCTCTGTGACGCAATGGACAGCGCATTGGACTTCTAGCTTAAACACTAAGTAAGTGATTCAAAGTACATCTTATGCCACAAAGTGGTATTACACACTGACAAATGATGGTAGGAGTGTCTGGGTTTTTTGTAGTCCATCTTCAGAAATTTGTTTTCCATTCAGGTCAAGGAATAGTAATAATTAAGTAATAATTTATAAATTGCGGTTATATTAAACGCGGGTCGACCCGAGTTTTATAATCGGCAATTGGACCCTGTTCTATACCTCATCGATGATCTGGATTCTGTTTGTCGTTACCACCAGAGAGCTGTCTTGCTTGCAATAACAAGATGTAGATTGTTTGTTATTAAGCCAGCAGCATTTGGTTCCCATAGTCAATTAGAGCTACGCAGCTTGGTTAATAACATTTAAATCTTCATCTGATTGTCCCCAGAATCCCATGCATTCAAGCTGGTATGAAACAGAATAAGTACACACATATCTGTGTTTATGTAATCCAATGTTAAATGACATGTGTGAGGATAGATCAGGGGACAAAAGTGAACCTGCTTGGGACCTACATATCCACTTCGCAAGTGGTTAATGAAGAGCTCACTTGAGTGCAGTGGTGACAGGAACAGTGTTCTTAATTCAAGGTGGATGATCCTCCTCAAGAGGAATGACTTCCACTTTACTCAAGATGGAAGTGGCATTCGATGCCTTTTTTTAAATTTAGGAGCAAAAGGAGTCTTAGTCACTGACCTTAAAACTATTTAAAGCAGATTAAGGTGATTTCATACTATTGAGTTGCTTGTATTATGATTCTCAAAATCAATAAACAATATGATTGTGTCAGAGGACTAACAAGACCAATTTAGGCCCCGTTTGTTCCAAACAGGCCAGTATTTGCATTAACATTATTTGATTGGCTGGTGCCTGCGCTGCTGCTTGAAAAGTTGTGCTTTGCTCTACCACTTGCAGCGCAAGCAAAGTGAGGCAACAGAACAACAATGCTGTTTGGCAACACATGCCATCACCCCGTTCACTTGAGCAGTGTTTCAGTTGAAGCCTCCAATGCATGCGTGTGAATTTTCTGTCGGGAATCTCTAAAAATTCAACATGATGTTACAATGTTTTGAATAGAGTATGTTTACACTTATTTCACTAGATTAGGCCATAAAAATAGCTTTAACTTGGTGAAGCAAACGTGAATTATTGTCATCCCTAACATCAAGGACTGGGACTTAAGGGGGTGTCTGCATGAAAAAGTGAAGGAGTCAACAAAACAGTTAATGGGCAAATGAGAGAATAGGTTTTGAGCTTCAGTAAAGTGGCCCAGGAAAGTGCCTCTTAGGTCACTCAAAACCTATGATAAATAAATCTGAAACCAAAATGTTTGAAGAAATGCTGAGAAGTGCTTCCTTCCATTCCTCTCTCTGGAGCTAAAACATCAGCAATCGAATATGGAGCTGCCTAAAGCCAAGCTCATGTGTGTTCTGCGTGCTGAAAAACACTTGCAAAAAGATGTCTTTGGAAAAGAAATGCAGTAAACAGCCATTTAGAATGAGCGAGATGACCCAATGAGGAGATGTCAAGGCAGTAGCCTTCTCCTTTTACACACTGTTTGACACACTTATGTCCACGAAATAATATGTCCAAGGCCAGAGAGAGAAAAAAATACTTTTTAAAATTCCTATTTCCCTGGCAACCGTTAAAAGCAAAGATGATTCTTAAGAAAGTACCATGACTTCCTGACCTCACATTTGTCAGCTAATATTAAAGACACTATTCAGCTCATCCAATATAAACCAAGATATTTAACTTGAAGCTTTGGTTAAGTCTTTTTTCACAACTGTTGTGAATGTGTTATATGAGGGCAGATTTGTCCTTCCATGATTAATAGCTTGACTTAATTTATCCATATCAAATGAATACTAAATATGAGGGAATGTAGATTAGAATGAAGAAAAACAGAATAAACACTGGCTAGAGAGAAATCATTCTAATTATTCATTAGTTATCATTACTTATAATACTTTTTCACTATACACATAATCATACATTTTATTGTTGACACACAATGTTAAAGTTGATCAAAATTCATACAGCGTATAAAAAACAGTTTGTCTACTGACAGCATGTAATTTTTTTTCAAAGTCTGGTTCAGCTGAATTCTGTGGCCTCTCTCTAACCTTCAAGACTCCCCTTAAAGTTGAAGATCATAGCACCAGTGGCCCTTTATCTTCCCCCTGACAGTCTATACTGGATACATCTCAGAAATATTCTTGCCTAGATATTAGATAGTGATGATTCAGAAATCATACAGTAGTTACTTTCTACATTTTACATTTACAGCAGCTTTTATTATTCAATGGTGCTCAGGGAATCCCAAGTCACCCACCTTCACTGCAAAGACAGTAATTCAGTGTTAATCAAAGCTTCAGCAGGTGGAGCAGAGGCAATGGAGATAATCGGATTAGGGGGCGTGAATGAACAGCAGGGAGAATCTACGTTTGCCCCAGCCACTGGAAACCTATACAACTGCTACACTACAAAACTACTTCATCTGCTTCTGCTGAAACATAGTCTTATTTGCATGCTGTAAATGACTGCAAATACATTCAGCTGCAATAAACACTATAGACTGGGTTCCAGAAGAATGTCCTTGTTAACTGTATAGAAAATGGACAAAGTCAGTCAGGTGTGGAAAGTGAGAAGTGCCTGTATTCTCTGGAATCATCAGCAGAGGTCGACTCCATTGGTTCCAAAAGGAGGTCAGTTTCCTTAGAAGTTTATGAGAACATTATTCTACTTCTCACTTGATTCATAATATCAGTAAACATTTTCCTGAGGAGCTAATGGTCTCAATTTTTAGTTTCAAGCATGCCTTGGGTCAGGGATAAAGCGTGATTGTCAGCATGGCTGAAGGTGTAGGTGGAAGTGCACTGGGCGAGCTCTCATACGACACTGCCATGTGTGCCCTGGGTCGATACATACATTACTTCAGCTACAGCTGACTTACTGATACATTAAAGACAAATTTATTTTCTATCTTAAAATTGCATTACAGGATTTCTATATTGCGAATCCACCCGTTGACTCAGTCACCCTTAATTGTGACCACACTGTTTTCATCTTTCTTTCCCAAAGTTAGAATAGATTTTACTTTTACCCCCTTACCCTTGGTGTTAAAGGAGACATATTATGCCCATATTCAGATTCATAATTGTAATTTGGGTTATCACTTGAAAAGGTTTACATGTTCTAATATTCAGCAAAGATTTTCCTCATACTCTCCATTCCTGTAGCTCCTCTTTCCAACCTCTGTCTAAAATGCTTGTTTTTAAGGCCCCCTTCCCAATGAGGCCCAGTCTGCTCTGATTGGCCAGCTGGCGTGATGGTCAACCGCCGTAGGAAGTGTCTGCCTCCACTCTCGCTTTACCTGGCTTTGTTTGGGGGGGCCCGCCAGACTAACCGTTATGTGTGCCTTGTGCACTTCTCTGCCATTGTGATGTCAAAATGTTACTGAAGCATCGGCTGAACCACTACACACAAAGTGTTTCAGGAGTTTTAAGAGCAGTGATTTCTGTCAAGGAGCGGAGCTCCCCAAAGTTTGGGTTTTATATCTCAACGGACCTTTTATATACACAAAAAAACTATATAACACACTAGAGGACAGGGTAAAAAAAAACCTAAATGGACATAATATATGTAGTGTAGTCTTTGCCAGGTAAGGTTTTTTATACTGAAAAATAATAATATACTTTTTGGAGATCTAGTATACCCATACTTGCCAACACTACCAATATTCCTGGGGAACTCCCAATGTTCACTACTCTCTCCTGTTTTCTTCCCATGGTCCAAATTCTCCCACATTTATCCCGATTTCTGACAAGATTTCACACCTTTCCCCTCTTTCGTCATCACAACCTGTTCTGCGGAAAAGCGCTACATCCATGTCCGCGCCGGGAGTGGGCAGTAGTGCAACATTAAGGATGCAAGCTGTCGTTAAATCCCAGAGAAGAAGAAGAAGGCGACAAAGAAGACATCAGCATTTCCCCTGGACAACGTCATCCTCAAGGACCAGGTCAAGGCATCAGTTGTCCCCTAAATCAGGCGTGGTAATGCAAGTTTCCCTTTGCAGTAATAGTGCTAAGGAAAGGACTGCCACAGCTCAGGTTGGACCTGGCTAGCCTCAGAAAAGAAGTTGTGGAGTACCAGGTGGTTGACAAGCAGAACTTCCTGAGGACGCAAGGACTGAAAGGTTTTGGACTATAATGGCAAAAGATGGGATGTTCAGGAATCTGAGTGGGTTTTCAGTATGGTCAGAAAGATAGTGACAGAGAATAGAATGAGGATGGACAACTCTCCCTTTAAAGTTCACATTTTTCTGAGGGGGGATCCCCATGCCCTTGCTTTGGTTTTGGAATTCCTATTTTTTATGTCTCAGGGTTGGCAAGTATGAGTGTACTGTATGATCTGGAAGTCACTAATTAGCCAATAGAATTTGGATTCTAACTGCTATATATATCCATCCAAAAGTTGTGTGATAAGCTGAACACTCCTAACCTGCTACAATGGCTGCAACAGTGAACACAGCATCATGTAATGTAAATTTTGGTTATACATTTCTATACCACTATAAGTACCACACAACCGTTGTTGGTAAGAAGCCATCAACATTTTTTTAATGTTGTCATATGTAATGATTTGCTATCGTGAATGATAATACCAATGCTGGCTAGCTAACTTAACAGTGGTGATCTTGATTTGAGACAACACTGCCAAATCACAATTCACACACTACCACAAGTAAGAGTTTACAGTGTACAACACGGAACAACAGTATCTGAAATCAATTTTTTTTATCGGAAATGTATCAACAATACATGAAAATATGTCCAACAGGGCAGAAATAATGTCTATTAATCCCCTTTTGTGTGCATAGGAATATACACTGTATCTACTACAAATCAACAACTTTGTCTATTTATAATTCAAAGTATGGGAGTCACTATTTACAGGCTATCATCCCAGTATTGCAGAAATTACTTCCACACTTGTGGATTCTGCACCTTATGATTTTCCTCCAATGGATGGGAAGGTTGGCACTGATCTTCAGTGCTTCTGAATGAGCCTACTGAGCGCAACCACTTTGGTGAGTACAATGTTATATTCACAAGCACCCGAAGCACATCTCTCAAGATGTAGCAGCCTCCACACTCAAGTCATCCATTGTATCTGCACTTATAATGATGCTGAGCTGCAGCTCTCTGCCTCATTTTTTCTTTTCTTATTTTTTATTTCTTAGAATTCTTGGAATGGGTGGTTGCTGCCTTTGGGTATGCACTGTAGATTTTTCCTCCTAAGGCCTCCCCTAGGTTGAAAGCATCGATGACCGTGTGTGTGTGTTGAAGTATTCATAGCCACGTGATTTATAGAAAGTTGATTGATATCTAATTCAAATTTATGGCAAAATCTTGCAGGAAAGAGGTTAAAAAAAGAGACTTTTCAGATGTTTCTACTTAGGAAAAGCCAAGCTCATTACTGAATCCTGGGCCGCACAGAATAATAAATCATATCTCTGCTTCATGATAAGATTCCCTTCCTCCAATGATGCGTGTTCAGTTACGGACAACGTATCTTACTTTTTCAAAGAGCTAAAATCACAAATTTTAATAATTAGGATGACGTTTCTTGATGTGTGTCATGTGACTAATGTTAATGTACAGTAGCAATATTTCATTGACATTATGCAATGCCCAGTCAATTAATGAAGGCAATGTTGGCCTCAAGCCTCTAGATGACAGTGCCAATAAAAATAACTGCATCAAGTTCAACACGCTGCATGAATTACAGAGCCCATTTGAATTTCAAAAAAGCCCCCGTGAGTTAAAGGGGGTTATCAGCTTTTAGTGCAGCAGCACAGGGCACAGGGCTAACCAGACTACTGAGACAGCAGTAAAGACCGAGACGATCAGGAAGTGTCAAACTAGTTAGACAGCTGAGACGAAGAGACCAACTGGATGGGGATGACGTCTTGTAATATCTCCGACAGCCAGTTGAAGACTGGCGAGACTGAGTTCCATTGGAGAGTTCTCAAAGTGAAAGGCACATTATATTCCTATAACCCACCTATTATTCTTTTTCTGTTTAATCTTAATAATTGTCTCTCTACTTTGTTTCTGTCTTACTCTCTTTTTGTTGTTATGTGATGACTTTTATCTTATTGTTCTTTTTATCCAGTTACCTTTTGTAACTTCTGAAGTAATTGCAGCCTGTTAGCAACTGGGTTGTGTACAGATGCTGGTACAGTTAAGTGTACAGAGCGATTTCCCAATTGTTACTACAAAGTTCCAATTCACGTTAAATCAAAGAGCTTAAAGAACTATATAGGGCTAACGTGACTTCACAGGGCGATGGTGAGCTGCAAGTGTGGTTAAACTGTTCATGTCTAACCTGAGGAAATGGTCGGCCAATGATAGCACACTTTGCCCTCCAGTGCAGAAGACCTGAACTCTCCATGGACTCATGAAATGAGTCTTTGACAAATGAATCTCCACCTTTGGGTAATTAATTAGCTAGTTGGGTTAAGTTGATTTTGGCATTTTCACTGGCATCAACCTACACTCAGCCACTTGCAGCTTTCAAAATTCCTCACCAACACACTATGTAATATGCTAAAATTTAATGATATTTTTTTTTCAATATGCCTGAAACCAATAGTATATGAATGGGACACTGTTAATGGGGAAATATTACAGTAGCCACTATGCCAACACTGCAATACCGATGGGAGCATTATAACAGATGGTGCAAGTGTTACCAGCGCAACTGGTATGCGCTGGTAACACTTGCTGAGTGATTGATGGATAATCAGTGATTTATGATTCAAGAGTAACAGCACGGCAGAATCCATCCAAACACCAACACACCATCTGCACAAATGTTCTCTTCCTGGTGGGACATACACGCACAAACACACACACACGCACACACACTTTTACAGCCTGAGTTACATATACTGTATACCAAAGCATGTTTGTTATCGTATACACAGGAGAAATGTGGGTGGGAAGACAGTCTGCGCACAATTTGGGAGAATGTCAGTTACTTTTCTTTTCTTTTTCAGGATTCTTTTTGCATCATTCATGAAGGGAAACACTTGAAACAGAAGTTACTTTGCTTGAAAAGATTTCATATAAATTCATATTGGCATTTAGTTTGATGACATATTTTAGCCACAGTGAGAAGGCTTGCAGGGTTGTGATTGGGTGAGCTCTCATCTCTTCAGAGTGGCCAAGCCACCGACAGCCAATGCCTGGTGCACATCTCGTTACTTCCCTGCTCAGTGCAGAATGTGGTCAAATCATGTAGGTATGATGTAAATATAAATTATGCCCTGTGTTCCCTTCTAATTCTTGCTAGGAGTGCCATTTTCATTTTTATTATTACTGATTGTTAGCATTGCGCTAAGAGCTGATTGGTTCCTGCTAAACAGTCTACCTTGTAGCCGACTTGCAGTGAACGGAAAAGTTAGCTTATATAATACGGAAAATGCCAAAAGCACACGAGGACCATATTGTGATTCAAATTCATTTATCTTGTGTTATTTTGAGTTATATATGGAGGCCCAGAAGTTCAGAACAGAGTAATGCAAACAGTTTGTGTAAATACAGACTGGCAAGCTCATACGGAAAAATATATCATGTGACTTAAGGCCCTTACAACAATAAATATAATATCCACAAAGACAGATGAAGAGATATAAGATATAATTCTAACAAAAAGAAAAAAACATACAAAGAGTTTCCAGTTTGCAATCTTGCACGGACTAAATAAGGAGCTTTTAATTGGGCACCTCCTCTTTTCCACATGTAGGTTACACTGATACAGTCAGTGAAGGTAAAAGCCCCAGTAACATACTGAATCCCCTCCTTTTATTTAATGGACAATATGTAAAAGGAAAATAATAACATGTATTTTTTCTTATATTACTTCTTTGTCTGTGTCCATTACTTCCTGTCAAATCTAAGCCCATTATATAATTTGCCACAGTTTGAAGGTTCTATTATCTACAGCAGGTTTGCTCTAACTCTTCCCATTAGTCAGCCCTCACTGCTTTATAAAATGTATCCAATACATTTTGCACAGTGCTGCACCGGCAACTGATGACCCATCATTTAAAATAACAAATGGACAGATCCCGCTTACCACCGAGCCACTGTGGACATGTGAATTGAAGTGATAAAGGAAGAAGGCACTCCGTAAAAATACATTTGTTACCCTTTGAGCTTCCAGACAACTGATGTGTGATTTACTGATGTAAGATAAACTGCAACTCAGTCACAGGATGTCCCTGAATCAGAGTATGTAACACAAGCAAACCTGAGCATCATTGCATTGTTGCACTCAGAACCAAACAAATCAATCACACAACAAGACTCTCGCTGGGAGAAGTGAGCCATCAAAATTCTCAATAGCCTCTTTTTTTTTTTTATGAAGTGCGCAGTTAAGATCTTATTGAAATTAAAATGCTGGGTAAGCTCTGATATTGTCACTGTTGTTATACCATGCAATGTAAATAAACTATTCCAGGAGTGATTTAATCAGGGCTTGTAACATTATCAGCCTACACCAGACAATTTATGATGTGCACATGTGAAAACTAAAACCATGTCACTTGAGATGGTTTTATTATTCGATGCATGTTATGAGATACTGATTCATAATCCGCACGTAATTGGATTTTCCAAATGGCGTACTCCAGCTAATATTCACAGTATACACAAAACAAAACATTTACACTTAAATGGATCCATTAAAGATAGTAAATCGTATTTACTCTCCCCTGATCATTTCAGCTTCAGGTATGAAGGGCCCGCCAACAGAAATTTTACCCTATACATCCTTTAAATTTGAATTCTCCACACTTTTGGAAATACAGACCATGATGCACACGTGTTTTGTCATATGTGAAGAAACACTGTCACAAGCCTCAAGGTAGGGTTTGGTTGAATCATTGTCAGATTTTGTAACCGGTCCCAGGGAAAAGTCAAGAATGCTCGATTGTTGTAGTTAGTGTTTTGTAATGCTCAAATTTTAACTTTAATAAAAATTTATTGATACTTGATGTACTCAATCATATCAGGAACATTTTTTTTCCCGTGAATATGCGAAAAATGCAGTCTTGAATGACAAAAAAATGTCAGCTAATAGTTTTATCAAAATAAATGAAAAAGTATCGGCTGCATGGGGTAAATACAGTATTTATTATTTAAGAAAATCCTTCATTCGTCACACAACGGGGGACATTTGGATGTTACAGCAGCAAAATGGGTAGCAGAATATAAAAAAGCAATAAGATATGTACAAAATATAAAATATAAATACTATATACAGAGCAGTAACAACAATTGCACAAGGAGAATCAGTATTACATAGCTGGTAGTTGCATTCAATTGAAATGAGATGAATATTGCACTTAGTGGCCAGCAGTGTAAAATGTTCTAAAAGGGAATGTCGCCAAGAGCTTTGTCTCATGCCTCAAAGCACAGTAGCAATTTCAATCTAAGAGCACGTTGGGAGCGGAGATGGTCTCATTGCCTCTGTAATTAAAAAGCACCAATCAGATGCGCGACTGTAAAACAATAAGCGGGTGAAGATTGCGTCCCTTTTGAACGGAGGTGAGGAAAGATCACACATTGGAGGAGACAGATAGCACAGCGGTACTGGGGACGACAAGCACGGATGAGCTGGGTTATAACAGCCGTCGATTGCAAACATCTAAGCATTGTAGGATGAAAGATTCAAGAAGCTAGATGGAGAGGGAAAAGATGAGAGAGGGTGATGAAATGTAGGTAAAATAAGTATTTTTGACCATTAAATAGAGGTGACAATCTGGGTTCGAGGACACAGAGAGGATGTGATAAGATCGACGTGTAGGGGATCGACTGTGATAGTTAATAAATGAGCAACAGTAAGAGAAGGCGAGCGCTTTTGAAGCTCCCTTATTTAATCTTTGTCTCAGCCAAATGACTTCCCGACAACTCAGCTCTCTCCTTTGGAAATACACAGAGTTACGAAACGGCACATCTGAAATCTTCAGAGGGATTATTTCCACCTCATGACAGCCACTCTAATGGATACATTTTTGGCTTCAAGTGATAAAAAAATTAAAAAAGCCAGACTAACTGTTGATGAAGTTTGTTATCACTGAAGTGTATCTCTGTGCCTTGGTGATGAGTACAGTGTGCCTGGATTAAAGTGGGCAGAGTGGGAAGACGGAGGAAACGAAAAAAGGGCCTGATTTGACATCTGAACTTCTTTAATGAAAACGTTTCTCAGCCACCCAGAGAGAAAAAAGGAACCGGAGCCTGTTGGAAAAGTCATGAGCTCCCCTGCTCTCTGTCAATGTGGTATGTAGCCTGTGGGTGGTCAGACTCTAAACTGGATTCAAATACTGTTTTCAGATTGTCACTGATTCTGAAAGAGTTGGAAATGCAAGGGAAGAGTGTTCATGGTTTATGGATTGTTTCGCATAATTTTGATATATCTATATATTCAATTCACATTCCGTATTTACTCACAGTAACCATTTGGGGGTGACTACATTGCTGACTACTGTTTTTGTTCTATATGATGTTTATTAATCTGCTTTATATTTATCATTAACTTTGCCAATCGTGGCTAATTTTACTGTTTGCATACAACAGCACCTTATTCACCAGTTGTCATGAATCAAATCCACCTTCATAGGCTTTTTCAGCTTTTATGCCATTTTTTATGGTTTATATGTCGCATGCTTTGTGGCACTGGTTTTGCACTTTGGCCTGTGTGAAAGAACATTTCTGTCAGTCGCATGCTGTGTGAGTGTGAATAACGGTAAACTTGACCTTGAAGTTAAAATGACTGTTGTCATTAAAAATGATACAACTGAACACAAGGAGATATGAAGCCTAATATGGTTTTAAAAAACATTTACATAAATGTGGAAAATGAACTGTTAAGATCAGACTTATTTTTTCTTTTTATATAAAAATTGTAAATCAATAAGTTTTGTCCAAGAAACAATTTAACCTAATGCATTATTGTTATTATCATTAATACTACTGTCTTATTATGAGACAGTTATAATAATAATAATGGAGTTTGAACTTCAGTGCATTTATTACTTAATCTTATGAAGTCCTGACTCCATTGATTGACCCAAGACGTCAGAGATTTGTGTGGATGTGTCAGAGCCACAGTGTGTCTGAGTGTGTGTGTGTGTGTGTGTGTGTGTTTGTGTGTGTGTTTGTGTGTGTGATTCATAGCAGTTCTTAGCATTAAAGCTAGCTGAAGGGCACTGCTAATGGAGCAGCGACAGTGGGAGCCATATTTCTCGCACCAGGCTGCACTTTCCACACATCTCCACCACAGGACCTATATTCTCCCCTCAGTAACAGCCCTGGACATATAAATTGTTCAAGGCACAACTGCTTAGACCTTTCCAGTGAAGGACCCAAGCTTAAAATTTATCATGCAGCCATCCTACCAGGGCCAGGGGCTTGTTAAAACATACCAGTGCCTCTGTCATGCGGGGTACCAGCAAAAGTACCTACAGGATCCATTTAGAGTCCAGGATCCAGGAGGAAATCAGGAATTGCCGCTTTAGTTGCGACACTATTGCTCCTGCGACGAATGCCAGTACTATAACTGTAGTAGTACCACAGCTAAACAACATTTAAAGGAACATTTACACATGTTTTCAATTACCCAGGCTCATAAAACCTCTAGTCAGGTTGAGGTTCAGAGAAACAATGCTACAAATTACATCCGGTCTCCGAACTCTACCTACTATAGCTGACTAATAATGTAGTGTAAACGGTTATGGAACCAAACAAAGGGTGTGTAGTTTGTAAAATGCCCACACAGTCCAGAGCAGAGGTTTGAAGTGAACCCACGTCAAGAGATGGACAGCCTGAAAAGGAAGGAGCTATTGCCATTTGTTGCTGTCCACCATCCAGTTGCATATAAGTTTAATTATGAACCTTAGAAAACTATTACTAAAAATAACGACCACCACAATTTAATAGATCCTAGGGCATCAAATTTCTTGATTTGTCCGATCATCAGTCCCAAGCCAAAGATATTCATACAAGACTATTTGGAGAAAATAAAAAAATTCTCACATTTGAGAACCATGACCCAGAGAAGGACCATTTGGAAAAGAAAAAAAATAAATCATTTATTAACACAGGTCAATTTTCTGTGGATCAATTTGTTATTGCAGTGTCAAGTACAAATATATTTTTGAATACACATAACTTATTGTTGCATTAGCAACTTTGTCCTAACTAGCTAGCTATCGAACAGTGATCGCGTTAGCTCTAATTGAATAAGATGACGATTGAATGAAATGTTGTGTTGTGTGTTTTGGACAAAATGGAAGTAAAAGCTCAAGTGAACCTTTGTGCCAAATTTGATCAAATTATTTCGAGGCGTTCAGGAGATGTTGAGCGTTGGACGGGCCAGCCAACAGCTCGGTCGGCCTAAAAATGAATATTGACAAAAAAATGAGTAACAGAAGCTTTTATGCAACTTGTAGTTCAAAGACGCTGCTTCTGCCTTCTGCTGAGTCATGTGCTAATTCTATGTTGCCCTACCCGTCTGCTCCTTTTTAAAAATTTGGCTTCAGGTAAATCTCAGTGAATGATACTTAAATGCACACTCAGCCTCTGTGGGGTGTGTGTGTGTGTGTGTGTGTGCGTGCGTGCTAGAAAGAGAAAATGTGCGACCTCGTGATATGAGATTTTTGAGGAAGAGGCTATATTTATGGCTCAATATACTATGAGCAATAACAGCCCTGTATAAAATGAAAGAAAATGTGCAACAGGTGGACAGAGGGAGGAAATGTGTGTGCTCTGGGCCTAGACGGAGACGGGAGCGAACAGAGACAGCAGAGACAAAGACAGAGAACAAGAGAAAGAAGAGAATGAGACTAGATGAGGGAGAAAGACGCGGAGAAAACCCTCGGGGTTTTACCTGCAGAGAGAGAGACGGACAGCTGCAGATCGAGCGCACCAGAACAGAGTGAAGGAGAGACGAAAAGACTTTTGTGATATGAAAACACAACTATTGAACACACACACACACACACACAATAAGCGAAGAGTGAAATATACTGTCGGTGTTATCA
This sequence comes from Scophthalmus maximus, assembly GCF_022379125.1. Classification (NCBI taxonomy): domain Eukaryota; kingdom Metazoa; phylum Chordata; class Actinopteri; order Pleuronectiformes; family Scophthalmidae; genus Scophthalmus; species Scophthalmus maximus. Next base: position 5,174,819 of record NC_061523.1, on the reverse strand, counting down.
TCACCGACAGTATATTTCTTCCACGCTATTGCAGCTCTGACCTTTAATATGAAGTGAGTGATAGTGTGTATTGGGAGGGAGCGCCTTTCCTCTTCCAATCTTTTTTGCCCTCCGCTCCGTTATTGTTTTCCCTCCTCGACCGGTCTACTTGAACGGAGGAAAAGCTGCTGATGTCTGCGCTCTTCGCAGACCATTGTTTCTCCTCCACAGCTCGCGAGAGTGATGGAAGAAGGTCCTTTCTCCCATCACTCTCGTGGGCTGTTAAGGGGCTCTTGGATTTTCTTGGTCAGCTTAACCCAATAAGACCAGCTGCAACAAATGGCAACATCAGTGTGCGTCCCCACTGACGTTTTTGATGTCATCGATTCACTGAATTTCACGTCGAAGAGGTGAAATGCTCGATGGCATATTTATTTTGTTTCTCTTTTTTTTGGCAGTCTTAGTCCTGGGGAAATGTTACTCGCGTGAACTCAGTAACTCGCGAAAACCCCCCCCCCAAAAAAGGCAATGACAACGACTGAGAAGATTCAGACATGGACTTGGAGGCGACTGCTGAGCCACTTGTCGTGTTAAGGTGAGGGACATGTTTTCTTTTTCTTTTTAAGGCTGTGCCTGTTCTTGTCCGCCCCACCTCCACTGGGGACTCCTTAGGTGGTCTGCAACTATGGACCTCCCACCACGACGCGGCGTCCGGTAGTTGCCCGTCAGCAGCCAATCACGAGCTCCCCCGGCACAACCCACCCAGAATTGTTAACCGAGTCCAGACTGCAGTCCGGCTATTAGTGACCCCTGGTGTATATGGAAGAACATGCTTCAAATTTCCCCGTTGTCGGACGAATAAAGGAATAGCTCGTCTAAGATTTCACTTTTTGTACTGTGTTTTATTATACTGTCTCCTGTCAAGTGTAAAGTGCAGTTGTGCAAAGGTGAATGTGTGAGGGGGGAAAATGGACAATGCTAATGAAGAATTTTCCAAATATTATGCATATTTTTAATTAGTAGGAGTAGTATATTAAATAACCCTGGAGGGTCAAAGGTGTTCTCCCCAAACTCTTGCTCCCACACTCCTGGGACCATTATCTGTTGGAGATTTGGACCGTAGCGCGTGTCTGTGTTTGTCCGTGCGTTCAATTTGCTTTTGCAAACCTTCACAGCTTCAGGAGATTGCGTTTTAACCTCCACAAAGACAGTGGAACAAGGTTGTACTCAACACAATCAACAGATAGAATAACATAATAATAAAGACAAAATCGCATCAGGGAATTAGAATTAACGTCCTTTTATGATAAATTGAGAAGATTTAGAACAAGAAATCTTGAGAATCACAGAAAAAGAGAGAAATACTAATATTAAAATCACTGTAAAGAACACTATTGCCTTGGAAGAAATGATATATATTTGCTCTGTGCTGTAATACTCTTGTGACATTTCTCTTTGTCTCCTCTCTAAGGAAAGTTTCTCATAATCCACAAAAACTCCGCAGCCACCTCTGAACCTCGCCCAGTCAAATATTTGTGCAGCGGACGTGATCATCTGAGGCTCAGATAAACATTTATTTTCTTTCTCCCTCCTGCAGCGTTCTTGACCTGCGCGCGACTCATTGGCGGCGGCAAACGAGAAAGACACGAGAGAGATGGCAAGACCGAGAGAGGGAGAAAAACAACAAAATAGAGAGCGTGACACAGAGCAAGCGTCACGCAGAGAGACCTCAGGGGAGGCGCGAGGATGAGATTCATATGCAGTGGGGGGGGGGGTCGAAATTAAAGTTGCACCAACTTAAAGTAAAGGCTATTTAAGGGAGCAATTTTCATATTCATGCAATATTTCACACCCCGCACACACAGACCAAAACACACACACACGCCCCCACAGACACAAGCGCCTCGCCTGCTGATAAGAAGCTATACACTTACCACAGAAAACACACTGAGCCAGGACAATCCAGCCAGCCCATTGCATAAGTCATAGAGAGAGACCTTAGAATAGAAAAGATGGCACTTTACAGAAAGTATAAACACAGAGTGGCCAACGTAATGGGGCAACGTCGTACGTACTTCTTATTCATAGAGATTAAATATGAGCAAGGACTAAAGGGGGCGTGGCTGAGCCTCGTGCAGGCGTACTAATGAAGGCAAAATCAACCAGGTCTACAACTCGTCTAAAAGTCTGACATCGTCAGGCAAAGTAACACCAAAAGTTTTTCCTCTCCTGGCTGCAGGAGGCGACTCAGCCAGGTCATTAGAGCTGCAGCGTGAGGCATTTTCACCGACTGATGAAGCATATTTGACACTGTATGTTCCTCCTGTCTGTTCCGCTGGAGGCGTTAGTTACCAGATGGATTCTCATTGTTCTTGAAACCAATTTAAAAGCATATTTTTGCACTTGCATCCTGTGTTATCCAGCCACCTAGATACTTTCTATTTAATGCTATGCTGTTTTAAGTTCTAAAATAATATGTTCTCCTGTATGGAAAGATCCTATTCCATTAAATTGAATTCAATGAAACTGCACATTTAATCTCCTTGAGTTTCTAACAAACTGACACTGGTGAATAATCATGAAACTTAGGGCAAATGTTCATGTTCAAGACGAGTTCTAATGACTTCAAAAGCCATTCCTGGTTCCCAGATGACCTGACTTAAATCACACAAGTTGGTTGAAATGTCCTATAATGAAACTTGTGAATCATCTCTTTACTATTTCTGCCACAATGCAAACCCTGTGTGTGTGTGTGTATATGTGTGTGTGTGTGTGTGTGTGTGTGTGTGTGTGTGGCAGCAGCAGCACAATTCATTAGATTGTGAGGATTCAGTTGAGCAGTTTCAGCAAATTGTCCACATCAAACATCACAACGGGGAGAAAAATGTGATCCCAGCGACTTTGACTGTGGCATGATTGCTGTCACGTGGGCTGATTTGATTATTTGTCAAACTTATGACCTCCTGGGATTTTTCACACGCAAGAATCTCCACAGAGAACGATGTAAATCACCCAAAAAGCACCCAGGGCCAAACCGAGAAGCCACAGTAACTCAGATAACCGCTCGTTACAGCTGTCAGAATGCGCAGTGTGTCCAAACATACTGTTACGTAACGATAGGTAACATAAGGAGAGGGAATGCTGGGTAACATGTGTCTTGGAATGCTTCTCTTCCAAACTTCCAGCCTGGTGGGATGAACGGAGAACGGCGCTGTTCAGTACCAGGCCGCTGAAACAGGACAATATGGTGCTGTCCAGTGGACCAACGCAAGCCCAAGAGGAATGTATTCTCAGTGTGTCCTTCCCCACCCGTCTAGTGTCATCGTCGCTTCAAAATGTCTCTTTGTTCAACGCCTTGGATGATGGTCAAACACTAATTAATTTAGTCCTAATTAGCTAATATTTGCATGCGAAAATGCTAACTAAGAATTATACCATGCTAGCATAAACATGTGAGCATATAAGCACGTCGACATTAGCATTTAGCTCAAGCACCACTTTCCCCGAGTACAACCTGAAAACCACTAGCATATAGTCTTACTTACTTAAACAATAATGATATACAGCAAATTGTACCCTCCATGTAAAATTTGAGGGATATGGTTATTGTCATTACGATAACATTTCACTGAGTCGGAGTTCACCAGTCCCAGTGTTTACAAAATGAATTGACATTAATATATATTTTTTCTCGTGTAGCATAGCATGTTTTAACTCTGTAATGAGATGAACAACAAACACATTAGCGTGACTTACACGATTTCACTCTGCATATTTTGTATGATGTAAAAAACGGCTATCAACTCATTTCCCCCTGTGATGGAATGCATGAGCATGCTTATTAGCACTGCATGCCAATCCATCCCATAATTAAAGCTCAGCCTCGATGTAAACCTGACAGCCATACAGTGTTTACTCGCCGCCGCCCGGACAGGGCTGATTAGAGCCCATTTTCTAATCTGAATATATTGACTGGGTCAATGTTAAAATGGTACGTGATTAAACACACAGCTTCCAGAACTTTTAACACACACACACACACACACACACACACACGTCAATATCTATCTATGCAGATAGATAGATTCAGGGTGAAATCACCACATAAACACACACACATATACACACATACACACACACACACGCACACACACACACATACACAAGTTTTACTGGATAAAGGAGGCTACTTGCTCTGCTCAGGGTGTTTTCATAGGCAAATCTTCCTGAATAGTAAGAGCCCCAAGTAAAGTACGCAGCTGCTCCGCCTACATTTGGATGAGTTTGTTGGGTCTCCGTGTGTCAATGTGCGTGTGTGTCTGTGTGTGCAGGGCCGGTTCTTGGCATACGCGACAATAGGTCGTCGCCTGGGGGGCGCAGAGTGTCCGACCAGGTGGGGAGAGAGACCCAGGGGAGAAGTGACGATCCCCAGCGAGGCTGCACAGGTCAGCGGGGGGGGCGGGGGGGCGGACCGAGGGACGAGAGAGGAGGCCTTGTGGGGTCCGCGGGGGGGAAGCGCCCCGCGCCGGACCCAGTCCTCAGAGTTCTGAAGCCGCGCTGCTGCACCAACTAACAGCTGTTCACCTGGTTACTCAGAGTTCGGTGTAGCTCCGACCAGACAGAACCGTGAACCGGAGAAAAACACGCCTTTGTCTGATTGAAACTGTCGCTCGTTGATGAGTCCCAGCTGCAGCTGCTCCAGAGCTATGATCAGCTGTTTGTTAAAAAAATGTACCATGGTCATAACATGTCCAAATTCGACACTGCACTTTCTTGGCCCGTAAACAATTGTGTGACAGACAGACGGATTTCTTGCAACATTAGTAAAATGTCTCCAGCAGTGGAGAGTACATGCATAGTACATTACATTCCGCTGCCCTTATATATAAAATGTACATCTGCAAATTATCTTAATTTCTTTGAGGATCACAAAACATATGTATGAAAGGGGCAGTTAAATGAAAATCATAATACAGACAGAATTATATTCTTACAAAATTTGAGGAAAAATTTACATATAAAAATTTCAATATCCTGCATAATTTGGCCAAGGGCACCAAAACGGCTAGAGCCGGCCCTGTGTGTGTGAGTGTGTGAGTGAGAGTGTGTGAAAGTGTACTGAAAGGTTTTCTGTCTTTGACTCTGTAACCAGATGTTTTGTTAACATCCTACAGCACACACACACACACACACACACACAGGTGATTTATCCAGCAGCCAAAGGTAACCTCAGAGTAAAATCAATCTTCTGCATAATGAGTCAGGAAGATTGTCATTACAACCCTGAACTCACTTTCTGCTCACTCAAACAGTTTGCGCACCCCTTAATGAGACGGGACTGAAAAGAAAGAGAAAAGAACAACTTCATGAAAAGAAGAGAGAAAGACACAGGGGTAATTAGCCACCTGCAAATACAGAAACCCTCACACACACACACACACACACACACACACACACACACTCAGTGAGAGGCACCTGTGCAATCACTGAAGTCAAGAGTCATTCCTGAATACATTTTCATTCTAATTACAGCGTAACGAGGAGCTGTATCTGTCTGTACGCTGAACTCTTTAAAATCCCTATACACTGGTGGCCTCAACTGGCCACGAGTGATACGTTTAAGATTAAGGGAGTCAGTTCTGAAGAAAGCCTTTGCAGAAGTCTCGGTTAACTGAATGGAATTTAGTTCCTAGGTTGAGCCTTCCTTCTTCTATGAAGTATTTTGAAATCAAAATGAAACGCGCTGGTTCAGCCTCACATACTGTAATATGTGATGTGAACAATGACAAGGTAAATTGTCATCACTATATGATCACTGTCATTATACCCTATCATTCACTAACACTAAATGAAGGCTGTTGCAGAATTTGATCTGATCAGTTGGAATAATAATTGTCATAAAACTTAAGCAAAAAGTGCTTTTCAATTGTAATGTTTTAGAGAGTTAAAATTAAAATCAAAAAACTTGTGTAAAATCCCTTAAGTAGGATATACACATTTTGAAAAAAAATAGCATGTAAAGCAAACCTGACTGCGCTCATACACATACACTTATGGATGCTCAAGTACAATACAAAAGAAGTAGTAAGTTCTCATTATATAGATGAAATAAAATGTGGCTGAAAAAAATAGCTCCAATAAGGCTGGTGAAATTTGATTGAAAGGAAATATCAAGATATGATAAAATCATAAAAGATGATCTGATGTGAAGTTAATATATATGCTGCTCTCATATGAGTCAAATAGCATAGCAATCATTATTTTTTAATTACAATGGAGGAAAATGCGGTGCATATCAAAGCCCTTACAAATACAGAAATGACATTAAAAACAAGCACCTCTATTCATCTTCTGGATCTAACGATTGGCAGCCACAGCTCTAACATGGCAGAACAGATGACTTGCGCCATGAGTGCTATCTTACTAAATGAGCTTGTTTCTAAGATTTCCCCACACAGATACAGATGAGATCAACACGAACCAGGGGAATGGTGTTCAATGCAGGGCATGGAAAATCATCTGTCGGGAACGCTGTCTAAAGCAATCACGGCCCCTCCACGATTTCATATTCTCAGAGTCTCGATGGAGTTAGCATGCTTGCATGTTCAAATGGAGTTTTAATGGCTTGGTTTACACAAATGTGCCATTGAAGAAAGCTGCACTATGATGCACACAATACTATCTAGTTTTCGCTCTTCTTTCCTTCCTTTTTTTTTGTATTCTTGTAGTGAAAAAGTGCTAGTACTTAGCATAGTGTGTGGTCACTGGACTATCCAAATGGGACAATATTTAAAAACTTTATACTTATATCATACATTTAGTTGTGCATGCTAAGTAGTTTTCCACTTATAGTAAAGGCGTTTAATTGAAGAGAATCTTAAAGAGAATCTTTTGGCAGCTTTCAGTTTTCTTTTGAGATGCTAAGCTCATGTTAGCTAATGTCTTACAGTGGGCCGATTACAAACAAAGTTAAGGCAAAGATGCGACTAGACATGAATTTCGCGGATAGAAACAAGGGTTCCAAGAATCCTGAATGGACCGGATTCAGGAACCAGAGCTTATTTAATGCGAAATGGGTACGATTGGAGGACTTGTGTGTTCGCAGAGTCCAAAAATGGAGTGAAAAGAGAGATAGAGTGAATATTGGACTAACTTTCACCAGGTCGAAAAATTATGTTTATTATTACTATGCCATATAAATTTAAAAGGCGATAATATCTCAATGTTGTGTTCAGAATTTCTTTTTCACTGCTCCCAGAAGGCCCAGAAAATCTGGTGAAGGACAGGCACGCAGGCTTAAAATTTCAAGTCATATTCACCAATTCATACAGCGCAGCTATTATATTCTGTCACATTCATACAATGGAGGATGGTGGACGGCTTCCTTGACCTCCTGAGCCACAGCTGCCCTCATTTTTAATTAAACACTGGCATTAGCTGTTGGCCAGTATTTCAGTTGCCACCTAGCTACTAAATACATGGCTGTGAAACACATCAGCCGCCGGTTTACACTGTGTTGTTTACTAACATACACACATTTTGAAATATTAGAATGGTACAGATGTGTACCAACCATATACAGCCTTTGGTTTGCATGAGCAATTAGTAGATGACAGCAAATTTTATATTGAATGAGTGTTCAACTCAAGATATTTTGCAAATGCAAAAGGTTCCGCATTGATCCTGCCCTTGATTCTATAAAGGGATAGTTAGGCGCAGGAAGGTTTTAGTGACTTTTCCTTTTTCAAGGAAATAATTGGCTCAAACACTGATGATGTGATTCTCAGAGGTACTTTGCATTGATACACATCTACTGTAACATCAGATATTCTCAGAGTGTATACGATGCCAATTCAAAAAACACATCTTAAAATATTGTAAATATAGAGCAATGCACTTTGAAAAAAAAGGTAGAATTAATGTATTTACACATCTAAGAAATTGAGATCTTATTCGAATTGTATTTTTTTTTTCCTTTGTCCTCATCTGGAGCCGCTCAAGCACAAGTTGTACTTACAAGCTTTACCCTCATGCTAATAAATACAAGATAGAGCAGGGGAATTGCTGTGTATTGTTTTGTTCTGATGGTGCTATGTTTAAAATTGTCACCAGACCACAGCGGTGACCCTAAAAAATGCTCATGCTGTCTCTACAGAGAAGTATTCTGAAAATAGATGTGATTTAAATGTACGTATAAAAGCCACCCTGTGTGATTAAAGACAAATGTAGCACATGGGGGGAGGTGAAAAGACTCACTATGGGAGACTGATGAACTATTCTGACTCAAGTTAAGACTTCGGTTGAGATAGAAGAAAGATGTAGTAAATGATGTACCAAATGTTCAAAGTTTACTTCCATCAATATCAAGTATGTGCGCTTCTCAAAAATCGCTAATGTCTTTAAAAACTGTCGATGTGTGTAGAGTTTTTCAAATTTCAACTACATCACAACACACACACACACGCACACAAATCATAGACATACTGGGAGTTAGCAGGTCTGTTGTCACCAGTCCCATCAGATCTTTTCTGTAAATAGACAACTTCCTGAAAACAACACACGGAGGAAACAGTTGGGTGGTATGACGTACGGAAACGCAGCTTCAAATGGATAAATAATAGCGACTCTCATAAATTAAAGATGACAGAGAACAAAGGGCTGTGTACTGCCATGAGAGTTTCCAGAGCAGCACTAAAAAGAGCAAATGATGAATACAATCAAGTAAAATTATGCTAGTTAATTCCTGCCCTCTGTTTCCTTTACATCTCCCTCAGCCAAAGTCAGGTTAAAGCAGGTCACCGTAGTTTTAGACCTGTAAGAGTTTGGACTCAAAGGGTGAATAAATAAACTGAAAATATCACAGTTCAACATACAATTTCATATTTTTATGAAAAGTTGGAATTTTATGGAGATATGTAGTTTAAGGTGATTCGTTTTTCATAAAGGAAACTAGTCTCTCTACCAGAGGTAGATTCTAATTCAAATTAGTTTTGAATGGGAGCATGCGTGAAGACATTCATCGGGAAAAAAATCACAACAGATGGGAGTAAAAGATGAAAATAAATGTAGTTCCCGCAATGTGACTAACTGATCGTGACACAATATGTGTGTATGGATATATTCATCAGATAATATACAGTGTACATTTAGACAATGTGTGTTATTATGAAGTCACTGAGATATATTTAATTTTAATACTATTTAGATTTTTAAAACAAAGCAGTTCCTTCCATCAACTGTAAAACACAATTTCTAATAATGGGGGCCTTTACAGTAGAGATAAGATAGTAAAAAAGATGGTTAAATACCGTATATGACTTGGGCTTTGTTGAATGATTGCATCAGTATAAGCATCACTGTCCAGCTTATCACTGTATTCTAATTGAAAACATCCACAAAATGTTTGAGAACTTAGTTTCAACAAATGGAAATGGAATAACATTAGCTTTATGTCAACATCTGACCTGATCATGGTAAATGGTCTATATTTATATGTAGCTACAGCCGCCCTTCAACAGTTGTGTGTGTTTAAAAAAAAAAAAGAAGATAATTACTAAGTCATGAGACAGTTGTGGGAACATTGATTTCTATCAATCAGAAACCGACCCAGCTCAATTTATCAATCATGATTACCGACCAATAACCATCGTACGTACCATCATACTGAAAGCATTTTTTTTTTTACAGCCTCACTTCAAATGGCGTATACACTTTGTAAATCACTCACGTTTTGGTATAGTTCCCTACCTCACCAGCTACCTTTTTATTTAAGCCTGCAGAAATCAAACAGGGGGTCAGCCGCCCTCAAAACCCTTTTTAGCCCTCCTGCCCTAGGCCTCTTATTAAATGCTGACCCTGTGGACGTACTTTCAGAGCATCCCCAAAAAAAAACATTGTAATAAGCAGGCTAACACATCCTGCTCTCAGGTTAGAAGGCCTGAAGGAAGGGTCAGGCAGGGCTAAAGAGCATTAGCACGCAAGCCATCTGTGCTATCCCTTTATGCTCCTGAAGTGCTCTATCTCCCCTACGTTTCTTCCTTTTCATCTCTCCCTCTATCCCCCAACCCCTACCTCCCTCTCTCTTCTCTCACTCCCCTGCCTCCCTCCCCCCTCCACCCTCCTCCCTGTCTGACACTCAGTGAGGTGTGCAAAGTAATTTTCAGAGGCCATTACCATGTCCCAGGAGAGGCTCTGAAATGTAGAATTTGCATTCATTGTGGCACAATAGAGAGCAACCACTGAGAAAATCTCTTTCTTTAAACAAAAAAAAAGATGATGAGAACAGAAGTTGATAGCCAACTGTAATGTGGGAGATAGTGTTGTGCAGTGACAGCACGAGATGCAAATATGTTTTTACACAGTTTAATAGATTATTTTTTCTTCCCATGTTGATAACATGTATTTAATGACGAATTTGGTCATCTCCACACTATTCGCAGCCCCTAAAGAGGTGATGGTCCCAAAGGGACGGTTTTAAAGCCCCTGGGTTGTGTAATGTATTTTTTTCCACTTTTCCAAACTTTTCACTCCCACAGGTTGGAAAATGGCCCGCATAATCTGTGTAGCCAAAAGACCCATTCTGTCCAGGACAATTACATTTTTAAGGCCCAAGTAGGAATGCAGGAAGTTAAAGTACACCCCTGTTGGGCCCAGCTTTCTGGCATTTTATGGACCTGACTTCTTTCAGGAATTGTTGTGTGAAAAAGCGGTTGCGACATTGCTACATAGACTATGCACATAGCAACCATTTCTATGCTGGAGTTGGCACGTGCCAACTCAAAAAATTACTCATCAAGGCACATGAGAACAGATCATGTGTGGATTGAAAGATTGTCATTGGCCATTAAAAGTTTACAATGCCAGTAGAGACTGCTGTCAGTAGAAGCAGCTTTAAGGCCATTGCTGAACGACTTAGTAGTGTTCTCTTTCTGTAACACCAATCTTGCTCTCAACTACAAACCCACTGCTTGGCCAGCAAGCTTCATAGACAAAACATTATTATGATTTTTTTTCAAAAGCATTGTGATGTTGACTCACTTAACTTGCCGATGTTGTGTAGGTAAGGTTGTACTAAGGGAGTTGTCCTCTCCAGGAAGAGGGGTCAGGGTGCCAAGGCATAGGTACCGCCCACAGAAGTGCCACAGTGTAGACAAGGGCGTTGTACATTCTTATGTTTTGGCAGCATCAAATACCAACTCTCTCTTCCAGAGAGGTGAGCTTCTTCATTGCTCCATCTGCATTAGATGTCTTGGCTGTGATGTCAGCATCCAATGAGCCATCGGCTGAGATAATTGAGCCAACTTGTGAACTCACCATGAACGACCGGGGGCTTGGCTTGTTCTTGTCAGATGCAAGAACAAGCTGTCCTGGAGGGTCCTGAAGAATCACTGGACATGAAAAACCCACCTCTGCAGAACCATCAGACAAAGGTTTTTTCAAGAAAGCTATGTAGGCCCACAGGCACGCCTCCGATCTGTTCCACTCTTTGATGCAACTGCCTGTCATTGATCGCACTTGCTAGAAAGCAATTATTGATGCAAGAATTTTAACCCCACAACCACCACTACCACTCAGCCATACATTGCTCCGTGGGTACTTTGGTGGGTGAATATTTGATGTCATGTGGTCTGTGGTTTTATTATCTCTATGGAATATAATCACCGTCAGTGTCAAACAGATGCCAGTATTTTTAACTTAGGTATTTTAAATCTCTGGTTGAAGAATTCTTGTCTCTCGTGTCCTAAGACAAACCTCCCTTTAACACACTTTAGTGGACAATAAACCTCTGTCTTTATATTGAAAACAGAAGTTAGGTCAGAGTTCGACCACTGGGTAGAAAAGATGCCTTCAAGGATCAAAAGGTATACGTCCGATGAAAGAAGGAACACCAAGAAGGCAAAGCCAAGGAAAACACTAATTAAGCACAGTCAAGGAATTCACTATTAAGATCAATTTTACTTTGAAGGATTGATTTAACCAAGTTAGTTAGTAATATTGGTTTTCTTGCAGCAAGAGCAGTCTGACTCTGAATCCTCAGATCTGCTTGTACAACTGGTAGGTAGAGATAAGTTGACGACAAGTCCTTGAGTTAGCCGTGTGTTCATCGCTTTAAAAAAACAACAACCTTGAGATTGCCATGGTGGTCCTGCAGAGAGGCTCACATGTTCTAAGGCCTTCACTCTTTTTACAGTAAATCTTTTTGCTAGGGTTTGTTGAGATGTTCGGGTGCCCATGGTCACTTCTTATGCAGCCTGGAGCTGAAATGGATTCCATGTGAATGAATCACTGCAGCAACATCAATGAAACTCCGCCATAACTGCAGTTCAGAAATATTTTAAAGTCTCCAAGAAGCAGTTTCTACTGGAGATGAACTTGTATATCTATAATATCTGTACTGATGAGCCCAGTATGTTGCTGTTCAATTAAAAAAAGCTGGAAAAGGTCATGTCAAAAGCCTATTGAGAAATCACTATACTGCTCCACTGAATTATTCTGTGACTGAAAGCATGATTAATGCCTGTGCATGACAGGAAATAGAGCCTTGAAGATCTATCAGAGTACGGATGTAAAGGGAAGCTGCCTGATCTTTACAGCGAGGCAAGACAGATACAGCACACACATCAAAGTCCTTGTTAGACAGATGTGAAAGGAGATATACAGTGTGTTTAGAAAAGTAGAAAGAGGGAACACCGTCATAGACATGTGGTATGTAGTCAGTGTTCAGTGTATCGCATCTGAGGCCAAACTATTCCACCCTGGATGATCAGAGGGCCTGAAAAGAAGATAATGTATCATAGTTGAGGCCGGAAATATGCTTCTGGAGGATCCATAATAAATGCATGAAATGAGAACAGGTGGACAGGCAGATGAAAGCGAAAGTAAAAGGTACATTCAGACAGAAACATTCCCCATGAAAACTGAGTTGGATTTGCCAAGTTTTTCTATTAGACAAACAATTTGACTTGGAGGACAAACAATTTGACTTGGAGGACAAACTCACACTGCTTGTATAGCATTAAAATTAGGATAAAAGATTTTTTAATGTTTGTTGTTGCATTTGTTAGTTTGGTTCATTGGTTAAATTATTAACAAAATAGGCAAGTTTATTTAAAAAAGCAGCATTCAGACATGAAGCGCTTCAAAGAGAATTGCATTAAAAAGTTCATACAAACTAACAAAACAAAAACACAAACCAGAAAAGTTCTAGACCACAAGAAACACTGATGTTTTTAAGACCAGATGACTCACCCGATGTTAGGTATTCAACTTTTTCAACAGGTGGGAAGTATAGAAACTAAAACCTCCTTCACTGTGCTTGGTTCTAATTCTGGGAACAGAGGGTAAATGTGCACCAGATGACCCGAGGTGAGAGTCTGGTATGCTTGATAACATAGTAAATCAGGGATTCATTTCGGGCCAAAGACCGTTAAGTACTTAATATGAAAATTAAAGAATTTAAAGTCTTTGCGTTGACACACAGGACTCAAGTTGTGTGATTTAAGTGCTGATGTAATCTGCTCCACTTTTGTGGTCTTAGTAAGAGGATTGAGACAAGGTTAAGGTATTCAGGTGAGCAGGCCAAAAAAAACTCACCATGTAAAGTGCCTTGAGACCATGTATGTTGTGATTTGGCGCTATACAAATCAAATTAATTTAATAGATGTCAGCATGCCCTGTATTGATGGCTGCAGGGAGACTGTCCTCGCTTTGTTTGGATAGTTGGGAACTTTTGGTGCCAAACAGTAACATCTCATCAATCCCTTTTATCTACATCCTTGTGCTTGTGTGAGATATCCATGAGAGACAGGGAGGGACTTGGGAATGATCAATTGGCCTTGTCCTTGTCGAAGCGGGTATGAAAAGAATGATCTTCCCTCCGCAGTGCACAGTGACCATGAAGCCATAGGTTCAATTGGCAGTATATGCCCCTTTTTGCCACCAACCCGTTCAAATGAACCCCATCCACTCTGTAAGAGGTTTGTTGCTCCCAGAACAGGTTGAAATTGAAATCAACGAAGCTCCGTTTTGGAACAGTGCACGTTGAGGAAAGCCAGGTGCTTAATGCCACACAAGCGGCTAAAAGCCTCAATTAATTTCCCTACAGCAGGGATTGGACCTGAAACCAGTGTCTGAGCTGGGACCTGCTGTAGACTGTCTACTAGGTGTATGAAGTCCCTGTTTAATAACTCTGAGCTAAAGAGTGCCATTCCAGGAGTGTCCTATTGTTCAGTTAGAACAAACATGAACCAAGAAATGTGTATAAATGTTCTATTGAATTTGATTATGCTGGAAAAAAAACCCTCACTTTTGGTAAATCTCACAATGTTAGAGAAAGTGACGTGAAATGATTGAATCTTCTTTCTTGCACTTACGAATTTTGCCAAATGGCTGTTCCCTTGGGAACCAATGTTCCCGGGGCAACAACTTACTCAGCCAATCAACGTGTCAGCACAGAGAGCAACCCTAAGCAAATTCAAAATGTTGGTCTCAGGACAGCAACCAATTTGTAAAATCAGGTCGTCCTTCTGTCTTGACCCATGTCCCATCCTCCCAACAAGTTTTGGTGGTAATTGTGCCAACAAACAAACGATCAAACCTGCCAAGAAACAAACAAGTGGACAGCGGCAAAAACATAACTTCCTTGTTGGAGGTAAAGATCAGCAGTCATATGTTGTGGGGTTTATAAGAGATTAGGCTCTTTAATTTGACCAGTTGAAATATCTTATTTTTCCACTCTTTTCTACTTTTTTATTTTGTATTGCGCCGTACACAGGGAACTGCACAACAACGGAATTGCGAAATGCCCCTCCCAGCGTTGAGTATCATCATTTTCTTGCTTACAAACATGAAATTAACAAGAAATGTTCACATAAATATGTTATGAAATTGACATATAATGCTGCTGATGTTTTTTTTTTGTCTTTTGGTCTTATATACAGTATATTTGATGATTTTAAATAAGGTTGTATTGTATTACAGAGTGGAATGGACCCAATGTTTGTCATGGCACAGACGTAAAAACAAACTTTAAGAACATAGATTTAATTCATGAAATTTCACTCTCCTGGTGGCACTAATGCCTTTGCAGACTAAAGACACATGCGTGCATACACGCGCACACACACACATGCACACACGCGCACGCTTTCAATGTAAGGGTGATTTATCACAGGTGAAGACAGGAAATGGACCCTCACAGATCATTCACAGACTTATCAAGAGTCAGGCTTAAAGATTGGCCTTGTCACAAAGTGATACATAGACCAGAGTCGGTGTGTATGTGGATGTTCGAGTGTGTGTTTCTGCGAATACGTGTGTGCGTGTGTGCTTGAAGATGTGCATGAGTATTTAGGTCTATGCCATGATTTGTGTGTTTGTCACCATTAGTGTTTCACACTATATACAGTAGGGGGAGCCTGTCCTCCTGCAAAAGAATGACATAAGTCGTCTTTGCAATCAGATTATTCCGACCCACTGTTGAGTTATATCATATTTATATATATATATATATATATATATATATATAATTGTGAGGTGAGCTTTAGCAGCCGTTGTGTTTAGGACAGGAGCAGAGGAGGAAGGTGACGTAGTATAAGGAGCAACACAGTCCTTGTTAGGTTTGGGTGGATATGTCCAAAATCACAAGACTCTGACACACTTTTTTGTTTTTATCCATGAATGTAACATGACCTAAACTACTGACTCATCATTGTAACGATGACAACAAAGGTCAAGGAAGCTTACGACTGTAAGCAGTAAGAGGGGACAATAATTCATTTTTAGTGTGTGTGTGTGTGTCTGTGTGTGTGTTTAGACTGAACAAGCATAAGTGCCATGCACCTGGGGAGTGAAACTACATTTTGTATTGCATCATATTGGTTTGCATGGAGCAGGAGATGTAATCTATATGAATTCTCTTGAATAAAGTCTGGTATTTAATGTGCGCATGCATGCACACACACACACACACACAGCTATTCTGAAAAATAAAAACCCATTCTATGTTGATTTGACCTCTTTATATGCTAATGTGGGGGCTTTATGTGTGTTAATAAAACAATTCAGAAAAACTTTTCTTTTAAAGAATCTCCTTTAATCATATTCTTATCTCTATGTCTCTCTTTGCAACTCAAGTGTAAATTTTACTTTTGGCTAAACCCGTATACAGATTCATAACTGCTTCGTAATCTGGAGCTATTGAATGCAAACCACAGAATGTTTCTATATTCAATGTAGAAGCTCTTTTGAAGCTTGAATGTGTGTGTGTGTGTGTGTGTGTGTGTGTGTGTGTGTTAACTTGCACTCCAAGTAAGTGTTAATCCATTATTTGCATCAGACTTCATTCTGAATATGTGTTGGATTGCATGCATGTCTTTTAACTAATATTGTATCTCTGTATGTTGAGCAGACGAGCAGTGCAATGACTTAAAACACAGACGGTTAAACCTGCAATTGATTGGAATTAATGGAGCTTAAAACAACTGCTTCCATTCAGTGTTTCAGTACCCAGCCTTGAACCTGCAATAAGTGATTTTTGCTGGCCACTTGGGGCAGCAGAAACAACTTGTGAATACAACACTGTCAGGGTCAGTTGTGCAATTGTGTTTCCTGTAGCCGTAACAATTCACAATTAAATGGTCCCCTTCCAAAGCCATATTTTCTCAGGTTTTTGAGTGTCCTTGACACATTATTATCATTTATTTGGAGATTTGTCTCTAGCCACCTGGTGAATGTGAGAATCTCCTTTGAGCTCTGTTTTTGGTCTCCACCAACCCCTGGAGGCAATATCTGGCTATTTAGCTGCTAATGTTCAACTAGTCTTACCATTTTCTCTCGGTATAATCAAAGTTGTTAACTTGTGTGAGATGACACAATGACTATGAGATGACACAATGACTTGGAGTGACGTTCTACCCAGGACACCATGAAATCTCCTGGTGACAAAACCCACCATGGTTCAATCCAGTTAATACAAGTAAAAAGTCCTCAAAATATCCTTACTTGGTTCCGAATGTATTTTCCATTCCAGACACAATGTAGCAAACAGACACTTAATCAAACTTGAACCTTGAATTTTGAGACTTCTGACCTTACATGCACTTCACACTGAATTCTCTCTCTGTTGTAAAGTTCGAGTTTGTCCCTCTGCCTTCAGAGTCTCAGAGTTTTTTAATCTCAGAGAGTGATTAAAGGTCTTGTGGCGGTAATGAGTCTTGCTACCGCTCGGCCTCAGCTTGCATCATCAGTTACAGCATTTGGGGCAGTGAACAGACCCTTTCTAGGAGGCGCATGGAGGAGTGACGAGTGAAATAGTGCCACACGAGGATTAGAGCATGGATGACCGAGCATTAAAGTTGATAATCAAGATTTGACGTTGATAATGCCACATTTACGTTGATAATCAGCAGGGTATTCAAGTGGAGGAAGAGTTCAACACAGACTCTGTATTAATTATGTTGTCAAGTTTGAATGAAAATCTTATTCTGGCCACAGACTTTGTTTGACTTTCCAAAATGAAAAACACTGCAGCATGTCGCCATCACAAATCACTCTCCTCTCTAGCTGCCCTGTCAGCCTGTGCGCTGCACATACAGGCCCACAGACAAACAGTGTGTACAGATGGCAGAGCAGCAGTGTGTTCGCATCGCACATGGAGGGAAGCTGTTGCGTGGTTTGCTTGCAGAGCGGTAGATACATCATTTCCCCGGAACGCTGTCTGCGGCGGCGGAGCACACACAGGCCCGTTGGACAGCGGGCACCGCTGTCTCCGCAGTGCGTTCGGGGAGAGGACGGACATGTCGGTGATGGAGAGCAGTTTGTTCAGCCACATCCCGCACCTCACTGACTCGGCTGCCTCCAGGTTCTGACCAATCATGGCCCGGTGCATGAGTTTATTGATCCGGCTGGCAGCTCTGGCACAATATGCTGCCCCAGTAAAGTAGCAGCGAGGCAGACATACTGTAAGGGAGTGAATCCAAACTAGAAAACACAACATGTTTATGTTTTTGCAGTCTACACAGGGAACTGTATGCTGCCAATCGGGGGGACATTTTAAACTTCAACCATCTGACTAATCCTGGTGATTGTTAACACTGCAGTGTGACCAAGAACTGTCACCGGCCAGAGCAGCAGGACGCGTAGTGACTTTGATTTTGCCAGAATGTAAATGACCCGACTGTTTGCTAAAAACACAGAGGTGCGCAGCACTTTGTTCAAAATGAAATGTAGCTCTAGTGTAAGTCTTCACGAGCCTCTGCAAGTCAATCAACCACCATCCCCACAAGCATCTGGACTCCATGTGAAGGATTTATTTTGTCGCTGCTCAGGACCAATGCCCCTGAATACATTACCTCCCCCACGGAGTCTGAGCACCAGGGACTCCATCAAGACTTCCATCGCCTTTAAACAGAGTTTTTGGTCAGGGCAGCTTGACAGATATGCAACAGCTGTTATATTTGAACTCATTTTTCTGATGCTGACGCGCCATCGTCGTGTACAACCGTTCACCTTCAGGAGCTGAGGTGTCTCAGGAGACCGTGCTAATGGGCCAAAGGACCAACATTTTGTCAATCGATTTCTTCTTTTTAAACGGACATTCCAAACTAAATCTATTTTAATCTATAGGAAAAAATGAGACGGCTGTGGCCTCTCTTCCATGCCATTCATTCCACTCACTGCTGAGTGCATGCTATGCAATAACGGTCGCGCTCGCATCCACGTATGACGACCTGGCACAGGAAGAGGGGTGTAATCGCGTGATTGCCTGCAGAATAAGAAATAGGCCGGGTGAATGTTCCCGTCTGTGTGTGTACGTGCTCTGGTGCAGGACCGTCGGGGTTCATGCTGTGGAGGTTTGCAAGTCTGTCACAGGGCTGACGCATGTACACAGACGAGTGATCACAATTAGAGTCGGCGTTTAACACGGAGGGAACTCCGATGAAAAAAAGACAGACGAAGAGCATTTTCAGATAGACATGAACTAAATGCACTAAAATTAAAACGCACCCGTATAATTTTGGCCCCTGCATCTTATCCTCGCCCTGCATGCCACCCGCACGGACGCATGACCCCGCACCATGAACAGATATTCATTATCACACACACACACATGGTTTCCAAAGAGGAAGAAGAGGCATCGCAGTGTTGTGTCTTTTCCCTAAACCCTGAGCTCCAATCTGATTAGAGGGGAAGATCAGAGCGCGGCAGTCAGATTCCTCAGCGCAGGATCTGCCTCTAATTCGCTTGAGGGGGCCTCCGAGCGGGAGAAGCAATCGGGCTTATTCTTTTTTTCGCTCAGGTGCTGTTCCTCTTTCCACCCTCGCTCAGTCTTGGTAGACATCTCACTCGAGCAATCTCTGTCGGCCCCCGTGCAGGTGTTCCCTCCGCACGCCTTCTTTCCCCTTTCCCCATCTGCAGCTCCCTCCCTTTTTTTTCCTCCCTCCATCTCAGCCTCTCAGATCTTCTTAAGCCTCGACAACGGTCAACAATTATTTTGTTGCCCGATCCAATTAAAACAGCTTAGAGTTCCATTCTCCTCTGCGTCGGGGCCGACGGACTTCCCTTTGTGTGTTCTGGAAATCTCAGACAGCTGTCCGCCTCAATGGGAGGCGGGCCTCTCTCCACAGACTGGCTGCTTTATTAAAAACATCGGGACCTCACTGTTCGTTTGTCGCCACTGTGCTCGGGTTGATTTCAAAACAGACACTGTGACATTTTTACCTTCAATAAAAGGTACAGAGACTGCTTTGTTACACCAATTATAATCGTCTGCTGTCTAATTGTTTCTGTGCTGAATCTCGAGAACTGTTTGAACAACGGGCTTCAAGCCGCTGTCAACACTATGAAAGGCTGATTTCGAAGAGTTCCATTTTCTGTCTGTGGCAGGGGAACGGCACGACCTTCATGTACACAGACAGTTTTTCTGACAGTTAACTAATGGAATTGGAAACAGACGTCACCTGAGTGTGGTGGGACACATGGGAGCCCCCCCCCCCCCCCCCCCCCGACCAGCTGAGCAGCTGTCAGTCTGCAGGAGCAGTGAATGGAGCTTGCACTGCTCTATATCATTAAACACATTTTTAATTTAATTAATTTAAATTTAATATTTTTTTTGTAAATAATGTAATGAGAGAAAAAACTAAACCCGCGAAAAAAGAAAAGTCTTCTACGAGTTTTGCTTATTCAAAACTGGACAGTAAACCGCTCACAATGCTCCAATAAACACAACTTTTCTGGCATAATTTAATGTTAAACATTTGGTATCAATCTCAGAAACGTTTTACCAACACTATGTCGGCTGAGGAAATGCTGAGTCACAAGACAAGCAGTGCTAATAACGAGCTCACAGCCACGTATAGGTCAACTCAAACCGAATTCGTAGCAAAATAAATACAAATAAAAAAATACCTGCTGTTTCTTGAAATTGAAAACATACAATATTCATGGACAAGTCCAAGGCAAGTCCAAGGCATCGAGATGAGGAGATGAATTTCAGCAGGACGTCTCCATCAGGCCTCACTAATCCTGCTGTAAGGCCGCTGCTGTTTAATGACCAGCAGGGGGCGCAGCAGCGCCTACACACTCAACCCACTGCATATGCACGGTCTTGTCAATCCATGTGCAATTATTATAATAATACTGATAGTAAGATAAAATAAAGATGAGGAATTAAATTATATGACAAGTTGCGCTGTTGCCACCATGATTGCATGGAAATGTGAATGAAAAGTAAATAAAGGAACAGTGAGAAGCAAAGAAAAGGCAGTGGCACATGTGTGTGTGTGTGTGTGGATTACTGCTGAATCCACACACACACACACACACACACACACACACACTGCACATGTTAGAGGGAAAGCAGGAGAAGCCCTGCATCCAAATAACAACCAGGTGTAGTTCCCTAAATGATGCCACCATGGATGTGATGCTGCTCTCTGAAAAACAAAGGGGCCCACTGTAGTACAACACAGTATTCTAGCACAGGTTTTGGGCATCAAGCAGCCTCAGGCCAGATCTTGTGCTTTGGGAGGCTGCAGTGGAGGAGGCCTGTGAGCGCAAGTAGCTGAGATATGCTGAGCGGGCTGCGGATGCACAACGACGTGGCGGGAAAGCAAAAGTGCGGCCGGCTGAAGTTGGATGCTCTGGTTTCATAGCCACGTCAATGTCAAAGCTACTCCGGGAAATGGGAGTGCAAGGTTGAGGCCCACTGGCAAGCAGTGAAAGACCTCTCAGGAGCTTCTGAGAAGGGCAGTCAGTGGTTCTGGCTGAAAAGAAAAGACTCCACCTGGGTCACACCTGGGTCACACCTGGCTAGGGTAGCGCCTAACATATATACGATTTGAATTGGCCATGGGACACTTGCGGACTTTCATCGACCGCGGAGGGCCGGCCTTGGGTGAGGGTGTGGTGTGATAATGGGCGAAACACCCTGGGACCCTGGGCTTCACATCTGACGGTGTGAGCCTAAAATTTTGTTTAAAAATCGAATCAGGAACACCGGCATCTCAATATAATGCTTGCCCTTTTTCCTTCTACTCCGTGCCTCTGAAAACCTCCCTGTGGCACCTTGTCATCCTGTCTCATGGATGCAGTAAGGAACAATGTGTACTCTTTCTGGAGTGGGCTACATGCACTAGACTTCGTGACGTACTTCAGTTTCAAAACAATGAAGTACTTCACTACTTCACGGGAGACAAACGGGACATTTTCAAAACAGATGAAGAAGTACTCAGAGCACCGCAGTGTCCCACTTAGTTCGCCCTCATCGAAATTAAATGGCGCACCCAAGTTTGCATGGGTTTTCGACCCATCCCGATCCGAGAAGACGATGGCTGGTAAACATATGTCGGGAACAAGCGCCATTGTTGAATGGGACCGGAAACAGTCGAGCAGTACTAAGCAGAACCCGGAAATGGTTGTGCAAGTGGCCCATGGGACACAGGTGAGACATACGCGACTTGACCACACGTGTGGACAATGACTGGGGCAAGAGACTTGTTTCGTCATGCCCTCTGCCTCCTAGTCTCTCCCTCTCTGCCAGCGAGTAGCAATTACTTGCTCGCGACCGGCCGTCGGACGCTCCCATACATTTCGGACGTGTCCGAAATTTGGGTCGGCCGACGTCAGCCTCTCGCACAGTGGAAACAGAGCCAAACTCTGTGCCTTTTTCCCGACTGCACCTGCGTGAAGTGGCAACACGGTCAATTTGGCTCCGAGGATGAGAAATAAACAGTATATCAAATATGATAAATAGTGAGTGTTTTGGAGCGTATCACTAGTATGGAGGGTCCCTTCGCTGCTGAATGGTTATTGTTTGAAATATAATAAATTATGTTTATTGGACATATAATGTTTGAGTTCTCATTTTTGTTTGTACTCGCAGGTCAAGATGAATATATGGCCATTTCATTATTAAGTTTTACAGTCATACACATGCTCAGGGAGGTCAGAGGTCAGGGTCAACAACAACAGGCACACTCCTGGAGAGGTGCTTTATGATTTGGGGTTTTCTATTTTTCAGGCCCAAAAGCTATTGATATATGCAAATCAGAATCCAAAATACATACAGTACAAAAGATGTAGTAAATACCGCACTTTTCTCCAGATGACAGTATCTGCTGCTGCTATATTAACTAGTCCTCCTACTCCTCATAATATTCTTAATATTAAAGAACACGTTCCTTCTAATTTATGGCTAGGAAGAAAGAAAGTGAAGGGGCAGCCGATCCGCTATTTTTCTCAATAATGCATGAAAGCTTAAAGTGATGCTTTAATATGTTACAGTGGCTGATGCAACCTTGGGTTTTCAAACGAGTTACCGATGAGCTGACGCCGGCGTAAAAATACATCAAAAGGAATCGAGAGCTTCACAGCCTAATAATTCGAGCAGTGTGACGTGATGCTCTCTATCAGAGGGAGATGTCTTGATAATGTCACGCGGAGACACATTCCGGCAGCTGAGCTGACAATGAGCTGGAACACGGAGGTTTTGAAAACACCCACTGTGATTCTGCAGGGGACATAAAACATGACTTGACAACAGACCTGAGTCAGGGCCTACGCTAATGGTAAAAGGACAGTATTTAAATGGCACTGGCTGTGGCAAAGGAGCTGGACCCAAACTCAGGAAAACAAAAAAGAGACTTACAGTCTTTCGGGTAACAAAAAGGAAAAAATGAAAGAAAAGAAATCCACGAGGACCAAAAACACTAGGAACTATGGCTATTGGTATAACAGACAAAGGAAAGCACAGAAACTAAGTAGACACAAGGAGGCACAGGTAATGCGCTACATGCACTAGGCTTCGTGACATACTTCCATTTCAAAATAATGCTGGTCGTCTGTTTCCGGTCTGTTTACCGTTACTCTGTTTACTCACTACTTTATTCAGACTTTTGTCACCAGTGTACGCAAGAAAATGTCCCAAACGGGACATGTCGAAAGCACTGCCGCGTCCCCCTTTTTTCGGCATCATCGAAATTTAATGGCGTACTAGCGTCTTCATGGGTTTCGACCCATCCCGACCCGAGAAGACGATGGCTGGCTAAACATACGTCGGGAACAAGCGCCATTGTTGAGTGGGACCGGAAACAGTCGAGCAGTACTACGTAGTAGAACCCGGAAATGGTTGTGCAAGTGGCCCATGGGAAACAGGTGAGACACACGTGACGTGACCAGACGTGTGGACTATCACTGGGGCAAGAGAGACAAAAGTCGAAACACCAAACACACAGGAGAACAGGAAGTGGCTACACAGGAGGAAGGAAACTACAAAGTAAAACAGGAAATAGCAGACTAAATGAAAAAGGAGTAACACAAATAACTTAACAAAGGCATAGACACACTAGGAAGGAATAAAAGTAACTTAACAGAGGTTTACAAGGAATGTTAAATAAGTCCACATGAAACAAGGGGTTCAATGGGGACAGAACCATGACACCAAGTCACATTCACACACATATTCATAGACAGCCATCAGGGGCGATTTAGGATTAAGCGCCTTGCCCAAGGACACATCGGCACGCGGACGGGAGGAGCTGGGGATGAAACCATCGACATTCTGGCAAGCGGACTGCCCTCTGCGCCTCCTGAGCCGCGGCCACCCTATGGCAAGATCCGCAGTTCTCATCTCGAGTCCCAGGCCGAGAACATGTTCCCAGGTGAAGAGCAGGCGAGAGTCCGCAGTCAAAACGATGAATGTTCATTCAAAAACATTCATGCGGATGACAGTTTAACTGGGGAAATTCCAAACAACTCATTGACCCGACAGCAAAAAGACGAGACCAATAACTTTCAAATCTTTTACACCAGCAAACGGGACCATTACTCCTCAACATCCAGTGCTGTCGCAGCAAATCACGCTTTAATTGACAGTTAAGGTGGATTTCCTCTTTAAGAAGTGAATGGGCTCATGGGCTCTGTTCCATTACAAGAAGTGAGCACATAATGGAAACACACTCATGATTATCTTTAACTTCCATAAGATTCCATAAGAGCCTAAATAGTTTGGGCATAGTCAGCTTTTATTCAGGGACTTCAATGAAGTTGTCATTTCACTGCCATTATACTCTCAGGCACATTGGTGTTGGAGGGGCAGTGTTATGTTAATGAAACAATACGTACACGCTAATTACCTGAAGAACGAATATAATGCTACTATTAAGATAAAGATATCACCACCAAAAGCCAGTTCTGCATAGATTTCACTACTGAAGTGTGTGTGCGTGCGTGTGCGTGTTTTAATAACGGTGTTAAATGTGATGATGAAAACTTAACGATCATCATTAGCGTCTGCAAATATGAAGTTGTAGCTGTGATAGTCTGCAGCATATTAGGCTGTCTGTCTGATAAACAAACACGCACGCACACACACACACACACACACGGTGGACTTCCACAAGGAGAAGATCAATGGGCTGTCTGTTCTCTTCCTTTCTTTCTTTCCTTTTCCTCACCACTCTGCTCCCTTCATAAAGTACCTTCATACCTCCTGCTCCAATCCTCTCCCTGTGAAAAACACAAGATGTGCGTTAGATGCGCGCACTTTTCCATCTCGTCGGGTTTGAAAAGGACTTAACGTTTCAACCCACACGCCCTAACTCACACACAGGAGTTTGACAGCGCTTGAGAAGGGCCGCGCCGATCTGGGTGACACGCAAAGTAGATTGGGAGGCGGTAAACTCAAAAGGAGGAGACAGAGAGAGGGGGCGATACAGAGAATGAGATAGAACATGATTGCAAGATGGGAGAGGATGGAGAGGGTTAGGATCGAAAGAAACCCTAAGTGTGTAATATGCTGGAGACTCTTCATTGGAAAGTAGCTACGGTTCGTCGAAAAAGTTGCCATATTTGTTGCTATAGGTGCTTTTTCAAGTTTGAAAATTTTTTGCCTTTATTCCACAGAGATAGCGAGGCCAAGACGGACAACCGGGCGAGAGAATACGGGAATGACAACCGGTAAATGGAGACCTGCTGCCTGAGGCGTATGTGCTTTACATGCCCCTATCCGTCCAGCTATTGGGTCGCCTGTGCTGGCTAGTAAAAAAAAAGAAGGAAAATCTAAAAAAAAGTCACCAAATATAGCAAGAGCTTCTAGCAAAGAAGTCATTTAGAAACTGTTTGTGGCAAATCCTTTTGAAACAGCAACAGCTAATGGGTAAAGTCCAACACTACTACAGCCAGTAGCCCCGGCCTGGTCCCGGTCCAGTCAAACATCGGGAAATAGAATGCTGGAAGAGAAAAGCAAGCAGAAGAGAGCAAGGGGCAAAGGGAGAGAAGACGTGAAGAGCTGCCACAGCGACGGAAAAACAGGCGGAGAAGGACAAGCAAGAAAACAGAGAAGGAGAAGGAGAAAGAATAGATACAGGACTGGTCAGGAGGGAGAGATGGCAGTGAAAAAGGTGGAAAGGGAAAGCAAGAAGAGAGAGCACGTGGGCGAGGACGGGTACAAACAGGAGGAGGGGGGCGGTTTGAAACAAGAAAGAACATTGAGGCCAGTTTCGTCACAGGACCCCGGAGAACAGAGATAAAGCCAGTTAGCAGCTGGCCGCAGATTGAATCTGGCAATGTCACCTTGCCTTGGCTCACTCATGTTAGACTGTGACAGGGAAGGGAGCGCAACCTGCTCACGAAAGGGGTTTCGTCATATTTCAAAATAAGGTTCGGTTCACATCATCAAACATTTCCTTTTTTCTCTCTCTCTTCACAACCACAGCGACACCAGCGAGTTTCCTCACTTCTGCCGCTGTTGCCGCTCCCTCTTCTTGCACCGTGCCATGGCCTGGCTCCTCACCACACCACAACTTTTTCTCCATTTTGACCAGTTTAACTAGTTTTGAGTTCTTGGTCTTTCCCCCCCCGGACGCACTTGTTTCATTTGACAGACGGAGGCGCGAGAGGACTGGTGGTGTGTGTGAGGAAGGTCAACCCTCATGTTTCTGACACAGTGATTGAGTTCACAACACGCGGCCAGTGCACCAACAACACAAGTGGCACTGTAGGGTTGTGTAATATGACAAAATCTGCACATACATATTGTCATGTTGTTTTCTCACCTTGTCTAATGCCACAACAGCAGTTGTTGCGGCAGTTCTTTGCCATATCTCGTGTCACGGGCAAAAGCCTCTTAGTATGGGCTGCGTTGGGTTTCGAGGACTCGTCGGTTCTCTTTGTGTCCCTCATCCGCAGAATCTCCGAATACAGACCGACAACGACTGTTCGTGGTGTTTGAGTGTGCAGCGTCATTTGCAAAGTACAGTGTCATGGTTTCCTTTTCAGAATAACCATGTTCTGCGTCACGTACGCTGTCCACCATGTTTGCTTGTGTTGCCTTCATGCACATTACCTACCTCTATTTATAATACTAATAATATTTTTTATTCATAGAGCCCTCATCAACATTAAACAAGATTCCATCCATGTTGTGCGGAAGAACACAAAGTGGTCATGAAGAGTGAGACTGGCAGCACAACAAAATATACCATAAGAGTATAATATGAAACGATGGATGGTTTTCTATAACCACACAATATACATTGTTATATTGCACAAACCAAAGTGGCACACACTACTTTTTCATTTACCAGTCCTCGTCCAGTATTGTCCTCTGATGCTTCCGGGTGAACGTTATCACCTACTACTATGTCTCCCCAAATGTCACACGACTGATTCTCATATTGTGTCTGTGAATGTTTGCACTTCATTTGAAGGACATAGTTCTAAAAAATTGTTAATTTCATGCAATTTTTCAATTCAAAGTGGAATCCATATCTGTTTACCCTTTGAGCATGTAATGGCTGTCGTGTCACAGTCATGCAGCAGTTATTGAAGGCTTTTACAAAAAAAATAAAATTGAGAAAAGGAAACACCTGCAATCATTTGTTGAGATAGGCTCTGATAGACTGGCCTATATTCCAGCCTTTGTCACGCTGATGGAGGCACATAGATGAAACAGTGGCATTATAGTAATTTAGCCTCTCCAATAATGGCTCCATACACAGTTAAAACGGAATGCAAATGTGCCTGGAACTGGCTCTCTGTGCTCTTAGTAACTCAAAGTTATAGCGCGTTTATTTATTTATTTCCCTTTTGTTTTCCTCTCCACGCCTACAAAGTTAAATATGCCCACAGGAAACCTTAGTTCTATCTCTGGTGGGGAAGCAGCACATGATTTCTGCGAGGCCGCTGCTGCAACACTTTGGCTTTGCTGAACGTGTGATGTATAATATTTTCAAAGTATGGCTGGTCTAATTCTTGGTTCCCTGCCTATAATCCAATCATGCAACGTTTGCGCCTCATCCAAATAGGCATGGTGTTGCCAGAAACTAGTTTAACGACTTCTTGTGGACAAAAAAAAAAAAAAAAGATGCTGCGGTAGTTTCAGACACAACAAAAAAATCTTGCCAGTACACTTCAGGGAAATTTAAAATTCCTCCCTTCGTTGAATGCGCCAAATGCGAGGCATATGGAATATGCAATAAACAATATACGTTCATGGAGAAGTCTCATTAAACGATGTGTATTATACAGTATAGACTGACATGCAGCACTTGTGGCAGGCACTTGACATTTTTCTGCAGAGATACCTTGAACAGTGTAAGTTTAGAGGATCCTTAAGCGGCATTCACACCAAACACAAAGTGATTTTTACGCTGCCTTACTCGCACAAACTCGAGAATATCTGCCCGGTGCAAGTGACAAGAGAAATTCTCATCCACTAGCGTCTTTGCGTTGACTTTTTTATGTTAAGAGTTTTGCTTTCGTGCTATAAATTCCTCACGTGAAACAAGCATTGGGCTCTCTCCATCGCCATGGTATCCGTGTGCTTGGTTAACATTGGGTGCTCTGTAACAGTGGACACCAAAGGTCTCCCTTTCCACCAGTGTCTTATTGATGCTGAGTGAGAGGTAGAACACAGTGTTACGAATCTGCGCTTTGTGTCTAAAGTAAAGGTTATTTTGTTGAATTGATTGAAATGACATTATTTGTGGACCTGTTCCAGAGAAAATGGGGTCACAAAATGTGAAGTCACACTGACTTGTGACATATTGCCAAACTATAATGCTTGTCTTGTTAACGCAACAATGGCTGAAGCTTTGGCGAGCGGCAATCGCCACCACCGACACCCCTATGTTCGGAGACAGAGAAACATAAAGAGCCCACAGAACATATAGGCCACGACTAGAGATGCGCTACATCGGGGATGGGCAACTTCCGGCCCCCGGGACGCATGTGGCCCCACGTTGTCACTCAGCGTGGCCCACGACTCAATTTCCAATTATTAATAAATTGTCGGTTTCAGAGGAGCTGGGAGCAAGCTGCTCCATGCGACCACATTTGAACTGGGTCCCCGCCGTTAGAGGGCACTCCCTCGAAATGCACGAGGCTAATTGCCAAGCGACCGTGGTCACGTCCGGTCTCGCCGATCATGCCAAACGACATGCAACGACGAGACACTTGACCTCAGTGGAAAACGTCATGAGGTCAAGGAAAGGTGTAAAGGGGGATTCATAGGAATTAGGAAAAGCCGACAGCGCTGCTCAGTTTCCGAAGATGCACTACAAAAAGCGCAGCGGCTCCATCAGCATGTTTCAGTGTGTTTTACCACCGTGTGACATCAGATGTAAATGATTCATATGTAACAGCAACTTACATGATGATGTGTGTCTCTTCTCGGTCATATTCATACTCTTCTACTTCCTATATTTCGGATTAAATCGTTTACATTCGTGCATGGCGCGACACGTTAAAAAATTTGCTTTCAGGTCCAGTGTACTCTATGCTAAAGGAGATAGGAAAGGAAGCATTGAAGCTCCCTTCTACTGACCCTTATACTTCCGGGTCACTTCAAGATTTAGGAAACTTCCTAAGCCAATTTGACAATTCAACCGTACCCACTGCCTATTGGTTTACCGTCCCTGCTAGTGTTTTTTCACACCGGATGGCGTGAGTTGGGGGCAACCCTGTGACGGATGCTTGAGTCAGCTTTTTGTTTCCCAATAGAATCATTACAAAAATGCATTTGGATATGAAAAATAGAGATGTTGGAAAAATAAACTTTGATTAACGTTAAATATTTAGTTGTGTTCATTCATTTAGTCGCGATAATTGTCTAAATGAATGATGGGGTTACAGTATCCTACTGGTGGAAGTGCACGGTCACAATCTGGCCCTCTGGTAGTGAGGATAACATTTTTGTGGGCCTCTTTATCATCAAAGTTGCCCAAAACCTGCTCTACACGGACTATAAATACATTGATTATATCTAAATGGTAAATTCATTTTATTTTGCACCCTTTTAGCCATATTGATCACTCAAAATTCTTTACAGTGCAATTCACATTCACCCATTCGCACACACACATTCATCCAGCAGTCAGCACCAGAAGGTAGGCGGAGGCATTTCTCTGAGCCACAGCCGCCCCTATCCGATGGCTCTTTCTTATCGTCCTATTAAATGAGTGCAGTACACACAGCAGTAAATGGTTCGACATCATTACTCCTTCCCTGAAAGCCGCCGTTGTCGATCTCAATGACATGTCAGCGCCATTTCTGATCTTAATTTCACACCGCTGTTTTTGAGTATAAATAGCTTGGAGCTGCTATCCCTACATTTATATGCAGCTCCGTGTTCAGCAGTTTTCATCTGTGCCCACATTTGACTTTGTTGTCATGCCGCCCACCCACCCAGCATCCAATAAGTGATGCAAAAGGCAAGTGGCAGCTGACTGAAGATTAACACTGTTATCGTCACCTTGGTTGACTCTTGCCGAGGCGAGAGGGGGACTGTTTGCCACTTACGTCGGAGTTTAATCATCTGCAACGTAGAGCATCATGTTTCCCCCAGTTCTGCCTCCCTAAGCACAGTTCATTTGAAACGACAAAGGCACAGAATGAGAGGGGAGAGAGGGAAAGTGTGCAGCCTCACCTTTACTCGAGGAATGTACTGTGTGTCTATGGCCTGTAGACAGTCGGTGTATCCCACCAAATGTTTGCATCCCCTAAAGAGACAGTCGTTTTTGGACTGGTCCTGTTGACTCGGATCCATCGCTTGTGTGTGTTACAGTTTTTTAAATTTACTAGTTCAAAGAGCCATAACTGTGGAAAAACAGAACTTGACACAAACTTAATAAGGGCACCAGTCAATGTGAGCAGATTGGACAGTAGCTAGTGGGGACAAGATGATATGGACCCATAGGACAAGCATGATAAATTATAGTTAGTGTGTACACACACACACGCAGCATTACACACTCTATGATGCCAAGAAAAAGAGTTGTGTAGCCGTTTATTCACGTGATTAATCTTCATCGACATATCAAGTTCTTTATGGAAAATCTGGAAAGCAAACGAATAGAGGGGAGAGTCTAATTTCTTGACCATGTCTTTTAAAATACTGTTAGAAGAAACCAACATATGTTTTTGAAATTCAGACACGATCAATGCATAGACATCTATCTTCCTTGGGTCTCTGATGTTTTCAGCTTAATAATGAATCCCTTGGATCCTTCGTGGTGCCTGACTGGCAGGTCAAGAGACAGCCCCGATATTTGTGTGCCTCCCAACAAACTTGCTGCCAGTGGCATGAAATGTCCAAACCCCCTTCTCGGAGAATATGTTGCCCTCCAAGGACTTTTCCAACTCTTATCTTGCGGAGGAGAATTCCGGTATGTTTCATATTTATCTTCACACACTGGAAAGTATCATTTTAACCAGCTTCACATTTATGTTTCCCTCCAGATGTCCCTTGCACGTTTGCTGTCGATTGTAACTCAGACCTTATATCCTTACGATAAAAACTGTAATTTACCAAAATTAAATGAAAACTATCTTTTAAGTGAGATACAGGTGTTTTAAAATGTGAGTCATTGCCAGGAGATCTATTTTTTGTGTCTTTTGTCTGAGAACCATCGAAGCCAGCCATCACATCCTCCTCCTCCTCCTATAAAGCATCTCATTTAGCTCAGAAGGTAAGTCCCACGGTAACTCGAAGACCCTGATCCTCTGCTTTTCCATTCCTTCATCTCTTGTTCATGGTCTGGACAGAAACGTTTGCTTGGTCTCCAGTCAACAACACAGGCTGATGATTCCCAGAACTCTTTTCATCGTTCTCCAGGGGGGGCAGCTTTGCCTCCACACTGACAAAAATTTCCTTCAGACACTTCACCTGGCTGTAGCTGCAAGCAAATGTAGCTGTGATGAAGACCACCTGAGTCCTCTCTCTCCTCAAACATGCCCCTGGATCCCATTTCCTTGAGTTTGTAAAGAAAGAGTTTGATCAGCTTCACCAGAAGGCGTGAATCTGAAATTGCAATGCCCTGAAGTATAAAGTACAAGCAAACTTTCAAAAAATGACACAAGTAATGAATTGCATTTCTGATTAAGGTTGTTCAGTTGCTCATACAGTGCAATTTCCCATTTGTATGTATTAATACACACACTTTTCAGTGGAGAATGGTGATGTGTATTCTTTTTATGGGTAGAAATTGTTCACACACACACACACACACACACACACATATACATAATTTTAAAATTGGCAAACTGTAATGATGTATTACAACCCAGCCTAGTATTATGGAATTCCAAAGTTATAATAGATGAGAATAAAATAACCCACCTGCTAGATGATACAATATTTTGACATTTTTATAATGGGCTCTCATACCAGTCATATTTAGGAGCTCTAAAAATGGCGTTGTGCAATTGAATTTGGCCAAGAGCTTGTGGAATTTTGATTTTGGAGTGGTTGTCCTCCATGGCTAATGGATCCAATGTGTCGAAAGTTGTACTGGACACTTTTTGGTGGATGAGGACGTCATGAAATAAGCTTGGCTGCAGAGAAATAATATAGAAATACATATATAGATATAATAATATACAGAAACAGATTATGCTTGTTTTTAAGAAGATGGAGGGGATGGTGAGAGAGCCCATCAAGAGCACTTTTATAAAAATGAGTCATTAGCTCTGGGGAAGTTCTCATTTAAAAATATCAAAATCTGTTTGCCTCTATTGTATACTTCATTATTTATCTTTTTCTTCTTTTCTACAAGGTCTTGCAGTTTAAGGCTTCCTATAAATGCATCCATCTTACCTGTACACGCATTTGCAATGACTACCTTCCACATTTTGTCATTGAGTTAATTTTACCTTAATTTTATATATTAACTTGGGATTTTGCACGATACGGAACAAACTGCACATATTCTCTCCAAATAAACAAAAGCACAACTGGAGACCGGTGCATATCACAAAGGACACCAATACAAAAGTCACACGTAACAAACACCCAAAACTGGCAGCGCTGCCTTCAATTGTAATTATAATTTTTTTTGGTTGTTGTGTCTCATATAAAGTAATTTCACGCAGCCATGTCTGTTTCTCAACAGTTTCTTCTTGCTACACGCACAAATAAACTCTACTAATTAAGAGTCAAAATCCATGATGCAAGTTGTTTTTGACTTATATCAATCTAGTATTAAATATTCCTTTAAGCTACAGTGTGTAATATTAAGAAGAACTTATCCGAACACCCGAACTCCGTGTAAGTCTCCATGTTTGCTAAGTCGGTTGCGGTTTGCAACTTTACCACCAGATGCTGCCAGAAAATTACAAAAATTACACACTTTAAGGTTATCTTCACACTTATCTGTTTTTTTAAAGAACAATGAGAGAGAGAGAGACAAACACAAGAGCGCATGAAAACCCAGCTTGGCTGAAGGGCCCAGAAATAATATTGAAACCTCCTGAGTCGCAGACAGATTTCGCTCGGCTCAGAAATTTCATTTACCCCCCAAGACCAACGTTGAAGAGAAAAAAAGAAAAAAGAAAAGATTTTACCTTACTGTGCCACCTTCTCGGGCACTGCCATTTCAGGCCCAGTCTCCAAGTGAGGAATACAAAATAATCAATAAATAGTAGCCTGACATTTAGAGAAACTTTCAACAAATCAAAATCACTTCAACTTATCCAGACTGAAAAGCAGCAATGGCTTCACAATGCAACACTACAGCTAAATTTTTATTATTATCAATAAACATGCGAACAGGGTCACAAATTCCCTCTAAGTCTGACGTTTTATAATGACTCAAAATGACTCGGCTTAATGTCCATTTCGTTATAGCCAGTGATTGAATGTTGACGCTCCCCGCAGAAAAGGAATATTAAATATGTAGGAGGAACCCGCAGGATGCTGACAATTTAAAATGAAATCCCCCATTGAACTGCACAAAGCTCAGCAAAAGAGGAAAAGTTGAGAGTAATGAGGAGAAGCTTGACTGAGAGACACAAAAAGCTTTCATTCCCGGCGTTGTCAGCACGAAAAGCACACGGCTCGCAAGGTGTAAAACTTAAGGCTAAAAAGGCTGACTGATGAGGAGCTGGCTGGAATCCTCGGGATTGTTGTTGCTCACAGCGATTTGCCAAAGTTAAGGCGGCGTTTGTCCTTTTCAGGTCACATTCTACTAAGTATCTGCAGGTCGGGTACCTTACAGCGGGGATGGGCAACTTTGACCACAGGATCCAGGTTGCATTTCTTTGGAAATGCAAATTGTAATACAAATATTTCCATTTTATTCCAAAGTCTAGAAAGTCCAACAAGTCCTGCAGCTTAAGCGGCCACATATGTCTCTACCCTAAGATACGGCTGATAGGAGCGCTCCAGACCTTCCTAATTTTGATTTTACAATAATAAACACCATGTTATGGAACAATAACCTTGTGCCTCGGTTTAGGAAACAATCAGAGTTTAGGTTAAAGGGGCAGTAAGCAGTTTTGGAGAGAGCTGGGTTCTCTCTTTTTTGTTCTTGTTGTGATTTTACTGCTCTGGCCGGGACACGGACCCGCTAGCACTTTTTTTTCAATTCACGGAGCCTGGGCTTAGCAGAAAACCCCCGATTTTGTTTCCGGTGCACACACAAATTCAACAGCTAACGGACGGTGAGGATATATTTGCTGATTTTTTTAATACGTTGATTGCTTTATAATCGCTTACTGCCCCTTTAAGAGGGACTTCGTTGTCATGGTTACAATAATACATTGCAGTGCAGTCCAGGTGGTGGGACCGTTATGGATAACAGTAACCGACTATGTATTATTTTCACAAGGGAATGAAACAGGGATGTTGTGGTGACAGATCCATCCACTCCTCCCAACTACATCGCACTGGCTTTCTCCTTTGCTCCTTTCATAATCACTACAGAGCAACTGACAACAAGCAAAACACCGGGAACAATCTGTGAATAATTTCTTATTTGATGGTTACTGCCTCGTGGTTGTGTGTCTCCACCAACCAAGCAGCAGGAAATAAGGTCATAACCCCTTCTTTCCTTGAGTTGTGGCACTGAATCATTTCTCTTTGCAACGAGAGCTAAATGTGTTACTCACACTCCAGACACTTGTTTTCCAATCAGTTTCTTACTGGGCTCAAAAGCTCATTTAGCCGTTCATAAATTAATGTCGCCAACTTGGAAACCCTTCAAATCCGCTCAAACGCACCATGTGCTTTGCGAAAAGGCGGGGGGGTCAAGTGTCAAATAGGAAATCCTTTTTTCTAATTCACCAAATTGTGTCTTTTTATAGATATGGGACACAAACTGCAATGACCTCGGTCACTGGGAATCCTATTTCAAATTAGCGCCTGTAAATTATGTGCGACTGCCAGCGAGTTCCCGCGCGTCTGCGGGAAGATCGCTACATCCGTCCTGGCACAGACCGAAAAAATAACAATAAAAATTACAAAGGGGACGAGGGGGCAGATTTCATTTCGTATTTGTTTTCTAATAGTGAGCTTTGTCATTCTTTAATGAGCACGTACCCCCACTGTGGAAGGAGAGGGAGAGACAAGATTATGAAAACAGTGCGAGTGAATTTGATTTCCCTGTTGGCAAAGCAGGAATGGAAGTTGCTATAATAACCACGTATGGGAGAGAGAAATAAGCAAGAGAGGAAAAGACACAGATTACCAATTAAAATGTGTGTACGGCAGCAGAAGAGCTGCTCAGGTGAGGGCAGACTGGGTGACGGGAGAGGGACAAGAGGGAACAGAAAAGATGCGGACATGTGGACAGTGCACTGTGCTTCACATGCTGATGGGCAGGTGAGCCCAATCACCATAGCGATGTGGCAGAAAACATTCAATCACACAGCACTGGGGAGGTCCGATTGTCCTTCCTATCCACTATTCCAATCTACTATTCACCTTTACCTCATGGCGTCACCTCTAGGTCATATTCATACACCCCAAATTCTTTTTTTCTACTTCGGATTGAATCATTTAGGTCTGTGCATGGCGCACCACGTTAAATATCGCTGCCGCAATGGATTGTGGGGCTTATTTGTCTCCTTACTCTCACATAGGAAGGTCCAGTGTACCCTATGCTAAAGGAGATAGGATAAAGGAAGCATTGAAGCTCCTTTCCTATGACTTCCTCTGAGGATCTCCTATCAGGGCTGCTGATCAAATACTACCGGGTCACGTCGAGATTGAGGAAACTTCCTAAGCCAATTTGACAATTCGACCTCATTCCCCACATTCCTACACGCTCCAGCGGGAAAAGGGGCACGGCCCCGAGGTGAGCTGTGACACCACGTAACTGCAGTT
The DNA here is from genome assembly GCF_022379125.1 of Scophthalmus maximus. Taxonomy (NCBI): domain Eukaryota; kingdom Metazoa; phylum Chordata; class Actinopteri; order Pleuronectiformes; family Scophthalmidae; genus Scophthalmus; species Scophthalmus maximus. The sequence continues at coordinate 5,138,740 of NC_061523.1, read as the reverse complement.
TTTCACTTGGAAAAGCTGAATTTATCTGTTTTTGCCTGACTATAACTTCCCCGTTATGGTCGTTTTTCTGTCCCTGCAGCTGCTTACATTCCCCATCAGTGTGTGGGGACATATTCAGACAACACACGCACTAGGCGGCAAGATTTACAATGATTCAGTCCGGTTAAGTCCCGGTTAAGTTGTATGATTCCCTTCAGCAGATCGTTCACCTATGGCATGCGAAAGGTTTCTGTTTCTCACACGCCCACTTGCGTGCCGGGCCGGGCCTTGTTGACGTCAAACTCTGTTTCCTGGTCTCGGGGAACACGAATTGCCTCGAGGCAACTTGTCAAATCAGTTTGAAGATGAAAAGAGAGGAAAAGAAAAGGAAGCGAGGTCATCAGATCTCCTCAGCTCTGCTCTGCTCTGCTTGGGGTTACAGCACTATCAAGGGCCATTTCATGCACATCCCCTGCAGGCCACGCTGAATGACTGAACGCACACTAACCTCTCTAATGACGGCTTTGATGGATGAGGCATCTGATGTCAGATGGTAGTGATGATGAGGATGACTCTCACAGCTGGTTTTGGCAAAAACAGCCTCCTCAAACAGATTCCTCACCTTCGGCTGTGCCATGCTTGCCTCGCAGAGACGGCGGTTTCTCCCTCCTATCAATCACAGCAGTGATCCCACAGACATATAATTACTAGTATTCCTCTGCCCTGCAATGGTTCTTTGAGGAAAAACTGACACCTTGAAACAATTTGACTTTGTCTGGTTCTAGCAGCTCCACAGCAGCAACAAGGATCCTTCAACTTCGAAGTGGGGTTTCAGCTTTTGAGCTACCGGCTCACTCGCCACAAAGTTTACCTCTACAACTTTGTCTCTGTCAGAAAGTTATCTTTTGAAAGATTCTTTTTGGACACACACAATCATTTCTTCATCACTGCGAGGACTTTCAACCCCAAAAAACATGGCAGAGAAATTCATCCTTTGTCCATTTTTCATGGAAAACATGATATCTGACAGGTATACAGCCATATACGTGTTGGTCAATTTTATGTTAGATTCTTTTACCAGGGAAAAATAAATCAGCATTACCAGGATAATGCAGATTTTTCTCTTCTTGCATTCATGAATAAAGTTTTTGTGGGATGAATTTAACTGTACGGCACGGAGCAGCTGAATATTCTACATCCCGAGCTCCAGGCTCAGGCATACAAGTAGTGTTATGTATTAAAAATATACAATATCTCAGATTCTTTTGCGCTGAATTAGATCCTTTTTCTTTTCAACTTTCCATCACGTGCTCTACAATGCCATAGGAGTTCAATGCTGAATTAAGTGCTACGTCCGTTTGTAATGCACATATATCAAAATTACGTTTTGAGGCATGTAACCAGGTGAGAAAAAATACGCTCCTTTCTGTGCAGTATTTCAAACAGCAGGAGTAAATATTCATTCATTCATTCATTCATCGTCTACCGCTTTATCCATTTATCCCAGCTAACATTGGGCGAGAGGCAGGGTACACCCTGGACAGGTCGCCAGCCTATCACAGGGCCAAATACAGAGACGGACAACCATTCACTCTCACACCTACGGTCAATTTAGAGTCTCCAATGAACCTAACCCCATTCTACATGTCTTTGGTCTGTGGGAGGAAGCCAGAGAACCCGGAGGGAACCCACGCATACACGGGGAGAACATGCAAAGGAGAAAAAACAGTCCCTATAAAACCAGTTTTGTGTCAGTGTAGACAGACACTGTGCAGGAATCCCAAGTGGTTTGTGTTACTGCTCTCTGACCTTTTCCAGTATTTGATGTCTGCAGACAAGCAGCGTTTCCACATGTGGGGTGATCAAACAAATCCTTACCCAGACTCTGAACCCCTGCACATCGAGCTGTCAGTCTGCCTGTCCGCCCCCGGGTGACGACGCCTCAAGTGCCAGTGCTGCTTTCCAACAGCAAGGCCCAATAGTGCGTTTTTGACGGCGTGATGCCTTGAAATGTTTCAATAAACAAGGGCCTTTACACAAGAGGCATTACGCGCACGTTTTTCTCTCATCTGTCTCTCATGGGTGTCAGGGAGCGGATGCGCTTTTATTTTCATTCAGCACACCTGTCCTTGTTCATGGGCCACGGCTTTGAGTCTTTTTCTGACATTTTGAGACATTTTGACACTTTTAGGAAGTGTTAAAGTGGCAGAAAGCGATTCCAAAGCAATACACTTTTTTTTTAAATCTTCAAATATTTCCTCACGGTGCGCTAGCTGCAGTTTGTACACGTCACTTGACGACACTTTAAGAGACTTGCGAGCGGTTGCTGCAACTCTGCGGTTTTTGGCCTAATGGTTAGCTTGTCGGTCTCCCGTACCCGAGGTCTGTGGTTCGCGCCCCGGCCAGAGCAGTTAAATCGAGACAAGAACTACAAAGAGAGAGAGAGGCTCTCTCCGAAATTGCTTATTGCCCCGAAGAAATTTGAGGGAGCAGTACTCAGCCAGAACACCCCCTGTATGGACCCCGGAGCTGCTGCTGTGCTGCTGATAATCTGCTTCCCCTCCACAGTGTGTGTAGACACAGAGTGAGTGCACACTGTCAGGCTGCAACTGTTATAACTAATGGAGCGGCTGCAGTTACAGGGATTATTTATATGCGTCCAGTATTCTGCAGAAACCTTCGACAAAGTACAATTACTCTAGAAAAAAACCCTGCCTGTATGCTCTTAATGAAAACGTTCTCCTCTTTAATCAACCTAATGTCCTTTTACAATAAACAAGAAATAGTATGTAGACTATGAAAAACAATGAAAACTGTGGGTGGCAATTTTTTGGGCAGTAATAATCAAATCTGTAAGTGAAAATACAACAAATTGGTTTTTTTGGGTTTGCAGTGTTGGATGAAGGTTGCGTAAAAGTAAATACCATGGTGGTGGTAAATATCACTATCATTTATCAAGCTGTTGGCAATTTAGAGGCCGGTGAGGACCTGAGAAATAGACTCTTTCTTTTAGCTTTCTATGCGGCGAAATTATATCATTTACACGAGGCGCAGGTTGATCCCACTTGATTCTGTCCTTGCTAGGTTGTATCCTTTAAACAGGGCTTTTCAACAGCTATAAAAAAAAAGAAACTTAAAACATGTTTGGTGGAGCTTTCAGATCCACCTGCAACGTGTACAGTTAAGTTTTTGGGATCTTTTTTTCTTAAAGGTGACACTTTATGGCCATATTCAAGTTCACACCTTTAATTTGGGTTGACACTTGAAAAGGTTTACTCATACTGCCCATTCCTGCAGCTTGTCTTTTCATCCTCTGTCTAAAACACCTGGATTTCTTTTAGCCCCGCCTCCCGATAAACCCCAGTCTTCTCTGATTGGCCAGCTGGCCTAGTCTGTTGGGATTGGTCAAACAATTTCAAAATGTGCAAGAAATGTCACGCCCCTTCACCAGAAGAGTGGAGATTCTCAGCTTGCAGGTGGGGTTACCCCAAAAGAGTCCAACTGTGACATCACAGAAATCTGAACCAGTTCTTCAGAGCCAGACTGTAAGGTTTAGCCATCTCACAAAAAAAACAAGATCTTGTGATCTTTTTTCACAGTTTGTGGGCTGGCAGGCTCTAAAGACACACACATTTATGTGCACAAACACTGAAAAAGTGATTTTTGCATAATATGTCAACTTTATAAAAACTCATTTAACAAATCCAGTGCCCTGGCCATATGCGCCCAATCAAGTGGATTTTGTAAAAAGCAAGACTAGATTTGCTCATCTTTTTCTGGGCTAATATACTCGGAAACAAGGCAGCAAAGTGGAAATCTTGGCGTTATTAAGATTTTACATCGCCTATGTATAGCATGATCCTAGTTGGGGCGTGTTTGGTTCACATAGATCAGTGAGGGACTGCCTTTGCTTCAAGCAAGGAGAATTGTGTGTAGAAGTCAAGGTCCAAGGACACATGCCGCTTTGCCAGGAGAACTAATCAAACCTCATATGGTATAATCAAAATTTGTGTTATGGTGTGATATATTAACCCTATCCTATGTTCCTGGTCATTTCTCCTCATAGAATGCAGAGCCGTTATAAATATGGCAGTGGTGGGATTTGAACCCACGCCTCCAGAGAGACTGGAGCCTAAATCCAGCGCCTTAGACCTCTCGGCCACACTACCACATTGACAACAGATCGTCGACTGCTGTCTTGATTGTTGTGTCAGACATTTATTACAATGTGTGTGCAAAGTGTAGCCACAATCTGCAGCAGAACATCTCTTATCACCTACTGCAGCAGAAGACATCTCAGTTAGGACGAAGCGTGCCTGTTTAGATGGAAACCTATTCCTTTTTAATAATCAGTAATAGCAGAGGATGGTTGGACCAGCAAGTAAAGCTATTGTACATGCCATAGTGGAAAGGTCTCCATCAGAAAGCTCAACCTGTCATAACATCTTTAGTGTGTTGGGGCGGAAAATGCTGATGGAGAAACTTTCCTGTCCGTGGAATAGACAATTAAGATGTAACAGGAGCTCTATTAAAGGTTATTCCTGCCCCTGTCTTCAAGAAGTCGTAAAACAAATCCAACACTAAACAGACTTATAAATCATTAACAGTTAACCCACATAGTGACATAATAATGTACTTCGCATCCATTGGAATACTACATTGTAAAGCTGTGTCCACCACGTTCACAATAATTGAGGTGAGTATGATGTTGCACTATCCTTTTGGTAGCTGATGGCATTCAAACAAAAAAGTCACAAGTTGCAATGTTTACAGTCTTTAAAGGTTTTATCGGAAAAGTATTTGGTTTCTTATTCAGAACCTTTAGCATGTGATAGCAACGTTAAAAACCCAGAAGGTCGTGTGAGATCCAAAGCTTCAGGGAAAGCATTCGGTCAAAAAAGTATCCACAGTGAACTGAGACATACCTTTGAAAAGTTTGAAAAGAACACGTGAAGAGCAAAGGGAATTAAATAAATTCACAGACCTGGTCCTGCGTTAAAGGTGACATATTATGCAAAAATCACTTTCAGTGTTTTTACACATAAACGTGTGTATCCTTGGAGCCTGCCAGGCCACAAACTGGGAAATAAGACCATCATGTATTTTTTTGTGAGCTGGCTAAACCCTACATCCTGCCTCTGAACCACTGGTTCAGATTTCTCTCCCACTGTGATGTCACAGACTCTTTTGGGGTAACCCCGCCTGCAATTTGAGAATCTCCACTTTTCTGGTGAAGGAGCGTGACATTTCCTGCACATTTTGAAATCACTTAGCCAATCACACCAGACTGGGCCAGCTGACCAATCGGAGCGGATTGGGATTTATCAGGAGGAGGGGCTTTATAGGGATAGTTCAGTGATTTTGAAATGGGGTGTATGGTGGGTTAGGGTTACCCTAACCTTGTCCAGTGGAGAACTGAAGCAGTGACAAAATACATCCTTCAGCATACAATTGAACAGATATATATTTTTAGGTAAGCATTTAAAAATGTGGCGAAAAATACATACGTTTCGGTGGTCCCCTCTGAAACAGTGGGACTCAGACTTCCACTACTTCCACTTCTCCTCCAAACTCCGTAAAATGACATCGCTGATGACCATCTCCATAAGGTAACATGTTAACTATGCATGAGTCAATCATACAACCCCACTTCAAAATAACTGAACTATCCCTTTAAGAAATCCAGGCGTTTTAGACAGAGGGTGAAAACAGGAGCTGGCGGGTTGGGCAGTATGAGAACACTGACGCCTTTTCTGAACATTAGAGCATGTAAACCTTTTCAAGTGGTAACCCAAATTAAAAATATGAGCCTGAATATGATCATAATATGTCAACTTTAATCATCTGTTGGATGCCAGAATTAAATCTGACTTGACCACTACTGTAGGCTGTTTGTCTGCTGATTACATTTGTCTGTTATTTTTATCAAAGTGTCTGTATCCCTGAGAGATGGTCCGGTTCCAGCTACTCGGAACAGGCCCGCAACTTTTCATTTTCCTGCAGAAAATCCACTGTCACAAACTGTCTCACTGTGAGCCTAAGAAACAAAGTCCCATGAGAGAAACTTTTGTAAAGTGATTCAAGCATGAAATGGAAGTAATGTTTTGTGTATCTTTAATTCTTTGTGGTTAATTATTGAGTTTCGGTAGACCTTTAGTTTCACAGTGACAATGGTGGAAAAAAACGAGAGATTGTAACAAATAATAAAAAGCATACTGCTCTGGATTTGAATGCAGGATGTTGCTCGGTAATTTTCTTTTGCATACCTTTGTCAGCTCACTTGACACATTTCTCTGGTGTACGCTTTAAAACTTTACTGATCAACATACTTTTTATAGGTTATTATGCAGTTTGTTCAATGGTCATTGAAGATGTTAACTCTATGCGAGTTGAACAGAAATGGTCTTAAAGCTGCCGAGGTGTTAAATCCTGACGAATTAAGCTGTAAACTTTGGGTCTTTAAACTAAAATTACTGAGCAGGAAATAACACAAAGAAACCAAAACATGAAATGATGAAAAACAAAATCCACCGGAGCAGTCCCTGACATCCATGGCTCACGCCTTTTTAAAGTTAAACCCTGTTAGAAAAAAACCTTGACGATGTGTTCTAAGAGTTGCTACAAATGAACTAAGTATGATGTCAGTTTGACAGTCGCAGACTTTGCTCTGTCAGTCAGTTAACATGAGCATCACTAGGCAAGAAAATTATTTTTGGCACACGTAAACAAAAAAGTGCAATACTCCACGAAGTCTGGGAATTATCTGGCGTTGAGCAAAGCCTGTGAAGCACAGCAACTGCTCCCCCACTCTCTGCCTTCACCCCCCGTCGGACCCTCCCTGTCAATCTCGCTCGCTGTGCATAATGAGACAATAATGGGATAATGTGTCATGGTTATGTTGACAAGTCTGACCTGATGAGAATCCATCACCGGCTGAACGTTTCTTTTGTGATGTTCAGCATATAAGGGGAGGCGCTATTTGTGCACAGGTCCCGGGTAAAGCAGGCTTAAAGCTGGCCTTCAAAATGATCAAATGAAAAATTAGATCCAAGCCGCGCACGCTCGCGCACGCTTGCACACACACACGCACACACACACACACACACACACACACAATGCTGGTGTTGGCTTATTTTTCCCGAATTTTGCTGTTTAGCACTTAACACAAAGTACATCTGAGGCTGGTAAGGAAAGTACTGGATGACATAAATGGGGCCCTATTATGCTCATTTCCTGCTTTGTGTTTTCATTCTGCGATTTCCGCTATGTAGGCAATATTTACGTGATTCACATTTCCCAATTTGTCTCAAATTCTCACCGTCCTCTTAGCCGCGTTGAGGTTCAGAAAGCCAACTGAGGAACTAGTAACTAAAACTAAGTTTAGTGACACAAAACCACTGATTGGAAACAACAACTTCTCACCCTACATGATGGAGCACAACGCCGATCACGGATACAAGAGGGGACAGCGTAAATGATAACTGAGACAACAGCAGGATGGATTTAGTGTCTCAATCACAATTTAAAAAAAAAAAAAAATCATAAAATACCAACTAGTGTGCCATCTGCATGAATTGTATTTAAATGCTACAATAATTAATACTACTTGTCAGACTGTTTTGGAAGAAAAAAAGAAATGTGTAAAGAAATTAGTAACACACACAAAAAAATGAATGTCGTAAACCGCGTGTCCAGAGCAGCAGAGCTTCAGTCTCAGAGGGATGACTTTTACGTACTGTCCGTCTAACTCGTTATGTGGAACTTTGGCCTCATCGCATGTGAATATGTGACAGAAAATGAGGAACAGCTTAATCGGTCCACTTTGTAAAGGTCACCTGTTGGTGGCACAGTTCTAAATTTATCGACAGTCCATCCAGTCGTTGTGAAGATATTCCACTAAAATACAAATTGTTTCGACCCCAGTGTGGCCCAGCAGGAAATGTCAGGGAATCCCCACATTGATCAGGGTGTGCAAGACCCTATTTTTTAAAATGGGGGCATACAGGAAGGATTTAAAGCTAAAGTGTGTAATATTTAGAAGAACATATTCAATGAAATTGAATATATTGTCCATAATTATGTGTTCAGATATATATATATATATATATATATATGTATATTCACCTGCAACAACAACGGATGTTTTTTCGACTGAGTTACATTAGGGGGGCCCCCACTTCCATGTACGAGACCATGTTTGCTACGTCGTGTTGTGCCGCATTGCCCCTGTCTGGTTCTCAGTTGGACGCGGTTCGCAACGTCACCACCAGAGGCCGCCAGAAAAGTACAAAAATCAAACACTGGGGCATTTAAGTGAATTTGTAGCGTTCACATCCCTATGTTATCAACATCATGACTAAAAAAAAAAACCCCTCATCACTGCAACCTAGTGTCCCTAGGAGTTTGACATTACAAACTGTAGGGGGAGCACTGCTCATACACGGACTAATTTGCTTCAGGAAAAACCTTCAGTGGCATATGACCGTGTGCTTAATCATGAGATGTCAGTCGCAATGCAGCTCTGCTGTAACGGACAGCTGTACTACTGCTCTTCTTGCCATACTTCTTTTTGGAGAATAACACTTCACCAAAAAATGGAGCGGAACTCGTAGCTTAATGCGATCATTTTGGCAATCCGACTATGCTGTTGATGACGTGGGATGAATGTGTACCCTGCTCGTGACGAGATGACGTTGATCAGGCTCAGACAAGCGCGATTTTCCGACAAGTTTGGAAATTTCGAGAGAGTTTGGTGAATCTGACTTTGCATCACTGTACCCCCGTTGTTCCCCCGTAGTCTAGAAATCATGAGTCATACCGAGTAAATAAAGGAAAACTTTGGCCTTTAGGCCTCGTAGCGCTAGAAGTCCGGGTATGATCAAATTCAATAGGAGTCATCCCCTGGGCACCGTGGATATCTGTATAAAATATTTGTATGAAATTTCATGGCAATCCTTTAAATAGTTGAGTCATTTCAGTCTACAAACGGGGACCAACACTGTCAGCCTTTAAACCAAACTGCTAGTAGGGATTTTAATGCAATTTTTTTTTTTTAAATTGACTATTCTATTCATAGACACACAGGGACACATGTCGAAGGAGGAGGAATTAGAATTGCCCCTGTCAAAATGAACCCGATAGATCCTCTTCATTCCTCTGATGAATGGCGGCCCACAATCATACATGCACAGCGGCTAAAGAGTTTTGCTCTATACATCCCAGGTTCAGCTCGGTCGTATAATTGAATTCCATCTACCCCATTCAATACTGCACAGTTATTCTTCACCATTCTTCATACGCTCAATGTGACAAGCTAATGCCTCCCAGTCACCTTTTATTCAACTTTTTAAAAAAAAAAAAGGACTCCAACTTTCAGAGGGCTGAGAATGAGATGGAGCCGTTCGGGGCTCATCAAACCAGATCCACGTCTTGACATGGCGCCTGTGGCTACTTGACCATAGCAATTTCAGGTATTCAGCTCTGACAAAGCTGCAGGAATAAGGTGGTTGCAGTCCGTGTGAGCCGTAAGATTGGTGCATTCAGCTGGCTGTCAAGCGAAGGCACATAGCACATATTTATAACTGAAATCACCGGTTCACTGAGTCAAATTATGAGTCACAGTATTTCAGTTTGTGTGCTGGACTGATAAAACCAGACAATGAGAAAATTGGCAAAATCAGTGTTTTTAGGCATATTGATAGGTCCAGTGTATACGGTAGTAAAGGGAGCCAATGTGAACGGCAGTGTTCCATTTAGTGATGATCATTGTCATAGATTTGTTTTAGTGTTTGTACGGACACTGTGTTTTTTATCTGACCTCTCTGCTGGTAAGAGAACATCAACCTTTCCAAACATATCTTCATAAAGTTTTTGTAACCTATATTGTGTCACGAAGAAAGAATCTGACAGTGAAATTTAAAAAAATATGGCAAAGACATATTTAGATCGAGGTGTCATTTAGGTGGAGATGAGCTTTCCCAGCACAGTTAAAGGGGCAGTAAGCGATTCCAAAGCGATATACACACGTTTTTGTAAAAGTCTGCCAATATTTCCTCACCGTCCGTTAGTGACCGCACCTCACAACAATGCGAGTCTCCCGTACCCGAGGTCCCGGGTTCGCGGCCCGACCGGAGCAGTGAAATCAAAGCAAAAACAAAGAGAGAAAACAAGCTTCCTCCAGACTCACTTACTGCCCCTTTACGTCCTAGGATAATTAAAGATCTTTTTTAGCAAAGTAAATTCGACTGAACCGAGTATGGTTCGGTAAGTTCATCGAGGGGATAGCAAGCGGCTGCGTATCTGGGAGAGATGACAATGTCCGACCCTCTTCAAAGTTTGTTCATGTATCTTATCCCCTGTACCCTCGATCGATGACTCTGATCCCGTCTAAGTCAGTGCTGGTCCGATGGTCACAGACTGCTGATGTCGCCTGAGCTAACAGATAATAATCTCATGCAGGCCTTGCAGGAAGGAGTAATTGATCCGTCCATCAATCATCTACCACTTTATCGGACTGAGGCAGAGGCAGTGAGGGAGAGAACCCACAAATACACGTGGAGAACATGTAAACTCCGAACAGAAACGCCCTGGTCGGTTGGAGCCGGGATTCAAACCGTGAACCTTGTCACTGCGAGGCGACAGCACTAACCACCACACCGCCGGCAGGAGAAATTAATATCGTACAACTAAGTTTTTCAAAATATAAATTTCACAAAAAGCTATTAAAGCGTCATGTGTTATTTAACGCTGTGAAAAAAATGTACAGCATTTGTATGACTGGGCTGGTTTGAGCCTGGCATTACAGGGACCGAGGGAGCGTTTTTTCTCCCAGCACTGAACTGGAGAGTGGAGGAGAACAGTGCAGTGCAGGGGCTCAATGAATACGGCTGCTCAAGCCCCAAACACGAATCCCTTTAAAAAGGCCTGCGAGACGCGTAGAAATATCTGCAACTGCAGCGTGGACACGCGCGCGCCAGCTCAAATTACTGGTGGGTGAAATGAATCTATAGAAAACACGGGGCCCTTGTCCCCCTTGAGGGGGACGCCAAAGATCACAGGGCTGTGCGGGGCCTCGTCTGCTCGGAGGTGGTGATGTCAAAATTAGATTTTGGCACATTCTAAATTAGGTCATCATAACACAATCATCGGATCATCAAAAACCATTTACATAGATCTTTCTGTCTTTTTTTTACCCCCATTAAAAAGTAGTGGCCCACGACATCTGTGACCTACGCTGCACATCGGTTACACATCAGGCTAGCAAAGTGGTTAGCTCCCCATAGCTCATCCTGGCTCGCCCTCTCTTCTCCAGCAAACCAACGTGTCTGAGAAATGAATACATGCTGACAACTCATCAGTTTAAAAAAAAACAGTAACCTTATCTTTGGTTTTATTGAAAGACAATAGTCAGCCTTAAAGTCTCATTTGGGGTGAGATGTTTCCTTTTACTTCAATCCACTGCACATTTTAGACTTCCTTATGCTCCGCACTCTGTAGAAATTAATATTTTTGCACATTTTTGTGATGCTCTTCGGCTGTGACGAGTTCATTTCCCTGTCGTGGGTTGAATAGAGTTCTTATCTCATCTTATCTTACCTTCGAAGCTCCGACGAAGCAAAGCAAATTGAAAGGACGCCAGGGGAATCGGCGGAGGTCAGGGAATTTAGCACTTTCAAACAGATCCACAGACGGCAGAAAGGGACTGGCTGTTTAGCAGGTGCAAACAAAAAGGACCGTGTGCAATAACGTAGCGTACATGTTAATTTGAAGCTGTTTTTGGCCAGAGCAATAAAACTAAAAAGATAAGTTATTGACGTGAAAGGGGAAACGGATTGTAAACAGAATGTGTTACATGTCAGATTGAATCTTGGTGATGAGAGCCCGAGCTGGGTGACCTGCTGCTGATGAATGCCACGCCTTTTAACATTGAAACTTAGGAAAACAAGTATGAAATGTGATATTATGTAAACAGCAAAAAGCTGCCAATACAGTTGTAAACCAACCCAAAAATCCTGTATTAATTAACTGTTGTCATCTTCATCCGTCCCCCTCGGAAGCTGGGAAGCATCAAAACAAGGACAACACACACAGTTGTTGTTTTCTTTTTTACAGTTACATAAAAATATAGCTATGTTTTTTTCTTTCGGCGACAGTAATCTATCAAAGGGAAGTAACAGATCAATGATCCAATAAAAATAATTGATAAAAAAATGAAATACGTAACTAAAAAGGGGGAAAAGAGAATATATATATATATATATGTCGCGCACGGCGGAGTTCATGTTTGTGGCGAGATCGTACCGTCACGCACACAGAGAATGGACCCACGAATGCACAACGCAGGGACGTGAAACACAATGATTCACCAGCAAGCTAATAAGGCAAGGCAACAGTGTCCAGTGAGCGGCGCCTCGACTGCGCTCACAGCCCTCATCACGTGCCTACTGGATTTTGGTCGAAGGGTCTCGCTCGTTCATCTCGGCTGTCGGAAAGTGGCTCTTTGCGGTACGTGACCGCACAGAGGAGCGGATTCGACACACCGCTGCACCTGAGAAACAGTTTCACCAGAGCTGGCGCTGCAGCTCCTGCGTCCTGACACACGAGTTAAACAAGTTGGAAAGTGCAGAATTTGATAAGCGGGAGCAGCGTTTCGGAGCAGTTACACGCATCAGTTATTGAATGAGGTGTAGTAAAAGTGGAGTTAGGCAAAGATGAATTCAGTGTTATTGCCAACACAGGACGCCGTATGGGTTTTGTCTCGGCAACCCTGAACTCCTACTCCTGGCTACGTTTCTCTCTGAGCACTGATGTGGTGATTTGTTCGTGTGTAGACTGGAAACTTTCCAAATTTGATTAGAACAACAAAGACAAGAAAGTTCTTTCAACATTTAAACAGCCTCTTCCACTGGAGACAGGATATTCAGTCAGGGAAAACAATACAAATCAGGAACCCTATTTGATGGACATTTTGTACATGAGTTAAAATCCCTGACATTTATTTACATCCCCAAACTAAATAATAGAGTAATTGGAGGTCTTGGAGTGAACACTGTATTTGATAAATATAGATGAAGCAGTATGTATAGTTTTTGATTATGGTAGCTCTTTCTATTTTTTTCATTGGAGCATTTTAAAGATTGTTACAACGGCACATGAGTGGAGTAATAATGGCATTATTTATTTATTTTGAACTATTAACTAGATTAGCTATATGATCATTTTCTGCATTATCTTCATTGTGCGGTTTTGTCTCGCCAGGAACCTGTAGCTCCAGCAGAATTCATCTCTAGCTCCAGTTTGGAGCTGTTTTTGTTACTTACTCGGCCACACTGCCGTCATTTTATCCCCATCTTGAAATTATTATGCATCCGGAGATAATAATTTGACACCGTCAAGCCTTTAAGTAAATTTTGAACTGAGAAAGTTCGGGCAAACTGCTAGTATTGGACCATTGCCCAAGTGTCTCCATTTCTCCAGTTTCTATTGCACTACTGGTCCCTAGATGTTTATGTCTTTTGTTTTACATATTAGGTCCCTTTGCTCTTTTGAACTGGCAGGACATTCAGACCACAGCCTCTCTTTTTACCTAAGGATATTTTTCCATTCATTCAATGTTTCGCTGCATTAATGTGATACCTTCTACACTTGGCGGGGGGGTTTTGTGTCCATGGCCACTCTTTGCTGCAGCGCTGTCGAAGAGAATCAAAGCATGTTAGAGAATCTCCTGAGCGCCGTGACAAGAGAGGCCTTGTGTCCTGGCCCCTGTGCCATAAACCATAATACTGTCTAGTGGATTATCACTGAAGGAAAATACCATATGAGCTCTGACGGGGGGGGGGGGGGACAACAACAACAACTAAAAAGAACCTCTGAGACACACTCACTCGCGGATCCACCAATAAGTCTGTGAGATCGTACGAGGCCGAGCAGACAAAGGAGGATCGGGGGACTCAGCGGGGAGGTTCATAACAAAAAGTGTTAGCGAATAATAAACATGTACATTGTCTTGTTAGAAATTCCCGGAGAGAGAGAGAGAGAGAGAGAGGGAGAGAGAGAGAGGGAGAGGGAAGAGACAGAGCCAGAGAGATTTCTTGTACAAGCTGTTGAGAACTTACAGTGGCTCAAAGGTTAACCGGGAGGCCTTTTCTCAGGGGAGTGAGTTTTATGGAGCCGAACAGGTGTCGGCTTTAGTTTTCAGCTGGGACACAGACACTTGAGTGCCTTTTTTTTTTTTTTTTTGCCGGGCCCAGGCTCAACATCCAGCAGAGGCTAGATTTCGAGCGTGTTTGGGAGCCCAGCTGTGGTCAGATTGACCACAATGTCCTCCAGGTCTTTATTTGTTTGTTGTTGCTACGATTTAGTAATTTCACGGCATGGGACTTTCTGAAGAATACATGTGAATATGTTGCGAAGGCAGCGGGCCCCCCGCGACGCTCTAAAACCAAATGGAGCACGGGGAATGTATCGTAACTGCCCCTGGCACAATGTGACCGTAGCTGTGACCGCCATTTCACAAGACGAGGAAGAGCAACGCTCAGCCCGCGGGAGTGCCACAACCATGGGATCACGTGGGGTCACGAGGCAAGTGGGCGGAGAAGCGTTTGTGCGAACAGACTCGCGCCATCCGAGAGTGTGTTCCCAGTTCGCCTGCAGGAGCCGTTGCCTCATGTGATCCGTCCAAAGTCACAGAGCAAGAATGGTCTGTAAATAAAGACGGACAAGATGACATCATGTCTGTCTATTTGTTTGTATCGCGAGTACTTACAGCATGTGTTGTTTCCTGATATGCATCTTTGGGTTGTTTTTTTTTAAGGTGGAGTGTGTTGAGCTCTCAGGGCCACCGTACCATGGTGCAAATTAGGTCATCCTCACCACGGGTGAAGATGAAGCCTCTGTCAATTATTGAACTTGACGGGTGGTATTTTCATCAGACACACAGGACAAAGCATCCCCCTGGCATTGTAGGATAAAAATAAAAAAAAAAAGCATTTTTAAAAAATCACTCCGTGGTTGCTGTGATAACGGAGCTACGTTCAACATTGTTGACGTTCTCGTTGCATTGGGAAGAAAGAAATCCTAACACATTGCAAGTCTGCTGAGAAGCTTGAGTCACCAGTGCGCCTTGCATCACCGGGCTCATACGTTAGCAGTACAGTGCAATAAATGGACAAGGCTGTAAAGAAGCAACGTGTTTGGAATAGGCCATCGCTGAATCCACTTTTCTATCAGTTCCATTATTTTTTCAGTAATTTTATCCAAAGATTTCACGTATCCCGTTTTAGCGGCGGTGTAAGAATTTGCTGCTTTTCTTGCTTTCCTAGGATGTTAAACTCGATGCTTTGGGGTTTTGATCTCGCAAAACAAGTAATGTGAGCGTGGAAGGATAAGAAAATGGGTAGAAGAAACTGACAAGTTGCCCCATCTCATCGCAAAATCCTTATTGAACGGCAGTGAACATCACAGATTGATGTTCTCCCACGCTGCCTGCGGACGGTGCCTAACCAAACCCCCAATTTTCTTCAGAACTCGTCCTAATCCTTAACACAGGTAACGATTTCAAACATTGATCTTCACACTTTTCCCTCTCGCTGCATCACCAAGAGCAAGCGACTGCTCGATTCCCCCCAAAAAAAAAACACCGGCCGTGCTCGCGAGTGCAGAGCTGCTGGATCTGCTTGATAGGACGCCTGCTCATCCAAAAGAATGTTTGTTCCTCCTACGCTGACTGACTGGTAAATTTCCCAGTTGTGTGCCCACTGACTGAAAGTGTGGTGTTGCCGTCTGCATTATGATGTGCTGTCATGCCTGAGTATGGGCGGAATGAAGTGAGTACGGTGGTGTTTGAACTGTGAGTTTGATTTTTTTTTGTGCCAATCGGGCTCGAGATCATCTATAAATGTCAACCTCTTCAGCCGCCTCTGCCGCCCGGGTCAGCATGATAATAAAATGAAAAGGTGTTTGATTGATCTGTCATCCATCTGTTAGCCAATCACTCATTCAGAGGATTGCGGCCCGCTGGCTTGGTCCCCTATCTCTACCCCATCTTTGTCTCCGTCAATCCATTTGCTCAGTCTGGTTGTTCACGGGGGAGAAATAAAACTTTGTGGCCTCTGCTAATTTACTAATCCCCCCCCATCCAACTGTCCAGCCCGTGTCTCTCTCTCATCCCTGAGGATGAGCTGGAAGCAGCGGATATATTCCCTTCTATCATGGGGGATTTAGGAGACCATCTCGAGCTAATGAGGGGTTTTAAAACTTAAGAGAAAAAAGAAAAAAAAACAGAGCAGACAATGATAGAAGAGAGTTATTTAAGGTGAGAATGGAGTACCTAAGTGCGTGTGTGTGTGTGTGTGTGTGTGTTGAAGAGTGAGGTTGTTGTACACTGAGTTTTTAAGTGATTAGCTTCCACAGATTGATCACCTTAGTTGTTCATGCAGCCACAGACACCCGTTTAATCATGTGTTCCAAATAGCACCTAATTATATTTATATATAACCAACACCATCTTACAGAGCGAGGCGTTCCACATACACTCAGTGTGCAGTTTATTAGGCACACCCATATAAATACAGTTACAGTATAATACAACTTTCCTGCAATAAATATCTTCCGTTCATTGAGCCTATAATATTCAATTGTAAAACTGATCAATAGGCGTGTTGAATTAACTGCATTTTGTGGAGCTGTTGAATTGTACAGTGTAACATGGAGAGGCAATTAAATCATTGAGAGTCGTGAAAAATAACAGAAATGCCCCTTCTGGGACAATTCAAGCAAAAATCTGATTTGTTCCAGAGCATCACGTCAGTGAATGTAACAAAATGATATTGGTGCTGCCTTACAAATAACAATTAACAATTTTTTTTGTGAACGCGTTATAGAATAGTTATGAGCAACATCAAACCAAATTCTAAAAAGCTAGTAAGCACAAGGACATTTTAGATTTTTAGAAAAATGGTTTACAAAGCTATTTTTGACGGAAGTGTAAGTGATTTTGCTTTTTTTCTTCTCTTTGAATATTTCTAGAAGGTAGCTTAAAATGCAAAAAAAGTGGGCCGGCATATATACGCATCTTGGATCTGCCTGAGCCTGTTCAGTCATGATTTCCGAAGATGACCGTGCAATATCTAAGACTTTACTACTATTAGTCAATATAAGCTATATAGCTGGTCATAAAAGGCAGTAGACAATTGTACAGAAATGAGGAACTGTGCATTATCTTGGTTGTGAAATCAACTTCATTGGGGGAGAAACTTTCTGGAAGGATCAAAACTCCATCCCAAATATCTTTGGACAGAGGGGCCAACCAGACCAGCGCAGCGGAGGTGAATGAGCTCCATGGAGGGCAGACTTTAGCTGAGCAGCTCTAGCTTGCATACTCTGCTAACAGTCCTCCCAACAAACAGTAACCATAGAAACAGTACAAATGCACGTGAATGTAAGTGTTAATATGTGATCGGAAAAAATGAATGGGGTTTACTGGCGCTGCAATACACGTGGGTAAGCTCTGACAAGAACAAAAGCTAGTTATGACTGGGATAACTCCTTCAATGTAACGAAATCACCTGGTGGTTCTTCTGGGCAATAAAAACACTGAACACTGGGTGAAAGGTGATGAGGCAATATCATCGCAAATTGTAGGTCATACGCATTAATTCCCGCCTCAAATCTGCCACTTTGCTACTTAAAGAGGACTCGACAGACGGAGAACAAAGGTCAGACAAGAATAACATCGGTAATTCGGCAACAATGTTCATTCCTCTGCACTGAATTTCTGAATTACCCATTTTAAATGGATGACCTTTTCAGGCAGGCAGCAGCTTTGCAATAAATATATATGCCCGTGGTGTTTTCGACCCTATATATTGTGCCTCTCATGATGGGGTCGAGAAGCCTACAGAAGTGCATTTGGACCACTCACCCTTGGATCTGATATTTACAGTATTGTTTTGGGTAAGATGGCCACTGCTTTATATTCAATGAAATATTCCACTTCGGCGTCTTAAATCACAGCCCTCTGACAATGACTAATTTCCTACGCCGGGTGCCCTTTGCAAAGCTTCTCACAGACGATATGGAGTTCAGCGGAGCAACGCGAGATGAGCTTCAGAAGAAGTGGAAAAGTTATTATTCCTCTTCCAGCGGCTGGAGATGAAAATCGGCCTCACGAGTGAGAGAGCTCCGACCTCCTCCTTTCTCTGATGTCCACAGTCGAACTATTGAGCAGCTTTGAGTGCAGCTGCCCAAGTTATCCTTTTTTTGCAGAAAAAAGACACTTTGATCCATTTGTTTCTGGGACCACTCATCATATTCAAGTGTGCAAGGCATCTGGAGACTCTACCAGCATTCAGTGTGAGACAGCCCGGCTAGTGAAAGACACAGCATAATGCCAAAAGTTGTAGCTGAGATATCATTGAGTGCTTTCCCGTTCCATATCAAGTAGTTTCACAGCTCTGGCTGTGTGGTCTAAGGCTCCACTTTCTCAGGAGGTGTGGTTTCAAAGACCACTCTTGCCAATGTAACATTTGTCCTGCAGTGCCATGATACTTTAAGACACATATAAGTTGGATGCTGCAAAGTACTTGACCAATAATGCAGTTGCAACATATTTCAATGATCATGAACTGGAAGTATGTTGGTGAATACCTCTAGATCATGAGTTTTCATGATCTAGAAATACTACCCATCAAAGCAGAGACTAGTGTGGAACTGCTGCTTGTGTCAATGGGGGTTTGATCGCACAAGTTTGTTAAAATCACTATGGACATAGAGTGTTGAGAATCTTGATCGTTTTATGTTTTCTCCTTCTCTTGGTTCCAGCAAAGCATAATGCTTTGCTGGAACCCGAGGCGGTGTGGCTGAGATGCCTGAGGCGCTGGAGCTTCAACGCCAGTGTCTATTGAGAGGATGCTGCCTGCTGGTTTAACTGTGAATTCATGATATTCACCAGGCATCAGCATTTTGAGAGCATTTTTCAGCATTTTGAGAATTAGAAAAAAAATCTCAAGACATTGTGACAAAGTAAGCTTTCAGATACAAAGCTAATTGGCACTGCTTCAAAGGGCTGAATCCAAACGTCTGCCCTCCAGCGTTGTGGACTGAGCCCTCGCAGACTTGAGTCGACATACCATGAAGTGTTCACCGTCATCACATCAAGTCTGCAAGGGTGGGAGGCTGCAATGCTTCATAAGCTGCTAATACACACTGACCTTGAGTCTCACTTGTGTCTGTGAAAACATTCAAACCAACTACAATCATGGACACGGTGACCACTGCAGCACTTCCTTATTCTGCATATTTGTCATTATAGTGAATGCTGTCACCGAAGAACTAAAATACGAAAAAGCATTTTGAGCGTTGAATTTTATTTCCAGCACAAACTATTTTAACAAAATTGTATTTTTTACATGTGTAACAAGTTTTGTTTCTTTAGTAGGTGATTGGGGAGAAAATACAGCATTGTGTCTGCATTGCAATGAATTGTGGGAATTTTGAATCAGTAAAGTCTGCAGTGAATTCTGCAGAAAGTCTGCTTGAGGCCAGTCTCAACTGGATGAATTGTGACCGGTCCTCCTTTTAATAAGTTCCTATGATTTAGCGCACACTCCCAAGTAACAGAATGGGTGTGCAGGCGCAAAGAAGGCAATTGAGAACAGAGTTGACAGACTTGCACGTGAGAAAATGCGGGATACAAACCAAAACGACCTCACGTCAAGGACTGGGAGCACAGGGGGGCAGATTGATGAAGGAAGTGGAGCAACACGAGGAAAGAAACTACAAGGTAAAACAGGAAATAGCCAACTAAATACAAGGAGTAACAGAAGTAACTTTCAAAAGACACACTAGGAAGGGATAAAAGTAACTTAATGGAGGTGGACACGGAATGTTAAATGAATAAATAAATTCCAAAAGAAACAAGAGTTAATGAGGCAGATCATTCCAATTATGGTAAATGCTTGATATCATTTATTTAGCTCTCTTAGTCTGATGACAACTCAAAGTGATTTACTATGCATGTCCCATTCATTCATTTACACACAGTCATACATAAACTCACAGCTGTGGATTTATGTTTAATGTAGAGCAGTTAGGGGTCTAGTATCTTGCGTAACAACATTTTGATGCACTCTGACAGTCACTTAAATTGTAGCTGTGACATATTTTGGCCACAAACTCTGACTTGTAGTAGCCACAGTGCTAGAGCGGCTGAAACTTGCTAGACCCCTAACCCAGAGGTTGTTGGATCTAATGGTAAATAAAGGGAAACAGCAGGGTTTCAAGCTGTCTCTTATTTATACATTCATACTCACATTTCCACCTATTTATGATCCGCTATTATCGCAAGTGTCATGACTGAGATGTCTTCTCCCTTTGCTCATTCAGCATAAACATGAAGCGGACAGTGGATAATGTCCTGTCAAGGACTAACTTCATTTTGGTTTCAGTAAAACTCAGCTGACTCATTTTCAACTGAGGCATGAAGAGACAATCTGTTTTTTTGTGATAAAGTCAGCATTACCTCCGACATCCTCAAAATGCAATTAGAACAGTCATTGTAATTCCTTTCTACTCACAATGCAGTACCTCCTGTACAAACATCCACTTAAATGGGACATTTCCATGTCTTTTTTCCCCTCATTAACTACAGGAAATGGACAAACTGCAGTTTCTCCTCCCTATGCTAGTGAGTTATAACTTGCGAATTAAGACAATGCTACCTTGCTATACTGCACAATATTAAATCCCTCTTCTCCGCACCTATAACAATAATAATAATAATATGTTTGTCACTCACAGCAACCACAAATTCACTGGAGTCAAAACTACCACATAGGGTAAACAGATGACACCAAACCTTTTTATTTTGGGTTCAGGTGCTCCTTTAAGGCCATCAGATATGAAATGTTGCACATCCCGTGGACGTCTTATGGCAGGGTAGGATGAGTTCAGATCAGCTGCTTTAAACCATCTGTGAACCTCTATTGTGCCGTGTATCTTAAATCAGCACATCAAGGACTTTCATTTTGAGGAGGCATGTTGGAGAAACAGCTCTTGGCCCTGTGGTTGGTCAGTTGGAAAGTGGGTGAATAAAGTGGTCTAATCTAAAGATTACTGTGGAATTGGAGGTTAATAATCATACTGCACCGTTTTTAGCTTCTACCCCCCGACAATTTTGGCCAACCCCTCAGCTGTACTTTTTCAGTGTTTGCGATTTCTACCTTGGACTGTATTTTTCTTCTTCTTCCATCTCTGCTTGAAAGATATTAAAGTATTTGCTGTTGGTACAGATGTCCTTGTTTTGCAATGACTTGACAGCATTATTTTTTCCTACAAGTGTGGGAGTGAATCACACACACAACACACCACATATTAGGGTTTTTTAATGATTGAAGGATTCCATCAGTGATGATGAGCTTGTTTTAATGTTTATTTACATCTCTGCTGACACACCGACAGGTAAAATTGATTTTAATTTATTTATGCAAAAAATGTTTTGTATCATGCATTTACAAGGGGTACCTTTACTGTATGCCTTTACAATTTAAGAGCCAGTTGAGTTATTGCACATAAAACATTTAAAGCATTTTTTCTTTTAAACTTGAAATGAATGCCTTTATTTTGTCTGCCCTCTCTTTACAGTTTCTTTGCTGGTCTTAAGTTTGCTCGTTTTTGTAATTGTCACAACATATATTTGTTTAATATCTCACTTGAATCAATCAACTCCAGTCACTTGCGTGGCAGTAAACTGAACTGAACTCCAGCTGAAGACAAAGAGTAGATAAAACATAATCTTGATTTTGCTTAGAAATTGACGAACAAAAATCATTTTTGAGGTCAGCTCAAATAATGTTAATCTGTACAATATCTTTGTTGTGCCATTTACATCTTGAAAAACTCTAGGAATTTAAAGGTTGCTGGGTCAGCTGACTTACTCGATTGAATGATTTTTTAGGGAAAGTGAGGAGCTCCACCTGCAGCTACAGCCGCTGATGGAGATTGATAATTGCGGTCTGTGCTGGCCAGATAGCTGATGCACAGGTATTTTCACACTGTCGGAGACATCACAGTGCCAGTGCCTAAGAAAACAAATACCAGAAACCTGAACATCTAGGGTCCAGTTGCCCTCACACCAATTAATGTTCCCACATTGAGACCAAAACCCCTGCCTCTCTGGACTCACACAAGTATAGAACAAACCACAAGAGACGCCCTCTTTCTTGCTCTTCACTTGGAGGGACAGGGCAGATATGTTATGAGTGTGTTCTTACACTACAGCAAGCTCATCTGCCCAAGCTCATTATGGGAACCTTACAATGCAAAACAAAAGTTGTCTGTGCAAAATTGTCACAGAGGCCAGTAAGTGATTGACATACAGCAGCTCTCTCTCACAAAGATCTTTGACAGACAAATTTTGCAGAAGGCACGGGCAATCTTGTCAA
The DNA here is from genome assembly GCF_022379125.1 of Scophthalmus maximus. NCBI lineage: Eukaryota > Metazoa > Chordata > Actinopteri > Pleuronectiformes > Scophthalmidae > Scophthalmus > Scophthalmus maximus. Next base: position 5,116,322 of record NC_061523.1, on the reverse strand, counting down.
GCTATTTGCTCAATTCGACACTCTTGTTCTTTGTACTGCCAACTGCAGATCAAATTGCCCTTGAGGGACAGTAAACCTCTCTGAACTGAACTCTCTGAACTCCAAGCTCCACCAGATAGGCCTCAGCTCATCACTATGTATGGAAGCTCAGGTGGTGAGACTGGTATGTGTACTGGGTCGCATCCTCCAGTCCATCTTCACACATAACTGTGTTTTCTACAATTGCCGCTAACACCATCATAATATTTGCAGATGACACAACAGTGATTGGGCAGATCTACAATAATGAATCAGAGCGGAGGTCTGGAACCTGGTGAGCTGGTTGTCCATGGCTTATCGTTGGCCTCGGAAGATCAAGAGAGGGAGCTCCAATATTCGTCGAGATAATACCAAACTTCAGCTTTCTGGGAATTTGCATCTCAGAGGAAGATGGTTCACTAACATCACTGCACTGGTTTAAAAAGAACAGCAACGGCTATTCTTTTCACAATGATACTGAAGAAAGCCGGTGTTGCACCAACAGCAGCTGTTGACCTTCTTTGCTGTAACAGAGAGAGCATACTGCATACACCATACTGCATCTCTGTGTGGTATCAACTATCAAGATTAATGGATACAGATCCCAGACCCGGGGGACATTCACAGCTCATGCTGCTACAAAGAAGCTGTTAGGTTTCTGTAAGGACTCCACAACGCCCATGTGGTCGTCATTTTGAGCTCCTTCCATCGGGCAGATGTTGCTAAGCCATCTGCACCCGCAGCTCCAGACTGAGAAGCAGCTTCTTTCTTCTTCGTTCTTCTTTCAGTCGCTTCCACCAAGTATCTGACTGCTCCCAAAACCGTCACTATTGATTCCAATCTGCAATATGCCGTAATTAACGTGTTCAATTTTCAGGGATAAAGACATTCACCCACACGATGGGGGTCTGCTATTCCTTCTGCATTGCACCTCTGAGCTGTTTGTTGTATTGGTTGAAAATTTGAAAAAGAGGCTTTGTACACTGGCATATCTTTTTTTTTCAACTCATAATCAGCCAAATCTAATTTTATCAGCATAAATGTAGACGCAACATAATCTATTCCTTTTTACCCGTGAAGGTCGTTTGAGTAGGCATTTGTGTGTGTGTCTGTGTGTGTGCCTGAGGCTTCTGCAATTGGCATTCCAGCCCACATGTAGTCATTCTGTCTCGCTGATTGAGCCTGTTGTCTAAATGAGGAGCGGTTAATTACCTCCTCACAGCAGCTCTGTTCACCAGGCAGCCTACCCACCAAGACCACAGAACAGAGCAGAACACGACACCTCAGGTTAACAGATTAGACAGAGAGGCAAACAGTGGCAGGGGGGAGGGAGACCGCGGAACAAACCGAACAGTGAGAGAAAGAAGAGGAGGGTAAGAAAAAGAAAATTGTGACATTAAACAACTGAATGCTGCCAGCTTGCAAATGAAAGCTGGGGAAAGGCAGGAGGAGGGGGAGAGTGATGGGGAAACGCAGGGATGATGTGAAAGAAAAAGAAAGAACACCACAGGAAGCTGGTGAATAAATGAGAGACCGAGAGAGGGCGGGCGAGAAGTTAAAACAGATGACAGGGAGAGCTTAAATCGAGTGGCAGGGAGATGCTCATACAAATGGGAGATGGAAGGAGGAATATAAAAAAGAGAGAGGTAGAGAGGAAACTGAAGCGACACCAAATCCACAGGAAGCTGCTTTAACAAATGGGGCTGTGCCGCAGCCTACCAGCCCTGCGCTGTGATAAGGCCCTTTTTTCATTAACGCAGTGATTTATCAACACAGTGCTGAGCCGATCGTCGCAGGGGCTTTTGATTAAGGCCATTAGATATTAGACATTAGCCGTGAGATTACTCACACTGCTGGGGTGTGTTTGATTCCTCTGTGGAAGGGCTTGCCAATGGGCAGCCTCTGCACCCTGATGACTGCTTTCTCTGAAGCAGCTCTTGACAATGATGGAGTCCCCCCAGTGGCCCAGCGGGTGAAGGAGTGTGCCGTGGGTTAAGTACACTGTACTGGGTTTGACCTTTGTCATGCCTTGTCTACTTTTTCCTCCCTCTGTTCTTTTCTTGTTGCGTCTAACACTTGCTGTCTACTTCTCCCTGCTTTTAACTTGCTCAGAGGTCTGCACAAATGTATGGATTATGTTTGTCCGATGAAGTAAATGTAAAATTTAAAGCTGAATCAGGTAATATTGTCATGTAAACAATGACTGTGTAAAATTTGAAAGGGGTCCCAAAGATTGATGAATCCATGACCTGACTATATGAGGTAACCATATAGTCAGGTCAGTTTTGCACCTTTGCCCTGCCCTCCAACAAACACAGTTGAGCATTTTGCAGCTAAAGAGTCAGATTGTTTTTTCGGAGTTGTCAGATACCAAAATAGCAAATGAAAGCAGCCAGATTTGAAAACTACTGACCTCAGAATCTTAGAGGGGCTTTATCCGTCAATGCATCCCCACCTACCCAGGGAATGGCAGAATTGTGTCGCTGAAACCAATAGCAGACCTCATTAGTCTGAAAAATAAACCCCTCCAAAAGGTGAAAGGTATCATGCCTAAAGACAAAACTCAAGGAAGTTATTAACTACTCCTGTCTACAGAGCATTTTTAGTTCATTCATTTTGGTTTCATGGCCCCAACATTTGCCGTTCTTGTTCCCTCTCACTTTTCTCATCAACCTCATTGAACTCACCCAGTGAAACACTAAGATAGCTGCCTGCCCAAAATTGATTTAATGTAGGTTTTGGTTATGAAAAACAAACTAAAAATACAACTACCATCTCAGCTACAAAATATATTGTTGTTCTGTTTGTTGTCACACTTAAATTGACGGACTTAGAGTGACTTAATTGCAGAAATTACAATAATTACATTAAAAACTGGCTCGATTTAAGACCACCACAAGATTGTGTCAAAAATATAGTGATAAATGTTTGCATGACTCTCAAAAACAAGAGAGAATCAGAAAAATCTAAATTACAGTTTTCTAACCCAGAAACTGTACATGTAACATAATATTGCATCAAAAAGGGCTTGAAATAAAGGCAGTTATAGAACTCATCAACTTCTACTGCCACTCCGCATCACTCCCTGTGCTGGCAGTATGCTCTCAAAGAGCGAATGGCAGGTTTAAAACATGGATTTCTCAGTCTTGCAAGGTGCATTACCGTTGGAATTGTTTGAGAAAACTATTGAACTGTGGCATTGCTGCGACAGTGGAAACCGAATCCTTGGAGAATAGGAGTGCAGGGCGGGTTTGACCTGAGCATAACGACAAATGTCATTGCATTGGCAAAATGCTGTGAGGTAGAAAGTCTGTCTGTTTTTTTATTTTGAAGAATTATAATTCGATTTTTTCGATGTGTTTTTACATCTACCTCTGTCCAAATGAGGAATTGACAAGATGTCTGTTTGGATCTTCCAGCTAACTTGAGTACCTTCACTCTTGTCTTTAAAAAATAAAATTGATATGTGCTGGCTGTCGTTAGACAGCTGTTTTCTGCCAGCCTGTGTAACCTGATGCATCACACCAGTGGCATTTAAACAGAAAACACAACCTTGATTTACTGTTACCATAAAATGTTGGGTGGCTATCAAGTTGGCAAAACAGCACACATCCAGCAGACACAGGATTTATTGGTGGTCAAGTTTCTGGCCACCTGAAAATGTCACCAGCAATCACTCCCATTGTAGCTCTGTTTTTGTTCCCCACCAGCGTCTGAGGGAAATATCTGACTTTGTAGGTACGGCCTTTTTAGCGAGGTTTTTGTAGTGTACTGACACACATACAATATGTGGTGCGGTCAGTGGGTGTTGCAGTTCACAGTTTAAATGGCTGTACCTCAAAGAGCATATGTGATTTTTTTATCATCCTGATCTCCTCCAGTCCACATGACAAACTGTGCTTGGGCAGAACATTAAACACCCCAAATTGCTCCTGATGATCAGGTCAGCAACGATGCAAAGGTGGTCGACTATGGCTCAGAATGTAGAGAGGGTCATCCTCTAACAGAAGGTCGATCGTTCGATCCCCAGCTCCTCCAGTCTGCATGCCGATGTGTCCTTGGACAAAACACTTAACCCTGACTTGCCCCTGACTACTGTGCCGACAATATATGAATGGTGTATGATAGAAAATGCGCTGTGCTAGAAGCACTTAATGAATGTGTGTGAATGGGTGAAAGTGACTTGCACTGTGAAGCTCTCTGGTTGGTCCATATGACAGAAACGTGCTAAATAAAAACTTGCCTTTACCAAAGGTTTGTATAAATAATTTTATATATTTTTTTGTATGTAAAGTTCATGCTTGTGATTCAGCATGTTTAAGATGGTTGGTTGGTTTAAAGGCCACTTGTCCAAAGATGTGGCCTTTGACTGGAATGAGTCAGAGGATTGTTTGCTATCTCGTTGCCAATGAGTCACTGACTTTCATCTCTAAACTTACTGTGCTCAGCCACTGTCTGGTTGAGACCCTTCGACAAAAAAATACATAATAAAGAAGATGGCTGATGTTATTTGCATCAGCCATGTGTGGTCACAAGCTCCAGGAGTACACACATAAATGCTGCAGACGCACTGATCCATGCAAGTTCATGTCCCTCCAGTGGACCGATTCATGGAAGGCCACTGTACCACCTATTTATTGCAATGGATACTCAGCCTGCATCCAAACAGATAGAACAGAGCAGCTTTTATTGTGCTCACTGATCGGAACATCTCAGTTCCTTCATCAGCAAGATGAGTGGGTCTGATAACCTATTTTCTCAAGAGGCAGACAGAGCAGTTGCCATAACAATAACCCTATGATGGAAAGAATAATGATGCTCAGACTCCAGCCAACGTTGCTACGCAAACCTGGCAAGACTATGACTTGGCCGGTACACTCTGGTCATCAGAAGGGAGGCTATTATTGGACATCACTTGACTTTTTTTCCCCTAAAACTCCTGATGGTGTGATGTTTTATTTTTTTCTCTCCTTCTCTGACAAACAGCCTCTTCTGTTCTGCCTCTCCCTCCTGCTCCCTCCTGCCTCGCGTCTAATTCAATTATTCCTTTGTCTTATCTGCCTCTTCACTGCTCTCTCCTGCTAATCTGATTACAATGGAGAGCTGGCAATTAATACACAGATATGAGAGAGATCTATCCTTCATGCTTCATGCTGCCATAATAAGATCAATGCCTCTCATGCAGCTAGGGTTCAATTAGGTGACACACTCGACTGAGAGGACGGTCTCCGTGCGGCGTGTACAGCACGTCAGCCTCTTCAGGATTCGACTGTGTGCTCGGATGGATTTATGCAGGTCTGTCTTATCTCATATTGCATATATACAATGTTGACGAAAATTCCTTTTTGTGATAAAAGTTTTGAAGTTGGCAAACAAGATTTCACCTCAAGACGGAAACATTTAAAATGAGAATTTGCTTTAGTTTACTGCAAGGCCATTTACTGTTATCTGATCAATGCATGTACACTGATTTAATCTATGCTGTGATATTAGCAGCTTGTTGTTTGGATGTTTACTTTGCAATAACAACAATAAGTCATTTGAAAACAGATGACTCTTTGATCAATTCTAACCTTCTTGGTTTTTAATGTTTAGCGATAAAATTGAGTCATGCTGCATGGCGAATTAGCCACTGGGCTAACCACGGTCTGAATTAATTCATGATGACATTCATAAAGACCGAGTGTGGATCTGTGTGTGTAACTGACTGATACACTGCCAATTCAAAAAAAGTAAACAAATAACATAACATTTCCTTGAATTTGTCTTGTTTAATACATATTTTGATATGCCAAGCATTTAATTAAGACATGCATTACCCAACTGACCCCATTAAGTTCAACATTCCCTCAACTTGTTTAGCTCTGTTTTGGCCTTCACCGTCTCCTGAGAACAAATCTGGTTTGATTGTGTTCAGCAGTCTCCCCCTGCGGTTGAATTGTCAATTTTGTGTGAAATGACCCGGAAGTATTTCACCGGCAGCAATGATAGGAGCTGTTTGAGTTCTTTAAATGCTTAGGAAAGATGCTTCAATGCGTCCTTTCCTATCTTTTTTTGGGATCAGGAGTTCTCAAGTTAAGAACAAACTTTTGCTTGTATCCCTCAAAATGCTTGTTAGATTAAGAATTGAACACGGATACATCTTACACCCAACTTTAGAGCACTTGATTTTAAGCAACAGAAATGTTTTTTGCAAGTAAATCAAGACAAATGAGCAAGCTACATGAAGATTATTTCCAGCCCGGTATGTTGATAGATGTTGGATGAGTCTGCAATCCAAAATTCAGGTCCAATTCTTAGTAAATTTATCTCAAGGTACCGACCAATATCAGTGCTACATTTGTAGATGTGGTTGTATTATCAGAGTTAACAGATTGCTATTGTAGGGAGCAGTGTCCTCACGGCACATGTCCAACAAATACTAACAGATAATCAGTGATGTCCCAACAAACGTTTTGGGTTCCAAAGCCAGATCCCATTCTTGATTTTCATGACTTAAATGTTGATAAAATAGCCTACATCAGACACACTGAAATGACACAACAACGCAATGTCACACACCACATTTTTCACAAGCTTCTTGATCTAAATACTGAAAGTCATGGTTTAAATATATAAAGTCTTCAACCTTAAATTATTAATATGAACATTCAGTAGGCGGGAATCCCACATCTGACAGTGACATGACCTCCCAGAAAGATCTCACTCTGGATTTGTTGGAATTAGGGACATAAACATAATTAATTGATTCTTTACTTGTGGTTTTGCGGTGGTGTGACAGAGTGGAGGGACTTTCCTCAAATCTTTGACGAGTAGTGACAGCAGTGTGCAGACGGCACACAAACAGACAAGATTATTGTAGCACTAATGAAGTTACTGAATAAATTAAGTGACAGCTGATGTGATGCACCACTGATGCAGTTTGTCATATTAGACATGAAAGCAACGTTCAGCTCCTGTTTGAATAGGGGGCTGCATCTGAATGTATTCTACACTGACTTCATGATTATTTGCATCGGGGCTTAGTGAACTTGTACCTCAGTGTACCCATGTACCCTTGTACCATCATTTATAACTTTACTGATACGTGAAATATGCCAGATCGGCTCAGATGTGGCATATGAAATTTATTATTATCATATTGTTATTGTAATTTCCAGGACATTTAGTCAAATGTATTTCAGTAGTACAATATGATAATACACCACATTTTCCAGAATTTTTTATGTAGTCATCAATGACATTAGATGGCAAAGTCTCAATTTGTCTATATTTTCCAAACTTGATTTATCTGTTGAATTTACCTTTTTAATGGCTGGCGGCTTTGTATTGTAATGCTTAGTATGATGAGATGTTTGTTGCAGTTGAAGGTTACTAGCTAAAATGTCTGGTTTGTTTGTTTGCTCAAATATGTCCATCTGACCTCCTTTTTGTTCATAGCTGGAGTGCTATGGAACAACCTGTCCTGAGTCATAGGAATTGGATCTGCAAGTTCTGCACATTTTCTTCAGCCAAGTAATTATATGTCATAAGGCATTAAAAGCTCAAACATGTGCACTCTAATAGGTCTTGTTCCTTTTCTTACATCTACAATGACTACATGTGCTCTCTAAAGACATGAACATGAACGAGTAGTTCATTAGGAGCCATGTACACTTAGGGAATACTTTGCTCATTTGGGGGCCCATTTGAAAAGTAAGCAAACTGTTAACTGTCCTTTCGATTGGTGTCAATTTAAGCCTGGAAGTGCATCCATCTTTACTGGGCACAAAAGTATATGTCAGTATGATTGAGATTTAACAAAGTAAAACCTCAACTAATGTTTGATCACAGCACAGCAGGAACCAGTGATATGCGGTTTCAGGAGGCAGTGATAACCGACCATCTAACTGATGATGCTGATGATAATGCAGATAATGGAGGATCAATTTGGCTTTTGGCTTGCATCCTTATCCCTGCTTATGCAAAAAAGTCCTAGAGGAAACAATTTTGTTTCTGTCCAATTCAGATACACTACACTAGTTAATGATCTGCATGAGAAAGGTGTACCGGTAGGAGAAGTAACCAATAGGACAATAGAAAAAGTGCTGAGGGAAAATAATGCAACACTCACAAGATTGTCTTAACTGCAGTAAGGGAAACACAGCAGGAAACTATTTATCTTGGTACTCACTAGAATAGGTCACTGTTTTTCAGAATTCATTTTCCTGTCATTGATATTTTAGACAATAACAATAACAGGAAGAAGACTCTATTCTTAGCATTTTAACAGAGTTACTCAATTGAAAAACGATATTCTACAGTGTGTTGATCATAGAAGTGTTGATCGAGGAAGAACTTACAATGCAGTGGTGATTTTAACATTTCATGATGACTTATTCTTCAAAGAAAATCTGCTGCTCTCCAGAGTGGAGCTATTGATCGCTGTTGGGTTGTATAGAGACGACTTTGAAATATGCAATCCTTTGGATACTTCAAGAAAAAAAGGAAGAAATAGGTGTGTGCTTTGTATAGGGTAATAACCAATTGTCCTATCAAATAATGAACATCTGTATACCTTGCATTTATTTTCAAGAAAATTCCTGAAACGCCTATGAGAACCAAGGTCTGGTCATCCAGAGCATCAGGAGCGAGTGTGAAAGGAACTGTGCTTTTTGTTTCTGCTGGTAACTTGGCAGCTCATTCACATGCTGGCTCATTAACTGCTGATAGATTTTGTTTAGCCAGCCACAGAGATATTGTAGGACACTGTAACCACATCATTCAATTAGCCAATCATAGCTACAAAATAAATAAATACAATTATATAACGGTAATCTACCGACGTCTCTATTTTCCATATTTAAATGCATTTAGTAATGCTTAGGGTCAAGCCTAGGGCAAAACAAAGTGGCCCAAGTTTCCCGCTAAAAAAAAGATCCACACGAATCCAGAACCCTCACCGTAGTTCTGACAATCTCACGAGTGTAGACCGTGTGTAGTTACCACTGAGCATGTGAAACTACATGGCGACGAAAGCATGGAGAGCCACGGCTTATAAGCAGGAGCTGATTACACACACGCACACACAGGCAGGGAGCATCAAGCGCAACAAGGGAAAAGTAAAAACATTCTTTTAAGTTAAACCAGGTCTCAGCATGAGCCGCGACAAAGGATTTGTTTCCCCCTTTGCACCATTAATTTTTTGATCTTAATTTCTGTCCCGTACGAGACAATCCTTAACTATTGACCCATTCAAGGTGAATTTTTTTTCCGTCTCTCACCGGCCAAATGTTCATTATCGGCGAAAACAGGGATGACGGGATGCCTGCTTTGCACCAAAGCAGATTTAAAAGAATGTATTGACAGTATTCATAATAAAAATAATACATATTAACTAGGCGTGTTTAACAATGTAGAACTGATGCCTATCATGATTCAGGATTTCCTGTTTGCGGATTATTTCTACTTTTTGACCGCTGATATTTACTTAACTGGCATGACTGTGTTTGTGTATGTGTGTGTGTGTACATATTTGTGATTCAATTGGCTGGCTGTGCCCTTCATATGTTCTGTTATGCCTGAGTGCCGTTACTCAACTGCTCGTGCATTCCGTGTGTGTGCGCACATGTGTGTGCAAGTATGTATTGAAGTTTTATGCTTTATGGTTCATTGTCTGGTTCTATACCTTGAACATGAATCAATTTGACATCATACTTTATATAAGCGTAATGTTATCACACACACACACACACACACACACATACACACACACACTCTCCTTGCCAAATGGCATTTACACAAGCCTCTGTGCCATGTACATATCGTGACTCTCCTCGAACTATCTTATTCAAACACCTTTTTCCGCCTCCTTGTTCATCATCCTTAATGTGTGTCTAAAGTTTCTAGATTCCCTTTGTCTGGACTGCCGTTTATTAAACCTGATGCAAATGCCTTATTAAAGCGATCTGCTTCCATGTGTACAGTTTGGAAAAAGGAAGTAAAAAGCATCAAGACAAGAGGTGAGCGATGAGGCTTAAAAATAAAATCTAGATTTAGATCAATATACTTTTTTTTTCCCCTCATCAAAATGCAGGAAGACAAAAGAAGGATTTGAACTTTTTTCCTTTTGAGCTGCAGGGGAATAATTAAAGACTTGCATCACTTGTAAGGCTTTCGATATAAAGCACATTTAAAACACAGCTGTGCTCTGTCAAACCCGGAGGCTTTCAGCGTCAAATACCCAGTTTATTGACTGGTTGCTATAAAGAGAAAAAAGAGAATTCCACTACGTAGACATTTTACAAACCTTTACATTAATCAAATCAATTCGATATGTTCCCCAAGCCCATAGTTAGGCATATGATTGGATAAAACAGAGGAGGTAGAGCAGAAAGTAACCGGTATCAGTCAGCAGCTAATGTCTTTAACAACTCCTTAATGAGTTGAATGTTATAGAAAAAAAATGAAAATATCCCCTGAGCGGTAAAAATCAGGAGTTCTATCGCAGATGCAGATACAGTTACAGTTACAGACAACAATGTTCTCAACGTCTTCCTCACCTTTCAACTGAGGAACACCAATCCAAAGTGAAAAAAACGAAATCCATATCTCAAAGTTCCTGTTCTCACCGAGTGTAAACGCGATAATATGTCTTCGCCATTAGAAGACCTGCCTACCAAAACATCAGCATGTGGCTTTGATCGGCAACATGCTCATCGATAGTGGATTCATTCAAGTTGGAAAGGAGAGGTTGATTTTGTAAAAAGATAAAAATATTACATGCCAAAAAAACAGCATCCCCGAGCTGATTGACAAACACACACATACACATACAAATTCTCTTTTGGAACATCATAAATAACTTTTGGGACCCGACCTGGATTATTAGACTGATGAACAAAGGAGGGACACGTCCAAACCATCAGGAGGAGGAGGAGGAGGAGGAGGAGGAGGAGAGACCTTTGACAGAACTCGCACAAGCTAGTCTTGCTTCTGGAAAAGTAAAAACATGTATTAGAAGGTGCGAGAATAGGAGTTCATGATCTGATCAGTCCGAACGAGTGCGAGGATACATTTCCGCGCAAAAGGACGTGAGATTCGGATGAGAGAGAGGAACGCGGCAGTGCGCGGCACGGGGGGGGAGCCAGAGATCGCTGCCTCTCGCGGCAAGGGTATTCGCACCGTAGGCGCCGATGCCATCTGCCGCGCTAATGCCGCCCTCTCGTTTACAGGAATGAGGAGTAGACGCGCAGCTGTTTCATTGATGCTAAACTGACGGCTGCAAATTAGGCCACACTCCAACGGAAAACATTTACCTGCTCAGCGCGTCAAATCAACGACCAGACAGACACTCAGGGCCGGTGATCACATCTCCACCTCGTCTTCTCCCTTCGTCTGCGGCTCCTTCCTCTCCGTCATGGCCCCTCGCTCCTGTGATTGAAAGGGGAGCAGTGAAAACAGAGCTCACTTTCACGTAGAATGCGTCGGAGCCACACACACACACACACACACACACACACACACACACACACTTTGCCTCTGCTTCTCATTTACTGGTCTGAAACCACAGAATCGGCTCCCGGGGGGCCACAAAATGTAGCTGCCTTTTAATAAGGAGGATCCGTGTACTTACATCTGCCGTTGAAGTCCCCTCCTTGCCATCATGTTTTGAGCACATGAATAGCTGTGATGCAGCTCGAGGTCACGCGCATTACTTTCTGCAGTGAACCTGCGCGACAGAAACGGGGGCCCCGCAAATGGTCTGCTCAATGATTTTCTTCAGAAACACGAAAAAAAGGCAACGGCAGAGGACACGGGTGGAGAAGGGTGTCGCGTAGCTGTTGCCCGCCCGGTACGTCCAGATATTGAGCCCGCCAGATGTCTGGCGGGGCCTCGGCGAGTCCACATAACGATCGAGTGCCGTCATGGGGAGCTCCGACTTCGCGCCGACTTTCCTCCGATTTACTGCCAGCTCCAGAATTTGTCAGCGGGCCGGAAAATCGGGCTTAAGATCGCCCCGTGCGAACTCGGCATTAGTGGCACTCCCTGAGGACGGCAGCCGCAGGAGGGCGAGGCGCTCCTTTTGTGCGAATATGGGCACCGTCGCCATTATTCTTTATTCATTACTTGAATAGGGGAAAGGTCACTTTTGAGCGAATTATTAATCGACACGGGTCATTGAAGAGTCATGCCGGGGTCACGACAGGTCACCAGCGGGCGTCATTGGATCGGGACGGCTCCGAAGAAGCAACGAATGGTAACTGTTGTGGCGGCGCGTAACTACGCAAAAGAGCATTGTACAGGAAAGGAAGCTGATTAAAAAAGATATATATCACAAATATTCTTTCATATTTATATGAAAGTGAGTAATACTTAATGTAAGTATTATTCACCTTTCTGATGGTAGACAATAAGGGCTGTGTAAACTGCATGAGCAGCTGATGATGTATGTAACCGGAACTCTCATATCACAAATGTAAAAGAACAAATTTCCATAATATATGAAGAGTTCCTCGTGGCTGGGACTGTCGTAACCTTAGACGGCGTTTTTAAATGTGTGCTGAGACGTCAGGCAGTCCGCTGTATGCGGATGAAGCTCTTTAAATCACAAAGTTGCTTGAAAACCCCCCTTGCTACTGGTGCGGGAATGAAAAACAGAATCACTGGAAAAAATGTGTTGCCCTCAATTTGGAACAACTCGCCAAGTCTGAGACGACCGTTGACGGCTTGCACTTCAGGATAACAAAGCAGCAACTGGGACAAGAGGGTACGCCGCTCAAAAAAAGTTATTCCATGACTGCTCAGATCTTAAAGTTTAATTAAGCTCGCCTTCATTTGCTGCTTGATCCTTCTCTCCTAAACATGCAAACCGCCATCCACCTTTGCTGCAAGGAGCGTATTTAAGGAGCTGATTCTCCCCATCAGAACAGATTATCGCTTGGAAAGTTTGGAAAGGGCAACTTTCAGTTTTTAAGGTTCATCCTCAGAGCTCAGCGCTGTTTCACCCCCTGCAGCTCTCCTCCGCCCGCCTGATAGAATCGGCGGCCCCGTGGCCCCCGCGGCAAGGCTTTGAGCCATCTTTACTCAGCACCCCCAGGTGTGTGCCGCCTGGAGCCGCCCTTCTGCCTCAGCCCAATCGCACGCGGCGCTTGTCTCTCTGCTGGAACTTTCCAGCGGTGCGGACACAATCCTTTTGTAGGTCCTCCACTGGAACGCCTCCATCTGGGCAGATTTGCATCTGAGGGGCGACATTTTGTGGCTGTTGCATACTAAAACAAAGGCGTCTGAGAGACTCGGAGAACATAATTCATGGTCCAATCTGCCCCAGAGGCTGAATTTGAGAGAGTGGGAGCTTGTGCCATTCCACGTCACGTTTAACCTTTTTATCCTTCTGCTAAAGATATATCACATGAAGCTGGGAATGAATTACACGTAGGCAGGTGAATCTATTAGCACAGGAGGGAAACACAACATATATCATTTGACATTAAATATTTAATGACCGAGTCTTAGCTCATGCAGGAATCCTCCTTCCAAGTGTCGTAATTGCTTGCATCCCCCTTAAGTAGACATATGCTTCAATATACTAAATCATTTGAACCCACTTACTAATGGCCTTTGAAATGTATATGTGTGCCCATATGGAATTGCCCTCTCATTGGTAGAGAGATTAAACTGGCAAAGAAAATGATAATGACCAACTGAGGATGACGAACATAACTCAGCAGGGAATTACATTTTTTTTTTTCCTGCGGCCTCTGTCTCTCTTTGTCCTGGTTTCTTCATGGCCATTTGCCGTACCCACAGGGACGCGGTTCAACCCTGAGGTCACGGAGCCCCTTGGCATCGCTGAAAGGGAGCATAGTGTGCAAAGGTCTTCTCTCAAAAACGTTGAATGGTCACTACATGCAGTCGTAGACCACATGCAGTCATAAAACACAAATAAAACTCGCAAATAAAAAATAAATCAATACTTATTTATACTGGCTCTTTTAACCATTTGGATTCATGTTACCTATACAGTATACATTGTCATGATCTGGAGTTGTTGAACTCTTTAGCGCTCACGGAGCTCGTTTGTAAGACTTTGTGGTTTGAGAACTTTTTGGTTAAATATGATTTATTGAAATCGTTTGCTACTTTATCACTTTGGGTTTGGATTTTTCCGTTTGGATTAATTTGCCTTTCATGTAACCTTCCCTTTGCCTCTCCCTGTTGCTTATCTTTATCCTGTAGCCGGTGGGCTTCCTTCTCTTGTTTTTATTCATAAACAGACACAGAACTTTGATGAAATCTTTTTGTAATGTGTTCTACTGATATCAAAAACATTTTTGTTGTTGTTGTGTAATAAACTTCTAAAGTAATAAACATTAGTTCTCTATCTTTTTGAGTAACCTGTGCCTATACCTCTGTGACCCAGCCATGCTATTACACGGGACACACACAGTGGCCTCAGATGCCTAAACTGTAGATCAGTTATTTATTAAGGAAGAAATGTATTAGATTAGGTTTAGTTAATTGACTGTACATATGATCACAGATGGTTGTTGGCATATTATGCTAATACAGGTCATTTTGGAGCAATAAACAGTCTGTGCTGAAGAAACAGTAAAACAGAATAATATTCCTTCTCATCATCCATTAAAAAAAACCAGCCCCTGACATTAAGAGGTGTATGTTGTCAGTTGTTCCCCTCCAACTGTGGTGAGGGAGTGATTCAAATATTTCACTCAAGAAAAAGTACTTCTAAGCAGGAAAATGTATTTATGGAAACATTCTGGTTTGGTCCCATTGACTGATATGTCATCATTAAATGATCAATACTGAGGCGTCAGTGTGTGAGCTGCTGCAGGTGGAGCTAGACTGAACTTTGAACTATAATTTTATTCACGGGGAGAGCAGATAAATCTGAGGACAGAAAAAAACAAAACACGTCTGCTTTCGGTTGTTGGACAAGTCTTCAGGACAGTCCTTCGTGTGGGAAGTTTAGAGGTTAAAATCTGTAACATTCGCGGAGCAGTTTAAAACTCATAGCTTGTCATTCAAGGAATGGAAGAGCCAATTACTTGTGTTATTCATGTTATCGCTAAGTGCTAAACTTCCATGTCGTAAGTTCAGGAGTTGAGGATCACACTTTGTCTTGTTGACAGCCTCCGCTCTTCATCTGACTCACCCGCAGAGACAAAGTGAAGGTTACATGTCATGTGGAGCTTTTGGAAACGCTGTGCCTCATCTGTGCATCTCAGTCTGGAATGTCACATAGCAGTGTCAGACCAGTGTGGCCCGTCTGTCGGTTGGAATTCTATGGAGCAAGGCAGATTTGGTTGATTGTGCTTTGAATCTATGGCCTTCAATATAGAACGTTGTCTAAGCCAAGGTCCTGCTCAAGATTTAAGTTTTCCGCTTCTGAATTTAAGGCTGTTGAGAGCCATCATTTTATATAAACAATGGCTCAAATGACAAAAAGTGTAGTGACAAACCCACACAGGATTATTAGGCTCCGCTAAACTCTGGAGATCATGTTTGATTGTTAGTTCCTCATAAATCAAATGACCACAACAAGGATTAGGTCTACCTTCTTTAACGATGCTTCCGGTAAAATGATCGGATCAAATCGAATTACATCAATCATTGCAACATACCTATCAGTCCCATCGTAGCATTAGCAATCAACCACCTTATAAAATACTAAATACTATTTATGGTAATAGTAAGACCTGTATGATCAATGCTGCTTCTATGCGATTGTCGTCATGTCATCTTCGCACTAAAGGAAGTTCCTCTGCTTGTCTTCACATCTGTGGTTTCACCTGTTATTACGCTTAGATCTGTAATTATTTCAGACAGTGTCATCTCTGCTGTGACCCGAAAGAATGTTAACTGGATCATTCCCATTTTTTCACAAACTCACTGACCTCGCATAGATATTTTGAGCAGCAGGCAACGGCAGCTACTGCTACTAGAGCTGCTACTGTTGCAATCGATATGTTTTTCCCGCGCTTTATTTCCTTCTCCTCTGTGGTAGAACCTGTCATGGTTGAAGGAGGTTCAATGACCATTAAATGCTCCCGCGGTGTAAATAAACAAAAATAACCACGGTGACGGTTCATCAATTCAGTGCAATCTTTAAAATAATTTCCAGATAAGGATTGTTGTCCAGCTGGAGGAGTTTATTGTGGAGTTGAACATGAATGAACTGGATTTTGAAGGCGAGGAGTGCCGTTGGGCTTTGCAGTAAGTTTAGTTTTGCTGACGCAGCATTTTTATGAAACTGCAGTCATTAAATGTCCCACTGTAGTGTCCTCAGGTGAGACTACAGGATCCCCAGACTCGCAAGATGACCAGCAACTCGGTGTACGGTTGAATTGTCAAATAGGCTTTGGAAGTGTCCTAAATAGCGACGTGACCCAGAAGTATTCATTCATTCACCCCCTCCTCTACCATACCTACTGTGTCTCACATCTTCATTAGAGTTACTTAATGACAACAGACGCATTGTCAAGTGCCAGGATATGACAGGAAAGTGTTTGGAGGGCAGGGGGAACCTGGGCAATGGTAAAATGAGTGAATGGTTTGTCTTGAGTCTGGAAAAGTTAAATGAGGAGGCACCACTGGAAGGGGCAGTTCCAAGGTGGATGGGAACCTTTCTGAATGGGAGAGGGGTGGGACTCGTTTTCAGCGTTTCAGGTATGAAGAAATGCCCGGTCCAGAGAACCCAAAGATGGCCAGGTTATAGTGGGGCTAAATGTCCAAAAAGAGCTTTTAAGCAAAACTAAAAAGGGCTGGGCTAATTCATTAGTGAGGTTTCCGTGGTTTAAACCGTTGCAGAAAAAAAAATGAAGGGAGCGATGAAAAGATGAAATGAAAACTAGTCAAACTATAAACATTGGAAAAATCACTTGAAAATGATGGAAACATGGAACAGAATCGCAGGTATTCATCTGAGAAACCTCACTGAAAGAGTAATCCCTGTGCTTCATTGTAAGTCATGCCCTAAATCTGTCTTTTATCCACAAACAAACTTTTTCACCCTGAAAAAAGGGGGACATCTATTGATCCGATTTTGATACTTTTCAACTTTTAAGGATCACTTAGCAAATGAGACAAGTAGCAGTCATCCATCGAGAGAGGCGGGGTTCGCCCTGGACAGGTGGCCAACGTATGGCAGGGCCAACAGAGATGGAAAACCATTCACTCTCACATTCAAGTTACAGTCAATAATGCATAATTATTAGTGGAAACTATTTTTTTTTTTATAAAATTGACCCAAACTATTTAATCATATTCATGATGCAGTCTCACAAAAAAACTGGAATAAGATTTCTGATCAGACTGTGAACTTGCTACAAAAAACAATTGTCTGAATGCATTTGTCTTCCGCTCAACTTGGATGTGCTTTTTCTCTCCCTTATCCTTTTCTCCGGACTGCACATTGATAACGGAGCCTTGGTTTAACCTGCATTTAACTGAATAACAATTTTTATATTGGAAAAATATCGCCCTCAGTAAACTATTGGCCTACACACACAAAAATGCAAACTGAGCTAAAACCAGGAAACTGAAAGACAAGTCAAACTGTAAGCGTACATAAAATTAAAAAAAAATTAAAAAATGTGTCCATTTGAGTTTGCTTGTGGAATATTGCAGTGTATAATATGTCGCTTTCATCACTTATTAAGTCAAACATTTTAGCAAAGAAGCATTCAAAAACAACCTACTTTCTCTCCTATCTGCACACTATGCTATGCTGAACGTGTCCTCGCCTATCCATCCTATTGTACAGTAAAGTGACATGTCCATGTGAATAAATGAATACAGGAAGGTGAGAAATTGATCATCCGCCATATTCTGTCACTCCTTGTCAGTATCTCCCGCTTCTTTAATTTTTCTGCCAAGGGAACCTGTGCGGATTCCATTATTGGAGAATGCATCAGTTTTTTCTTCTTTTATCTAAAGCTAAAGCTTTCTGATTTCCTTCTCCCGTCCTTCATCCCTGCTCCGTCACTGCTCACATAATGTGCTTGTGTGTGCGTCCGTGATCAGATAATTGCCTTTCGTCACGCTCCCACAACCGCCCCCTGCATGTCTAACTGTGCATGAAATAATGGTGGGAGCGAGATCTCCAATAATTGACTGACTGACTGACTGACTTCATTCTGCAATACGTACCGTTTAGAGGAAAGAATTTTTCTTTTTTTTTTTCAGGTTTTCATATGGGACGTACAGTAGCTCCTCGGCTTAATGTCACCGCAGCATTAACCGAGGGAACCTTGAAGCAGAAATGTTTATCTGCTCATAGCAGAACGCACACACAAAAAAAAGGATGAGTGACGTTTCATGCGTTAACGTCAGTTACAACGTGTTAAAAGGTGAAACGCGCGCAAACAGCACACAAAAAACACACTTCTACTACGTCTGCCGCTGGCTGATCTTTAAAGGAAAGAATGAATACACGCGCCCGATCTGTGCGCCTCTGAAGACACAAACACACACGCTTTTCACACATTATTTGTTGCTTGAACGCGCTTGAAAGGCGAGAAGCGGCGCATCACACATTAGGTGAGCAGCGACTGTCTCGTCGAAAAATGCACCTTCAAAGGAAAGTGTCCCTGGGAAGTTGTGGAAAGTCATTTTGTCCTCAAACTTCTCCCAATAAGGCGTCTGGATTTCATGCCCCACCCCTGCCACCTGCGCGCGTCAAATTCTCCTCAACTCGTCTAAAAAAAGCTTCAGTTCTGGTTTCGGCAATTTGAATTTCCCTCAAAGCCTGGGGTATTTTTGATGTGTGCAACGCAGCCAATGAGCAGAGGCATTTGTAGTCGACGTGGTGGGATTCAGGAGGGAAAACAAAACGTTCGATGACAATGACAAAGACTGTTGAACCAAACAGACGTAGTTGCAGGTGGAGAATGTAAGTACAATCACACAAAAAACGTACAGTTAAAATGATATTCCATGATGTGGAGTGTGGAGCAATGCTGTTGTTTTGCATTGCAAACATACTCGTGCCCAACATGAGCGCAATGCATGCAGCAGTTGCATTCATATTTAATGTCAACGCCACACACTGACTTTCCCGCAGGAGACCAGAGTTTGAGTCTAGACTCACACCTTTGGAAACCACAAAGCTCTCCCTAACCTCATGCAAGCGGCTCAGCGGCTTAATCCTAACCACAACTCCTCGCTCCACGGCGTGCTCCATGGCGTGCAGATATTGTAAAAAGGTATCGTGTGCATCACAACGACAGTAGAGCTGCTATATTGGGGGCGATCCGAAGGCCGGAATACACCGGACAGACGATGTATCGCTCATCGTTTCCTGACTGTCCTTCGCTGTGCTATCCGATAAGTGCATAACAAGAATGGCACTCAGTGGAGCCCGAACCTCCTGCAAGGCTAAACCTTCAATTCAATCAAGTCGTACCAAATTGAAAACAGTCACAGATATCGTTCCCGTTAATACGCCAGATACCTCACAATGTTAAAGAAAGCGATGTAAAATTCCTGGATCCGTGAAATATAATGGTGTCTTTCTCGGCCTACGTCCCACTAGATCCCATCTTTGAAATTGACAACTGTTACTTTTTCACATTATGTTGAGTCTTTCTGATATTTTTGGAATATGCTGTCGAAAATATAGTCTTTTTTTAAAACGCCCAAGAAATATTCTCAAAAGCGTCCTGATCATTAGTCCATTGAAACCCAGTAAAATATCGATCTCTGACACATAGTACACTTTAAGCCATTAACGCCAGAAAAGTTGCAAACCGCAGCTGACAGGGACACTTTATGGTGGCGCACCGCTAATTCCGTTTGCGGCAGCACTGAAGATTCCACGCTAATATGCGTGTTCTGGACCGCTTTGTGCAGCCGTTTTCAACACGACGTAGCAAACATGGCGACTTACACGGAAGTCGTGTCCACCTAACGTAACTATATTGAACTCATTCATGGTTGACGAAGAAACATCGGTTCTTTGTTGCAGGTGATTATACATAATCACCTGCATTGTTATGGACACATCGTTATGGACAATATATGCAATTCCTGTGAATACGTTCTTCTGAATATTACACACTGTAGCTTTAAAGGGCCAGAACACTCCAAGACCCCCCCCACACACACACACACACAACTTTGCGTAGCTATCCTTGTGAGGACATACGTAGCATTGACCTTTATTCATTTTGCCCAGCCTAACCATAACCTTAACCATAACCTCATAGTTGTTTTTCCCATCAGCTTCTCACTGCTGATCTCCGGTTGGCCACATTTTCATCAGCCACCATAATGCGGGTACAGACCAATTTCGTTATTTTGTTGACCAAACCTTTAGACTTCCTGGGCCAAGACCTCTGCCTGCAGCAGCCGCAGCCGGTCAAAAAGATTTGATGTCACTGTCATTTTTGAGGGCGAGACGTTGAAAAAAAAAAAGAAAAGACAAAAAAAAAGGAAGTTCGGAAAACTGCTCTCGCCAGAAATCCTGTTTACCTTGTGTGACTTGACCAGTGACTAATGTGGGGACCAGTAGTCCAGAGAGTCCACTTTAGAGAGAGTGAGGCTGTAAATGGACACAATGCGCCTCACCAACACACACACTCACACAGCCACTTGTATGGGATGAGTAATCCCCTCACCCTCCGGCACAGTGTCACAAACATCCTCTATTTACTACCTGCATGCACTGTACACTGCAGCGCACACGCAAGGCTATTAGGGGTCCCCTACCTGCTCTCAACCTCAGGGAAGATTGATCGAGCCTTCACCGGAACACACAGGCTGTTTAGTCATACCGTGCGCTCCGATTGGGTGTGTGTGTATGTGTGTGTGTGTGTGCCTGTGTGTGTGTGTGTGTGTGAGAGAGAGAGAGAGTTTTGGAGTTCAGAGGTTTCATTTTAATTGTCCGTTTCCGAATGGGAATGTGTGCCGTGCAAGTAAATTTCCCAAAACACCTCTTTGCGTGCACGTGGTCGGAAAGTGTGTGTGATTCAGCGGTGCAAGTGTGTATGCGCAATGTGTGTGCGTATGCTTTGGGAACTGACAGCGCGATGAAAAAAAAAGTTGCAATGCCACGCCCGAATGACCACTCGTCACTCTGCGCCTTCGGGGGGCGTGCACAAAGTTGCACAACACACACACACACACACACACACACACACACACACTTAAAGAAAGTATCAGAGAAGCCATGGTAATGCTTCGAGAGAACAGAGGGGAAGGCATAGAGACAGGGGGAGAGAGAAGTATGATGACAGAGAGAGAGAGAGAGAGAGAGAGAGAGAGAGAGAGAGAGAGAGAAGACGAGTCAGAGGAAACCACCGACACAAAGAAAATGAACGAACCGTGTTTGTATTTCCTGCTTTTAGAAAATGAAACCAGAGCAAATTTTCCCAGTCTTCTCAAACGTCAGAGTAACACTGGGGGTAAATTGAACGTCTCGACGAACTGAGGTCATTGAGACGTTACATTTTCCCAGAGTCGGGCGATGTCGATCGTGTTTTCATTTTACAGAGAGACAACAAGGAGATGGGGCGCTAATGCAATATTAATATACAGTAAATGTTTCCGATGAAACTCTCTCTTCTTATTCAGTGCAGACTGGCTGAATGTTACTGTGTTTTGTGGCAAAGCCCTGTTTGCATTTGACTAACCCAAACAATGCCGGCGCATTTAAAGCAGTTTCAGCCAGGAACAGGGCTGCACTACTTTCCTGTATCAGTTCTGGAACTGCGATTCTAGAAGCATCAACCAATCATTGGAGCGAGTGAAGCGCAGGAGAGACCCCCTGAGCAGCGACGACGAGATACGAGATTGCCTTTTTAATTTTTTATTTTTTTATTTCTACACCTGTGAAGCCATGGCGGTCAGACGATTTCAAAGGTACAAAAACCGCCGTTCAGTTGCTGTTCATTGAAATGTTCAGGATAATGGAATAGCTCACCGTTTTGGGAAACTTGGGCGTTTTGTCTCGCTCTTCACATTAAGACTGGTACCAATAAGCGTGTGCGTCGTGTTGTCAGCAGTGAAGGTGCTGTGGCACCGAGATATCGCACGGGTTGAATTTTCTACATATTTTACACATGTAATAAGTGCTCATGGGTCAGAATCTCAATATGTGGACATGCATCGGTGCTGGTGTCACCCCATGGCCTCTAGTTTTGAGCAACGGCTACATGTTCACAAATGTCTCCAGTGACTTGGGGAGTACAACAATTCCTATATTTACTGTAGTAATAGCCCAAACCATGACAAAAACAAACCTGTGTTGTACAAAATAAGAGAATCATCCTTTGAGTCGTTCACTCCAAAGCCCCCTGTTTTATGATTCATGATGTATTTATAACATTATTATTGTCTAAATCTACCTCCCAAAAAGAGACGTAGTGTACTTATACACGACAGAATGGTTATATTTACAAGTGCCTCTGATATGACTGAAACAGAAAATCGGATGTCGCTAAATGATGAAATGTTGAAAAAAAAAAGTACAGCATGTTCACACTTTCTGTTGTCTCTGCCCTGTGTCACCTATTAAATATCTTATGATCAAGTAGTTTCTGCCCCTTGACCTCTTTCTTTGTCACTTGCTCACTTGGTTGTTTCAGAAGAAAAATTCCATACAGTCACTCTCGCCTGTGTCCCTATCCAACCTTCCGTACTTCCTCTCTCTGTGTCTCTCTCTCTCTCTCTTTCTAACTGGGTGGTGTCTGCAGGTGTCGACGGTGGTCTGACTCACTCACTGTTTGAATAATTCACTCCGTGGAATCTGGCTGCCGGCTCATACCTTTCCTGACACGCTCTCACACACACACACACACACACACACACACACACAATTATTCTAGAATACACATGCAACACACTGCAAAAGCTGGCGTCATATGCAAACAATGGCTGGCATGTGGTGAAACGCGCACACACACACACGCACATGCATACACTGTTTTGAGAATGAGGGCATCTTTTACCAAGTGCTGCAGAAAAAAAGCATAGGGGGCAACATGGGGGAAGAAGGGGTCAAAGGGTACAGATGACCCGAGCCCAAGGCCTAGGGGTCATGCTAAGGTCATGCAAAAATCTACGGTTGACCTTTAAGTGGGGCTCAAGTACAACATCTTTGATTTAATTACTCATTGTCAACACAATTCATACTATGTATTTACTGTAAATATAAAAAGACATTTCAACTTGACATCTGATACCACTCTCTCCCCTCTCTCTCTCTCTCTCTCTCTCTCTCTCTCTCTCAAACACAAAAAACAGACCGTCTGTGAGCTGGCCTTACTCTCTGTGCACACTCTGAATTAAAACATGATCCAGTGCAGGAGGAAGGATCGTTGTCGACTTTTCCCCCCACAGAGAAGACGACGGGCACAGCTCGAGGTTGTGCAGCGCTCTTTGCCCTGATCGCTCTCTCTCTACCGCTCGCTCTCTCTCACACACACACACAAGTCTGGCAGACCAACGTCCAGTGATTGAAATCCTTCATCTGTATAATGATGTGGACGAAAAGTGTACTGTAAAAAAATATGACTTAAAACTTCACATCCAAAGAAGATGTGATGCCATCGACAGGCGACCATTTGAAACGGGCCGTTACCTCGATTTAAACTACAGGTTTCTTAATGCAAGAACACAACTCAACAACCAACAAAACCTAGATCCAGTTGTTTTTGGACATTTGAATGCAAAAAAAAGATACTTAATAATATCATCTTTGTCCCCTGGTGACCTATTTGCTTTATCTCTGGACACCTCCAGGCGGACGCCCCTCAGTCTGAATACCATACAATATTACCCAACATTAAATTTGATTTGTTTTGCTGACGCTCATGTCCAAAGCGACTTACAATCATCGAGGCAGGTAGCATTAACGGCCTGACCTGTGACCTGTAAATTAAACCCCAAACTTCTGTACTGTCAGCAGTGTAGCCCACTAAGCAATACCTCGCCGCTGTCCCCGCCTCAAAAGTCTCAACTTGATGAGCGGCCGACTGTCCGGCGGTGTCGGGCAGTTGCGAGCGCGTAGGGGAGGGCGAGGTTTGTGCTCGTCTCGGGCCCCGTGCTCGAGGAACTGTATTCGTGCACGCGGAACGGAATTGCCTTTTCTGCTCAGGGATACTGCTCTGTGCGATTGCAGAGCAGAATTGCTCCCTCGCGAGTATGGCTCCGTCCCCTGCACTCGTATCCTACCCCTGCGCGTGCGTTTGACATGCAAGAAGTGAGACTAAATAACCGCCATACCTGTAAGAAGGGCAACTTCTTTAAGTAAATAGCTCAGGCACGGAAATGAGGAGGCGGAATCTGTGCTGTGATTCGGTCCATGTAGGAGCCCAATTTCGGCGCCCAACCCTACAGTAGTTGAGCATGGGTCCATAACTTTCATTTGTTTTTGTCATATTACGATACGATAATACATATACACATACATACAATAAGATAACACATAACCATCTGGTGCAGTGACGCGCCGTTAATCCCCCCCTGGCACCACGATTCATTTTTGTGTATTTTGGTCATTGGTAAGTTGAAAATGATGCATTGGTGTCATTTGTTTGGCTTCCTACAAGGAGACACGCACTGCTGCAGCTCACTGTCACATTATCAGAGTAACGATGCTTTGAAAGACAGTAGTTCATAGTAGACATGGTTCTCTTCCTCCTACTGTCTGTTTCTGCTCCAGTGTGACATCAAAACACACACACACACACACACACACACGCCTCGCTTTTTCACCTTGTTAAAGTTGTGCAACTTTAGATTTGTGAACCCAATCCTTTCATTTCAGTTTCCGGTTTTACGCGCGGGCTGATCCTCTTGACTGTGTCACTCGAAGCTCTTGTAGATGCGCCAAAACAATCACAGAGGTGTAATTCCTCACCGGGGATGATTGCGGCTGCTGCAGTGCTCCAGTAGCTGGCTGTTGATCCAACCATGATGGTGCAGGGAAATCGCAAAGAAAATGAACCCAAGGAGAAAAGCCCCGCGAGCAGCTCCGTGGGGACCACGGACGCAGCGCACTCCCACCAACAGGCACGCAGAGGGGGACGGCGAAGAGACACAAAGCGTCGCTAGAGCCTTCTCCCTTACAGTTCTTTCTGGTGCCAACCCATTGTCGTACAGAGCTTCTATAACCGAAGCAAACCCCGGTCCAGAGGATGAGCTTCTCAGGCCCCTCTCCCTCCTTATACACACACAGACACATTTGCTGCTCACACACAACCTGATCTCCTTTTGTAGTCTACACGTAAAAACACCCGGCGTAGAGTCGCCGTAACCTTAACCCATAACCACGGCATTTTGAAACTGCTCCAAAATCATCAGATTGCCCAGATCCTCATAGGAGTCAGCCTCCGCTTCAGTACACCGCCGATCGAACCGGCCGGACAAATCACGCACAACCTCGAATGCGACCGGTCGCCTCTTTTTCCAACTCCTGTAAAATGCTGGTGATAAGCTTCAGGCACAAGCTCATATGCCTTGAGAACAGCACATTTTACCACGGCATATTTTAAGCTGTCACTGTCACAAGACAAGCATGAGTCAGCTGATCCTCGCCGGTTAACACACACTGTAACATTAAAGTACTTATGGAATCAGACCCCACGCGTGACTCAGCCAACCGCTCAACCAATGAGAAAAAGGTCTCAGGATCCCTCTCATCAAACCTCGGAAGAGGCCTCAAATCACTCAAATCATCCGACCTCTGGGAACTACGTTGAACTGAGGGATTATCGGTCGGCAGAACATCAGCGGCCTCCATTCCCTTCTCTAACCAAAGCTGGCTTGTGGATCTGCAATTCCGTTTTCGCCTGCTCCATTTCTTAAACTCAACTTTTCCACAGACAACACTTTCTCCGTCTCCATGCCCCGACGCGTCTCCTCTACAGCTATCTCTTTGTCAGTGTCCAATTTAACGCGCAGGACCGGTTTCTCCCACCTGTGTCAAGGTGTGCAGGAACGGGACGTAGATGCAGAGTGCAAAATCACATAATTCATTGTAATGAATTGAAAACGAAACAGACTTACAGTCTCCAAAGGTAAAATTTACAAAATCACTGGAGAGGAGAGAAAACAAAACAACCAAGGGAACCAGGCACGAGAGACAGGAAGAGTTGGAGCAATGATAACGGACCGAACGGAACAGCAAATATCACAGGGAACAAACAGGATGAACTGTGCTGGGAGCACACAGACTAAATACCCAAAGGAAGATTGAACACAGGTGACACACATTTGGGACAGGTGCAGGCAAGAGACAGGGAAACAGGAAGTGTGGCGACATGAGTAAAGAAACTACAAAGTCCAAAACAGGAAATGGCAGACTGATACAGAAGAAACACAAGGGATCACAGAAGGTAACTTAACAGAGATGCACAAGGAATGCAAATCAAGGGGAATAATCAAATAAACAAACCAGAATCCACAAACGGTGGTTAAAGCATAAATAACAGTCCATGAAGGGAAACAAAAGTCTTCAACGGTGCAAATGTCATGGGGCCCATGGCAACCTGTAACACCTTCGTCTTAAACAGAGTAGCTTTCAAATTTGCCATGACATTTTCTTTTATTCGTTTATCACCCACATCAACCGTGTAAAAATCAACTATCTTCACCTACTGATCCCATTTGCATTCATCAAAAAAAAAAACGTTTCGCTGGCGCCTCTATGAATGCCTTTACAACTTCATTCATTTATAGTTTATATGCACAGTGCTGAAATTAAGTGTGTGCAAAGGCAATTGCAGCCTCCGAACAGAGTTTCCCCGTTATCTGACTGCGTAACCTGCACATCCAACTACAAAGAACTCCCCACTGGCCTGAGAGAGGCGACCAGTAAACTGGCAACCCCCACGAAAGACTGCAGATGTGCTCCCGAGCAATTTTGGGTACCCCAACACTATCAGCCCCCCCACGACGAATCCCAAAGGTGAGACGGAGCCAAAACCCTATCGGGGGGGGGGGGGGGGTGCTAGCGTGCCTGTGTTCCCACAGCCCTATGTTCCCACAGCCCTATGTTCCCACATTTCTAAGATTTTTTTCAAAATTAGGCCCTATGTTCCCACAGTTCCCACATTTCTAAGATTTTTTTTCTCCAAAATTAGGCCCTATGTTCCCACATTTCCTTTTTCATGAATTTGTATCAGATTTCATCCCCCTTTCTCCCAATTTGCTGGCCAATTACACCCGACCTATTATCCAGTAGCCCTAACCATAACCCTGACCTAACCCTAACGTATGACGCCACCTTCGCACCGGAGCCTAATTTCCCGAACAAGGGAAATCAAAACTGGAGTAACGTGTGCCCTAATGCAATCAAAGCGCCCAATTAAACTGGGTCTACGTAAAGAACACAAAACCAATTTAACCACTTGAAGAAAAATACAACGGCGAAACAATCTTATCAAAATTCCCGGTCTCACGTCGTGCTAGTGCTAGTGGACGACCGCAGGCCGCAACGAATGAGGGAGATGTACAAATATGCAAACAATCGTTGTCATGCGATGAGGTGTGGTCTTTAGTCAGTAGTGTGTGCAGGTGAGTGAGTGCTGTGATCAGTGTAGACCTGTAGACCCACAAGCACACAGTATACATCAATCAATCAGTCAACATTTATTCACATCGCACTTTACAGCAACCACCAGGTATCCAACGTGCTTTTCATCAAGAAATAACATTGAACAGAACTTAACAAACAATCAAATCGGACAAAGGTACATAAAAAGCAGAAGGAAAATGTCACAGTGCTAACTATCAAAAGCCATTCTGAATAAACACGTTTTTAAAGTTGAATTTCAAAAGTGCTAAGTCGGAGAAAGGGGGGTAAGTCAGGAGAGAATTTGTTCCAGAGCTTTGGAGAAGCAACTGCAAAGGCACGATCACCCCACTCTTTATACCTCGACCTAGGGACCTCTAAAACGAGTTGACCTGAAGTACTTGCGGGGCGTTGCAATCTCGAACCGGGAGCCAGTGGGAAGAGTATAACATGGGTGGAATCTGGGAGTGTTGATCAAGAAGCGAGCAGCAGCAATCTCGGAGCAAAGACGGATCAGGGCCAAAATGGAGTGCATTACAATAGTCCAAACCTCAAACTTATTTCTTTTTTTTTTTGCTGTTCTTGCCGTGAACCCGGGTTCCCCGTGTGGGAGTCGGGCGCACTGACCACGAGGCCAAAGTCACAGAGATGCCGCGCTACCCGCCAGCACGGCACTCAAAGTGTCGACGAGCGATGTGTACAATGCGCTTGCGGTGTTGTGTGGTGCGGTCTGCACCATTGTTTTGGTTTCCAGTTTACAGCGCCTGGGCTGCGCCGAAAAACTTGTATTGCTTTAGAATCTTACTGCCCGCCTTTAAGGAAAGACTTAACTTTAGCCAGAAGACGTAGCTGGAAGAAGCTCATTTTAACAACACTGTTTATCTGTTTGTCAAATTTCATGCTGCTATCAAAGGTCATCCCCCAGGTTCTTGACCGCTGGCTTGACGTGTGAGGCCAGAGCGCCAAAGCTCGAGACGGCAACATTGGATGTGGCTGTGGATACACGCCAACAAGGCCTGGCTCTGGGGCCGTCACAACTCGCGATAAACTCACTGGTACCTGCATCTTGTCCGCGCTATTGGAGAAATGACTGAACATGGCCTCGTGTAAGACACACTGACGTGACAAATGGATGAACTGTCGTGTGTGTTTGCAGTCAGACAGAGGTGAACACCAGGGGTCCAAAGATCACAAAGAGTGACGAAACAATCTACAAGGAACACGCTGCTGCTCTTCTGGCCTTTTGGTGTGAGCAGTGAGTGAAAACAAGTCAGATGAGTGAATCAGCATTTGGATCTGATCTGTTTAGAGACATTTGAAGGTGTGGTGGTCCAACTTACTCCCGTGTGTACGGCGCATTGCTGTTCCAGGAAAAGTGTTGTTTATTTGTCTCTTTTTGTCATCATGCCAGAAGATAATCCTTCCTCCGGTCACCAATCATATACAATATGAATCCACTATGATAAATTTTTTGTCAAAGTAATGGGGATGCATCAGTTCTGAAATTAAAACAGTTGGGGGGGGTTAAATGTCCCAGAAAGATGGGAGATGGGACATCCCACATGGATCCCTGAAAGTTTCCTCGCGTTGGTTTGTCCTGGAAATGTCCTCAAACTCCCCTCCATTGGTCGAGAGTTTGGTTTGTTTGGAAATGTTGAAACGTTTAAAAGTCCACATAAGCTGTCCCTATACATGACTCGTGCAATAGAAAGGAATACAAATTAGCTGAGAACTGTGGGAATGGAACACTGTTGAGCTGGAGTTGAGCATCAAAATGGGTAAAGAAAAAAAATTGCGCGTATTGTATGTGAGTTTTTCTAGTCATACATCACATCAAATAAGTAACAGGAGATGGTTTTGATCCATCGACCTGTGGGTTATGGGCCCAGCACGCTCCCTCTGCACCACTTTGGTTACTGATAGTCTATACAGAAATGATAGTAACTGAGTTTGGTGACAAATGTGTGTATGGCTTAAAGTTTTGTCACTAAGATCTTTCTTGATTCCTTTTCTGATTTCTACAGAAGCCCAGAACGAACAAACCAAACACACTAGAGAGGGCCTTCATGATTTACATTACCTGGAGGCCATAGTAAGCTCTCCTACATGTTTGGTAGGGGTGACGGTTTTCAGGTTATTACAATATGAAAATTCACCACTAGATGCCACCAAATCCCGCACACGGAACGGATCATGTGCAAACAAACTAGCGGTCGGTTCCGTCAGTTGGTTCATCAGTAGCAGCTAAGTGACGATATTTCAGAAAAATGTAATTTGCTAGTTTTGCTAATATTCACTTAGTAAACATTTACGTCAAATTAGAACTTACAAACACCTGTTGACTAATATTATTAAGTTGTTGTGCCCCAACGTCACCACAGCAGTAGCACTCCATGGAAGAACTCTATCACCTCAAAGATCCAAGATCAAATTCGGATAGAAACATATCAAGTGCGACTATATGTAGCGTAGCCTCTGATTGCCATCTGATTTCTCACCTTCTGGCTTGCTCGCCATTTCCCTCAGTGTCTTATTGAGTAGTGCCAGGCAGGCCCCTTCAAGTCACATTGGAAATGAGTAGATTGGCTTAATAGCAATCTTATTATGAAACCTCTTCATCCTAATTCAGTAATGTGCTTTAAGCTTGTGAGCCATCCTTCGGGTTCAACGGCGCTGTCAATCATTGCTGCTATGTGAAGGCATGGCTGACACACAATTATGACTGTCAACTATCCATTCATCAAAAACCATAAATGCTTCACACTCATTTGCAACCACATACACACACACACACACACACACACAAACAGACTGGAAAACATATTAAATGTACACGACCACGCTGATTTTAATAAGACGGGATGTTGCATTAATCGGGGGCGAGCATAATTCAACACTGTCACGTAACGGAAAGTCTCCACTGGCAAAACATCAACCCCTGGGGTTAGGCTTATTTGCTCTGAAGCTGACCTCTGACCTCCCTGAGAAAAGCACAACTGAAATCTGGTTCATCTGACAAAGACATGTTTGGTTTATACTGCCATTGTTTTTAAGCCAGTCACAAGATCGTGACGCTCAAACTGCTTGCATTGAAGATGGTTCTTCCTCTGCGACTATTAAACATTAAGTTCTGCTCATTCCAGCTAATATCAGATGCTATCGGCTAGAACAAAGTCACTGTCCTCATGGATATGTCTGGAAAACTCAACATTGATTTGAAGTCATGTGTCTGTCTTTGACTTTTGCCTTCTCACATAAACCTGTCATTTCTTGCTGTCGATGAAGGGGTTATTTCTAGACACACTACTGTATCCAATTTAGTTTTACAATATTTATGCATGAAGTGGTAAATGAGAATGAGATTGCAATCCTCTTATGTTTGCATATAAGCACTGGAAGCATTTTACTAGAGCTGCAACTCCAACAATTGCTTTTCTGATTAATTGACTGATTAAACAGTTAATCACTTGGTCCATCAAATGGTGTAAAAGAGTGTTACACGCTACAAAAATACGGTCTCCCAAAGGCAGAGCAGACATTTTTGAAATGCTGTTTTAGTCTGACCCGACACGAAAAAGCTAAAGATATATGTTCACAGAGGGCGACTGGGGCTGGAAAACTTTTCCCCCCAAAAAGGTCAATATGCTGAAGAGTTGCTCCTTTTCTGCTGATTGACACGCGCACACAGGATGAAGACCTGCCGGCCGAAACGTCACTAACTTAAGAGAGTTGTGAAAGAAAGAGTTGTTCTTCTTGCATTTAATGAACTTTTCTGTGCCCAACACTTCCTGCTGACCTACTGAGAATCTGGTGGATTTGTACACAACCACTTAAGAGTGTTGGTGTATGAACTAAACATTAAAAAAAAGGGGGGGGGGGCGGAAAAAAAAACTTTTTTCACAAACTGAGGTGTAGTTGTTTGAGTTTGCTGAGTCAGGGGGAAAAAAAAGTGCAGTGTTATTTGAACTTGCTGTGCTCTAATTAAACTGTTGACTTGAGTGTTTGTTTGTACGGTGTGTGTATGAGAAAAGAAGAGCGCGATAATTATGTCAGAGAGGATAAAAAAACATATCAATGTGACTTGGAACGTGTCTTCATATTTACATAAGTGTGAGTGTGTGTGCCCCAACCTGTAGTTCAGCTTCACTCACCATCCAATTGGTCCACTCTCTCTCTCTCTCTCTCTCTCTCTCTCTCTCTCTCACACACACACACACACACACGCACACACGAAAAGGAGGGACAGTGCATGAGTGTGTTCTTAGATATATGGAATACATCAGTGAGCCACTGAATCACAGGCAGCATGAACGGTAAAAGAGTTTTTTTACCACATCAGCTCACCGGCCAAATTATTCACCGCGTGAAGACGACACAGAAGCCAATTCGGTTCCCATTTCACTACTAAATGGACATTAAGGGGCTCATGACTGAGCATACAGTACATCCAACAGCCATCCATGCCAAAACAATTCAAAGCTGTAAATTCAGCTCACATTTGCAGTATTTCTCTATTCTGATTCATACACAAAATGGCGTTTATGAACGGTGTTTACTGTGTGCGTGTAATTTCCTAATTTCCTTAATTATCATTAATTTGACATGATTAGACTTACCAGCTTTTACAACATTTACAGTTCAACTGGGTAGTAACAGCAGTGGGCTAATGCCTTGTTTTTGTCTTTTGGGAAGAATATTGTCACTGTTTTATTTACAAAACCTTGTTGTGAGCAAAATCAATTTAATGCGTTTTTCAGGTGATAATGTTGAATCTAAATTTTTTTACCTTTACCTTTATTTTACCAGGTAAGATCAATTGAGAACAGCTCCTCTTTTACAAATGACAAACCTTTTGCCAAAGCCAGAGGTATGCTTAAAAATGAGCAGCGTTTAAAATACAATCGAATAATGGCGAATAATGTTCAAACAATTTGGAGCTAGAAAAGGCAACTTCTAGTTACAAAGAATTTGCATCGTGAATGCTGGCTGCTGAAAGGCCGACCCTGAACTGGATTGCTGGCTTGAATTTGCTGAAGGGACTGTGAAGAGTAGGAAAAGGGGGTAGTTTCATATTATTAGGAAAGGAATTGCCCTTATTGAGTTGAACGTTTTGATGTTTGAATGAAGTTTCTAGGTTGAAAAATGTGGAAGGAGAGGAGGACCTTAAAAACATTTTTTTTAGTATAATTTCTATTTATTCTTATCAGCAAGCAGAGTGGCGTGCCGGAAGCGTGCTGGGCTCATAACCCAGAGGTCGATGGATCGAAACCATCTTCTGCTAAATGTGTCAAATGGCTCACAAAACCAAACTCTTTTGCTGCTGTAGTTGAAACTGTGGTTCACTGCACTGCAATCAGCTGAGACTTAAATGTGTCATTTTTGATGTTTTAATCGAAAGCCATCGTATGGTGTGTGAGTGACAATGCAGAAGCACGCCGGGCCGATAAACCAGAGATCATTGGACCGCATCCAACATCTGTGAATGGTTAATATGGGCAACAAGTAGGTCGGCATTCATATCCACAGTGCCAGGTTCTGAGACAAATACTGTCACTGACCTGGATTCTTGGACGTCTGTGGCCACAGCAGCTCATATCATATGCACTTTATCAGTCTTTGACTTTGGTTTCAATAAAAAACCTTCAGTTATTCTTATATCTTGTGAATGAACACGCCAATAGCAATAACAATCAATGTTTTGTGTCCAAACTTTGATTTTATTGTTGTCAAGACTAAGCAGAGTGGCGCAGCGGAAGCGTGCTGGGCCCATAACCCAGAGGTCGATGGATCGAAACCATCCTCTGCTATTGGTCAACATTGCCAACCACCAACGGATATTCCATTTACACCTCGTCGATCGTTGCTGCTGCAGTCAATACTGCACACAGCAATTAGCTGGGACTTCATGTGTCCTTTTTGTTTTTAATTGAGATCAATTGCATGGCGTATGAGTGACACAGCAGTGGAATGCTTAACCAAGTGGTCAAAGAATCGCAACCATCCCCTGCTAATGAAAGATATGGGCAACAAATAGGTTCATTCCATTCCTATCCAAAGTGAGTGCATCTTTGTCTCTGTGGTAAAACAATACACTCACCCTTCCCAGAGTTGGGAACCCAAAGCAGCAGTGACCACATGTCTGTGCAGTAGTGTGGGCCGAGTGGTCTAAGACGCTGCACTCAGGCTTGGAATCATTCCTATGTTAGCGGGAAGGAGGTGGAAGGAAAATGGGAGAAAAAGAGAGGGAAAATATGTCATAAATGTATTTCTAAATGTCTGAATGCAAATAGGAAATTTTTGAAGTTGCCCACCCTACTGATGGGACTCGAACCGGCAGCTGCTGGAATCCCTAGTTTGGAATTTCATGCAAGAATTGTTTGACTTGTTTTGACTTCATATTTTACATAATAATATGTACTATATTACGTATCTATCGTAGACATATTTATTCATTACACATTTCTCATGTGTAATAATTGTTTTTGGAGTTTTTTCTTCTCCCACCCAGCTGAAGGACCAGAATGTCCACTTCAAAAAAACAAACATCACATGACTTCAGTACTGACCTTTATTCTAAAATGTCTCTTCATGTACAGGAATATAAAATGAATACCATTAAATACTAAATACCATTCCATTTCACTGTTATTGAATGCTGTCTTCATTGTCATTACAAACATCCCTATAACTACTGCTGTGTTGTTTTGCTGCTTTACACAAACTTACACAAAAATAAACAGTTTTGAAAGATTTATTCAAAAGCAGACCATGAAAAGTGCAACGCATACAATCCAGACTTCAAATGTATATATAGTGATTTTTCACACATCTATTTACTGTAAACACAATTGTTAATCAATGCTTTACTTAACAATGATTTACAGTATTGGCAGTAAAACCAGGGTCCACATACTTTCTTGAAGATCTTCAACTTTCTATTTTTTGGCACAAACTGTTGTTAGCGATGGTCCCTTAGAGTCGCTAGAGTCACCTGAGGTCATGTGTCCACACTGTTGTTCTTGGTGTGACATGAGCCCAAGTGTGACAGGTTGTTAAGTCTCCTAGGAAGAGACGAAAGGACAGCACTGTAGGCGGGGGGAAAGATGGTGTCTCAGGCCTCCTCCCCTGATGAGAGATGTTTTCTCTATTTCAACATAGATGGCTCTCTTCACCCTTTCAAACCATCCCTATCCAGAATATGTACATCCATGTCCACAAAGTAGTGTCCCTTGTCCTTTTAATACCACTTTCACACCAAAATAACAGTGTAGACTCGGGTTTTGTAATATTGGCCACGTTAACACTGCAAGCACACCAGGGTCTGATGATCGCCAGCAGACGCAGTGCGTAAGTTTTGACCGGAAAGCAGTGTAGTGATAAGTGGCGGTCATAGGTGACAGTAAAGAGCGGTGCGCGCCCAGTTTGGTTGTCCGCAGACTTTGAGTGCTTCCTTCAGGTGCTTGTGCTACTTCTCCTGGCCTTGGGCTCTGGTTGGTACGTCAGTAGCTCTGTGTCGCAGAGCTCTGATCGCTCCGACAGAAGCTACAGCAATGGTCGCACACAGTTCCCCTAATCCAATGTCAGGAGGGGGAGCTATTGGCGAGTTGCAGTTTGACTCTGAACTAACTAATGCTACCAACTAGTAAAGATGTTTAAATCGGCTGCCTTTAGTTTTTAAATTCCTTTATTCTAAGGCATAGCCTGCTGCCTCCATCTGTCTGTCCCCCTCTCTTTCTCTCAACCCTGTTAGCAAGAAGTAGGCTGAATAGCACTCAACGTAAGATAATCATAGATGGGGTTTTTTTTGTTTTTTTTGAGGGTTTCATTTGGATTAGATCTTTAGTCAAGTGACCAGAGGCTAATGATGTGTGCGGTAAAGCTCTCTTTGTTGGGCAACTCCATAAACAGACTGAGAATTGGGTTCATAGCAACAGACTTCAACAGGCCACAAGGTGCAACACACAATGGTGGAGAGGAGAAAATCCATTTCTCAAAGCCGGTGGCATAAACGACGGCAGAGACGGTTCAGAGGAGTGTCCCTGTGGAGGGAGACGACAAGGTATGTCTGCGTCAAGTGAGTTCGACAATGAAGGCAATCGGTGAAAGAGGGAAGGATTTGTTGAAACAAAGTCATGAGCCTCATTTGGAGTTACTGTCAAATTGTCTCGCTTATTTTTAAGATAGTAAAAAGAAAATGACGCGAAATGTGACGCAAGAAAAAATGAATCCATTATTTCTTTTGAAACCTCATATCATTAAATGTATCCAAATGTCTCGGTATTAGCCGGTCCACATTACAACGCACGCTCGACACTACAACGGGAGTAATGTGGACGGCAGGCATAAACGTAGCAGCAGTGATGAGTTCTCTCTCCACTGGTTGTAAACCTACAAGATCGCAGAGGGCATCCAGTCTCCTCCTGTGAGCACAGGACGTGTGTTTAGTTATGTTGTTTTTTGTACAACGGACACAAAAATAAGAAAAGAGTAAAAAGTGTGAGGGAAATGGTTGAGGAGTGGTGCACCTGGCTCATTTGCGAGGGCTTTGGACATAAAGGACAAGGGATGACGAAGTCCCTGAAAAAAGGATAGTACAATGGAAGAGAGACACTTGCCGCTGATGGACTTATTGACCCAGCCTTCAGGAACACAAAAGGCATTTGATCCTTTCCTAATGGTTTTCTGGCATGTTGACTGAAAACTGAAGAAAGGAACTGAATAAAGAAAGAGCAACTCTGTTTTTTTTTTGGCAAGGATGTCAGATTCTGTTGCTGCATCCTATTCCTCAAAAAAAAAAAGTTCAGTTTAGCAGCAATGGCCTTTTGTTCGGTGAACAAAGGCGGATAAAATGGCTCCCCGAGGATTATAGGAAAATGCTGTGATCCACTTGATGACTAATATATGTCTTCCAATATAAGCTTGGAACTCGGAACAATTATTGATCAAAGGTATAGGTAGGTTTTTCTCTCCTCTCAAGCGTTTGGTGTTTTCCTTTGTTATAACAGTTTAAAACAGTGTGTTAACAGTAGTCTTTTTGTTCTATAATTTCATAAATGCAACAAATTAAAGTTGTTTTATATATAGTATAACAATGCAGCTGTGTAATCTTCTTCTTAAGGTTCAAACAGGAACATTTAGCAAAGATAAGTAGATGAACAGATTTTTTTTAACCCCCTCGGGGGTTAGTTGAGACCAAAACAGAACTTAAAGGATAACTATTATTGGATATAACATTCACCAGGTGGTCAGCAACAGAATTCCAAATGAACATTAATATTTGCTTTACATTTGCCTTAGTTTTCTTAAAGGTGTTATGTGATATACTGTGTGTCTGTCTTGCATTTTTCTAAGTCAGTCTGTATATTACTAAACAGAAAGGATCATTGATCTTTCTAAATAAATATTTAAAATTCATTTTACATGGATTACACTAGAGACAGGGTGCAATTTTTCTTGCCAACAGGATATATTGTAGCATTTAGGACAAGCCCAAGAAGGGTTTAGTCACCATGTAAAGATTTAGAAATCAGATTAATGCCGGTTGAATTCTAAAAGCCACAGAAATGGAAATCATCATGTTGCTACGTAGGTATGAAAATCAGGAAACCTGCGCTGTTTGCTAAAGTATAGCAAAGTACAATGAGACAGTGAATTGAATTTTTAACACATGAAGCTTTGTTGTCCACATTACTGGATGGAGGTTTGACCGGAAGAACAAAAACTCTGGGCTCTCCAGTCCAGATGTTGACAGGGTTATGAAAAAGAATGAGTCATAGAAACAGATTCCCTGTCAGTCAAGTTTATGCAGGATACAACAGAGCACCAAATCAGATTGTACAAAGAAAAGAAAAGCATTAATATATCATACAGGAGGTGAACACACACATACAAACACACACACACACACACACAAAGATAGATAACCCCTGTGTTCCCTTGTGTATTTTAACACAATTGTAACAGCGGAGCACAGTGAGCATCCACGGGGCCA
The DNA here is from genome assembly GCF_022379125.1 of Scophthalmus maximus. Taxonomy (NCBI): domain Eukaryota; kingdom Metazoa; phylum Chordata; class Actinopteri; order Pleuronectiformes; family Scophthalmidae; genus Scophthalmus; species Scophthalmus maximus. The sequence goes on along the minus strand of NC_061523.1, from coordinate 5,078,796 downwards.
GATGGCAACAGAAAAAAATGACATCATTATTCAGGTCATTACCTCAGCTAATTGAGGCACTACACACACACACACACACACACATACATACACATCACATATCCATAGGCACATGCACATGCCTTCTTCAGCTTAACACAACTCCATCAGGCGCTTCACATTATATTTGTTATGTGCATCTGCAGCCACAGATGTGCTGACTATTGATTTGTAATAAACGGCACATAAACATGCATATATCAATGTATGGATGTTCCATCAGGGTTCCACGACATTCACGCACACATCACATCTGTACAAAGTACAATAGTGCAGTGGAGTAATTCAAACCTCCGGGCCTGTTATTGATGAGTAGCAGGTCCTGATGTACGAAACGGTCACTCCACTGCGCTGGCCTTGTGTGTGTGGGGGGATTTTGGACCAATGATACATTTTTGCTCTATGACTAATTTCGAGAGAGGCAGGGAATATTTGAAAAAAAGCACATTTTCATTTCACATTAGTCATGTCATCCAATAGGATTAACCCTAATGAGGTTTTTCCTGATTTGTTTCCGACACCAGCTGGACAACATGGCCACTAAGCGAAAACAGGCCAGTCCATACAGAACTGGACGGACCAGCTCATTTCTTTTTCCCCACTCCGTTCTGTTTTGTTATTTGTGAAAACATGCCACCAAACCTACTGTGTGGCAGCAATGGCCCTATTCCTCTGAAGAACACACTTAACATGGCGCTGACATTGAACACACTATCCGAACTATCTCAAGGTTTATACTCATCGCCATGTCATAGGTACCATTTAAAGGGAAACTAGCTAGTTTTTACATGTGGCCATTGTGATGCTGCTGGTCACGCCAACCGTGCACTTTGTACTCACCACCTCTTTTGTAGGGACTCAGGGAAATGATGACTTGCACAAAGAACATACAGTTAAGCCAAAGCTTTCCCGATAAACACGATTTCAGACCAGGTTATTGTTGGTCAATTGCTTTCCACTGCCTCAACAGTGCAAATGTGCCAACAATGCACCTGGCCACACCTCATTGAAGGACCAACACCTGCATGGGTGTTCAGATGGGCGCATGTTCTATTCCCTAATCAAACAATCTTGGCGCTGAGTGGGAAAATGGCAACTGCTTCAGGCAGATTCTGCATTCAATAGCCGTGATTTTTATTTCAAATTAGACACTTACGGCCACTGTAGGTGCAGTAATGGCTGACTTCTTCCACAGGAGTGAGATGACCACAGCTGTGATTCTCTATCATGGGCCATATTTTCGAGACTTTATGAGGTCAGCAATTTTGCAGTTACACAGCATTTGTCTCGGGACTTATATACCCACATTATTTTTGTCGAAACCATTTACCAATAATTGCCTTCACAGCAAAATTTGCACCAGCTCAAATAGTTTCCCATGTTTCACTAGTACGTTACAGTTTGTGAAGAAATGAAGATAAACATTAACAATAATTTCCTCTAGCATTGGTTGTAATGGTTTTATTTGCTAACACTGGGAAAATGAAGAAAATAAATAAAAAATACCAACGCTTGCCAGTACTGCTCTGACTAATTTCTCACCATTGGAAGTTGTAACAAATGTATCTCTCTCCCAGAGCCCTCATTTAAACCTGGCATCCTGTCGCCACTGACTAACATATCTTAACACTTTAACCAATTACTGAAGGCGATTACAAGCTCCAGGGATTCAACACGGAGATATGCTGATTGCACTGTGGTAAACACGGCTCCTGCAGAACATGAATAACTGAACCCAGTGAATGTACAAAAGCAATGCATGTATTTTATCAATTTATCAATATCTGATTGATTTCAATTTTTTATTTGATACATTTTTGATCAATTTCTTTTTTTGTTACTGTCAAACAAAAGTGTATCCCTGCCACCCTGGGTAACCTGGAGGTTTTCTGACACTGTTGCATTCCTCAATGTCTAACCTGGTGCCATTAATAAGGTTGTATGGAACACTAAGGATGACCAAATGGATTGGTTCCATACTTTGATCCAAAGACCAAATCAATGAAACTAGTTGCACTTAAAAGTGCAACCTGAAAACAAGAGGAAGTGTTTAAGTGTCTAAAAGAGATTACAAAAAATAAGAAAGAGGCTAGTAAAGAGTGAGGCAAAGCAAAACTAAGGAGGACAATGCAGATCATGTTACAAACTACAGAAATGCAAAGATGAACTGGACTGGTCCCAAAGAGTTTAATTTTGTGATTGGGCACATGGACACATATTGTTATCTTTAACAAGCTGCAGTTTAAAGCCACTGTTGTCCCTCGGTATTCATCAAATAGTTGTATCTCCCTCTTACATTTTTTTGTCAGGCAGAAAATGACAGAAGACATCAGAAGACAAGTGGCTGCCAAGCAAAACACAGACAGCCCAAGAGACGCAGTGCTCAGCTCGATGAGCGAGGCAGAACAACTACAGACAGATGCACTGTAAGCTAGCACTTAACCCTGGGAGGAGATTGTTCATCCCACAATTCACTGCCATGGTGTTGCTGTTATTGTTTTTTTACGAGGATAGTTACACTTCATCCTTTCATGGAGGTCTGCAGGTAAACATTGACACTCACTTTAATACAAGGGGGAAGTGGGTTAGGCTTTGCTTTAAAATTTTTAGAAAAGTTTAGAATATTTTATACTAAGTTGAACAAACTCTCAAAAGACAATAAACCTGGTACGGAGAAGCATTTTCGATTCTAGGTCTCTCCCCGTTGGTGCGCGCAGCTTGAGGTACTTCAAACTGCCATATTTAATGCATGAGAGTCTGGCTAACAAAGCATGGTAGGATGAGAGGAGATGGAAGAGTCCTACAAGTTGGCAGATACCAACACAGCAAGCTTCCCAGACAGAGAGAGAGTAAGAGAACTTCTTTTAAGATGTTCCCAGAAGGGTTGTGTTCAGAAAGGATCCTCTGAAAGATAGAAACCCCCCCTCCACCCTCTCCCATACCGCCTTGCTCTCTGTTAGGAGTTAGTGTGTTCATGTGCCAATAAAATGTGATTGTAATTTGTAAACAGTGCTAATTATTCCTGTTGGAGGAATAAACTTGATGACTCGGGCATCTAATCAGCCAAAGCAAAAGCTCAAAGGAGAAAGCGTAAGGAAGGAGGCATGGAAACAGGTGATATCAAATTTGCCTCAACCATCACCCGTGATGCCACATGAAGTCCTCTGTCCTACCTGTCCATCTACGCCCACACCCTCGGGACATGTATAGTCATGAGCTTGGGGGAGTGTCCGAAAGAATGAGATCACGGATACAAGCGGCTGAAATTGTTTTCCCTCTTTTGGGGTTTGGGCTCAGCATTAGCGATAGTAGGGTGAGAAGCTCTGAAATCTGGAGGGAAATCAAAGTAGAGCTGCTGCTTCTTCATGTTCAAAGGAACCAGTTGAGGTGGTTCAGGCATCTGAGTAGGATACCCTCCTCCTTTAGGGGTCTTCCGTGTATGTCCAACTGGTAGGAGGCCCCTGGGTAGACCAAGAACCTATACACCACCTCTGGCCAGGGAACCCCCAGGAGGAGCTGGGAAACGTTGCCGGGGAGAAGAAATGTTTGGAAGAAATTCCAAATGAAGTAAGTTATTACTTTACTCTTTTTTAAGTGTTCTTGTGGAGGGGGGTCCTCAAGGTTTACTATACAAAAAATATGGCTCCCTCAAGAAAAAGGTTGAGAACCACTGACACATTAAGAGATGTGCTCGTGACAGAAGCTATGACGGAGGGTTCGAGCCCCGACCACAGCAGTAAAATAATCTACAACGAACAGTCTTCTATCAAGATCGCTTACTGCCCCTTTAAGACCTTCTCTTCCCCTTTATAATTGGTGCTAAGTGCACAGGTTACAAATTCATATGATATTAGAGTGATTTCATGCTTCAAGTGGGACAAATTGTGAACAACTCCCCCATTTTCCTGGATGTGCCCACACTCACACACACACAAACACACACACACACACACAGACACACAAAATTCATCCATCTGTTTGGTTTAATTTCAAAAGGTACAAGTCAGAATGAAGGCATGTTTATGAATAATCTAAGAATTATACATAAGACCCTTATTCTGTAAGTGGATTGGATTTGTGCGTGTGTGCGTCCTTAAAGAGTGTGTGAATGCATTTGGGGGTGGTACTTGGTTGGAATACATCTATATCACTGTTTAGCCCCATAACAAATGGGATTTGGCAAATCTGAAGGTCAAATCGAATAGCAAACAGTGCGTCTCAGCTTCGGCCCCCTCTCCCATGAATTCTTAACAAGCCAGGGTACGACAAGCAGATTCGGCTTTTGGACGGCTGCCTGTGTCTCAGTTTGTGGCATCTCTCTAATAACACAATCTATTCACAGTCATAAATAATGTAGGTGGAAGACTTATGATTCCATTGTAATTTTGTAGCACCTTCCCACTTTCAAGGCCATTTCTGAGCTGAGTAAAGAGGAGGTGATATTCAATATTTTCCAAGGGAAACATTTAATATTTCTGTCACTGGCCTGCAAGAAGGGCTTATGTTTCAGAGCCGCCTATGCTGAGTAGTATTTGGCCCACTATTCCACAATCATCAAGAATTATTTCTGCATGTGGGAAACTATGCTCATATCCAGGGTACAGATGGTGGAACATAAAAGACTAATGTGACCCGCAACACAGCTAAAGTTTACTGTCAGACTCTACCTTGTAGTGTGACACATCTCAAAGTGGTTGTTTAGCAAGTGATGACAGAAAAGTGGATGCTTTAAGCCTCCTAGTGTGAGAGGTGGGATCGTACTCATACGCCCAGTATCCTGAAGGTTCATACAGTGTTAAACCATACCATAACTTTAGAAAATATGCCACAATCACTGCCTTTCTCTAATCTGCACCATTCTGCAGTTGATATGCACGGGTATAACAGAATCAAGTAATCTAGGGTCCAGTATCAGGATTATTTTCAAGAGAGGGTTGTGCTGATCTGTTCCTGTGAAGCATGTCTATCCGAGTGGACTTCCTAAAATGTATGAAAAATGAGATTCCATAGTGAGTGATGACATGTCCAAGGAAGAGCATGTATGGATTGAAAAGGATGGGGCCAAGTACTACCCCTGGGGGACCCCGCAGGTGACAGTGTGTGTCCGGGACCTTGCACTTTTAAAGAAAATGTTCTCTGTTCTGTTGGTGAGGTAAAATTGAAACCAGTTAAGGGCAGTTTCAGTGAGTCCAATGGTGTGATTTAACCGGTTTAGGAGTATACCATGGTCAATAAATCAAGTAGAATGAGGAAGTAAGCCAGCATCAGCTGCCATCGGTAGGTCGTGTATAACTTTAACAAGAGCTGTTTCCGTGCTGTGGGCAGAGCGGAAACCAGATTGAAATTTGTCAAATAGGTTGTTGTATTTGAGGTGATCCTAAAAGTGTGCAGCAAAGCATAGACTGAGAAAGATGTCTTCAAGGACTTGGTGTGTACTGTTGGGTATCATCTGTGCCAAGTGTGTTTCCTATTTGCTCTGTTAAGGCCGTTTTTTCTAAGCTTTGACTCTGATAGATGTACTTTATTGATCCCAAACTGGTGAATTCTGTTGAGAACATAGTGTAATGATCAGAGGATGAGGAAGCTCCGACAGTAGACAGCACAGAACTGTCACTTTGCGGCTAACTGATTCAAATGGCTCAACTCTGGTGGGACTCGAACGCACAATTTGCTCATACTTTTGAACTCACATCAGGATCATCGCAGCGCTGTTCATCAGGTTCCTTGCAGCGCTCTACTGAACTAACTGTAGTCTCTGAAACTCTTGCCGGGGGATCCCAATGAGAAATGCATGACAGTAATCCTGTTTTGAGGAGACAAAGCGTGGAACAGGTTTTCAGCATCAGTTAAGGTGAGAGTAGAATGGAGTTGTGGCAATATTTCTGAGATGGTGGACGGAGATCTTGCAGAGGTGTTTGATATGGGGTGCAAAGGTGAGTTGAGGTTCAAATCTGACACCAAGGTTGGTGAATATCAGTGGGGTTTTTTTGAGGATTATGGTGTTTTTTGGCATGATCTGTTTAAGTGTGTTACATATTTGTTTTGTTATGGCAATATTAATCTCTGTTTTATGAAACCCTTCTTTCTGATAAAAAAAACAAGCTCCATTTGGAAGATGTAAGCTGGTCACTTCAAGCACCTTGATCCGTCCCTGGGTGGCCAATTGCACCAAAGAGACTGTGCTCGGAGAGGTGTGGCCACCATTTTAAATCCACACACACACACACACACACACACACACACACACACACATGTACATTAGAAACATCAGAAATAATTAGGGTGGAGGCAAGGTGCAAACACACAGTGAGTTGCTGCATGTCAGCTGATTCTCTGGGCAGGGTGTCACTGTGTAGTTGTGGTCAACTTTAAGTGTGATTCTGATTTTTGGGGTTTATGTTGTCAAACTTTTTTGTCGGCTGTTTTTCAGTTTAGGTGAGAATTTGACATGACGTTTCATTGCTGTGGGCATCAACATCTTCACAACACTTCGCATGTCAAAGCAGTGTGATATATTTCATTTTTCTAACATCTGAAACATTGTACTGCATTATTAAAGTAAAATACAAACCAGACAAAACATTTAACTATTGTAAGCCATTTTTTCTTTTCCTTTATCTTCAACAAAGGATATCAGGTGTCATGACAACAATACTTAATAAACAACGAAAAAAATCATCCTCAAGGCAGTGCTTGAGGAAAAATCTGTGAATTGTGAAATTCAGCAGACATGATCCTCTTGGTAGAACAAATCCTGATTTCATGGAAGTTGTAGTTCACATTCTTCAGTCGGGATCAAAGAGGTGGAGAGTGACCTTCAGGCTGACACCATCACAAAAGCCATCCCATGAGACTAAAACCAAAAATGCTTCCGCAAGGAAGCCACAGTCAGTATTAAGGGTCCAGAAGGAACATTTCAAAAGGAAAACAAATAAATCTTCCTGTGGCTAAGGTTCCTTTCAGACCATGAGGTCAGAAACGTAACAGATAAGTGGCCAGGATGAAAAGTATGGGCAGGAAGAAAGAAGAATAAGGTGGGGAGGTTTAGTGATTTGGCTCGCTCAAATAAATGGTTCTTACCACAGCTTAAACTCAGTTGCATTCTCTTTTTTTCAAAAATATGATCTAGTAATCAAACAGAAAACGATAGAATTTAACTCTGTCGGTGTAGACTTGGAAAGGATCTCAACAAATAACGGAACTGCATCGGCTCAATTGTTTACAGAGGGGCCCGACAACAGAAAAGCCTTGCCGTGTGCGAGGCTGGCATAGATTCCTACGGTATTTTTGGCACTCAATAAAAATCTCTTTCTCAGACATTATTGTTTTCTGTCACTGGGTCGGCACACACACATACATCAGCGCCAGAGACACGAATGAAGCAATTTCTGCCTGAGTGTAATGGTTTAACCTCCTTGCAACGCTACGATCTGCTGTTTCAATGCTATTAAACTCTCTAACCTTTGTTTATGTGACTGCACTCTTGCAAGGGATTCATGCAGCTTATGTGCATGCATCATCATGCTCGTGTGTGTGTGTGTGTGTGTGTGTGTGTGTGTGTGTGTGTGTGTGTGTGTGTTCCATCACTCTCCCTAGACCCAGGTCAGGGCAATTTAGTCTTTTTAAAAGCCTTGCTGCCTTTCAGCCTTTTGACCCATCACACTCAGCAGGCCACAGCAGCTCAACATGCTACACTGGGGAAGCCACATCATCCATATTTCACCATGGCCATCTATAATGGAGGGATTTTGGATTGCTCCCATTTAAACATGTTAGGGTCCCCTACACACGCACACGCACACACATGTGTGTGCGTGTAATAAGTAAAGACATGCTCTCTTCATGGAAGAATACCCGACGTAACGCTAATGTGTACACACACACACACAAAAGGGTAACGTGGGTCAACTGGACATGTGTGTCACTTCCTAATGGTTTGCCTCCAGGGAGGATTTAAAATGGCATGTGTGTTTCCTGTGTGCCTACGGTACCCAGGGATTTTTTCTCCTTCTTATGACTCCCATGCAGATACTGGTGGATACATCTCAGCCATAAGCAGTTCCAAGTGCAGGCGCACAACCCGTGCATATGCTGAACATGTGAGGTAGTGTATCGTGTATTCAGAGCTGTACTTTTCGGACACGTATGTTTGTTTGTGGCTTTAACTGAAGCCTGCTAATGTTTTGTTATTGCTGCCAACACTGTAACTCCCACTTAAACCCTTTTACTGCAACCTGGAATAACACTGCGGCAAATAAGTCCATTTCCTTTCCACTAAATGCACTTTCACAGGTACGTACATTTCCTGTGGTAATTTTTTCCATAATGCTTGCCAAACCTTTGAAAACACATCATAAAATGCCAAAAGTCTAGGTTCTTTCCTTCTACTGTCACTATGTCTTGTGCTAAGTACTCACTGCTGATTGTGTTTTCGCTCTTTGCCTGCCAAGCCTTACCACCTACCTGCACGCCAAGGGTTTCCCGGAAGAAATTGAAAATTTCAAAGCTGTCATAAACAACAGATGGTATATCGATCACTGATACAGAGAGAGCTACATTGAAATGTATTTCACGTATTTATTTACTGATACAATACCTTAATATCTTATTCAATTGATGAAAATGACTTAACTCTAGTATAAAAGTGGCAAGTTGTGAAAAATGTCCCTTTTTGGTGAACGGCATCTTACTATTTTATGCTGACTCGCCAAACTCTCGTCATCCCAGTGTTTAGCAACAGCTGTGATCTACTTATTGTACGCTAACTGCACTGATTAGCAGACACATTTAGAAGCTAAAGAGCTACATATTTCCTTCAGCTTGGTTGACGAAAACCTTCATTGAAAATATATTGAACTGACATCGACCAGAAATCTGCAACCTGAAGTGAATGCTAGTGCCGCTCCATATTTGCTGCATCCCTAAATCATGAATTGTATTTAAAGATGGATGATATAGCGCCCCTCAAATTGAAGCCAAATAATCTGGATTTCCCCCTGCTTGTTCACTGCATGAAGGTTATTGTTACGATCCAGCTCGTCTAGGGAAAGGGTGGTAACAATAAAACCAGACGTTGGTGGTTTAAAGAAAACATGTTAATGTGAACAAGTGAAATATAAAATGAACAATTGTGTGGCTTAACTAAAGGAGGGGCAACAGGATGGGTGGATGCTGTTTAATTTGAAAAAAACAAGTTCAAAAAAACAGAACTCTTCAAAAGCAGAGTTTACAACTAATCTTATCTCTCAAAATAGTGAAATAGAGTGAAATCAGTACAAACTACCCTATTGTCAGTACAAACAAAACACACCAAAAACAGTACCTCTGTTCCTAGTGTGACTAAACTAAATTGAATTTCTAAAGGTGAATGTGCACAAATCAGTGATCAACAAAACTAAGCCTATCCAAGTCCCCAGGTTCTTAACGAAATCAACAAAGGTCTTTTACTCAATATGCAATAGGCAAAAACACAGAGCGCACTGCTCGCATCCAATCCCGCATGAGCTCCGACATGTCCTGTTTAGCATACGTTGAATGGCAGGTTAAACACAGAATGGAGAGGAGCCGGGCTTCTTTTCCCAAAGATGATTGTTGTCATTTAAAGTACATTTTTTATCAAATTGATATATGTTGAAGTATTCACGTTTCTGATAATGTTTACGTTCATAACCTGATGCTCATAAACAGAGACTGCCTCATGATTGGTCATGCGTGTTTCCGTGGGACCACGATACTGCATCTCCACTCCATGCACTGACTGCGCGAACTGACTCCAAATGACGTCACCAGGACAAAACGGCGCCAATATAATATATTAATGCTTCACACATTGTTTGTGATGTTTACTATTTCCTGGAAAAAAATCAGACCCCTTTTTCTTTAAAGCATCATATTCATCCCTTAGGTGTGTCAGTCTAAAAAAATATATGTTCATGCATGTGTTTGCAATCCACTTTGCACTGAACTAATATATAGCTAACTAATGACATATAGCTAAATAATGGAATAACATATAGCTAAATAAATACTGACACCTATAAAGCTTGACATACGTTATACTTAAGATTTTATAACAAATCTTGCAGAGCCTGCACTACGTGCATAAGACTAATTAACATACAGACAGTAGATGGCACAAGATGTTCTGTTCAGACCAAATTGAGCCTAGGACAGCAAAATAATTACAAGATTACGATAAGTCCAGACACATAGTCAGGCGGTTCACCCACGTACAGACCGCACCCAATAAATAGCAAATGAACTATTGTACCAGGTCCCTGTCCTCTGCGCGATCCAGCCCTGGTTGGTGACTCGTGAGACAGAAACCCAGAGACTCTGTAAGAATTGTTATTGCTTGGAGCAAATAAACATGATTTGATTGAATGCATTGAACTCAGGACTGTTTTCTCCCTCTGAACGAACGAACACACGGCGAGGAGATGGGCGAGGTCTAGGACGAGAATCCTGCCGAACAATATATATCGTCACTTCAGTTTGATGCTGTAAAATGACATTTGTAAACTCATCAGATTGAATTAGTGATTTTTCTTTTATACATGATTACAAATTTGAGGAGGACATTTTACTGCCACTTGTCATCTTACTTTTCAATTGCATGGATTCACACATACCATTGACCTCCTGCTTCCACAAATGTATGACTTATGTATGTACTTGTGTAATACAGAAGCACACACATTAGCTCTCATAGTTTGTGTGCATCAACAGCACACTCATAAAGCCAATCTGTCTGCTTATTTTGAACACTATAAAATAAAAGTATGCTTCGCATCAGTATGCAGTATTTAATGTTCCTTTCCTGCACTAAGTTTGAGTGTGCCAGACATATATTTATATATTCTATCCATGTGTGTAGTGTCCACGGATCCATTATCAGCTAAATTACAATGAAAGGTAGGTGTTGTTGTCAGGGCTAGGCTGTGACGCTGGTGGGTTCCGGCATCCCTGCCCCTTTACTGATAATTATTAAAATGTCGCTAATTGCCAAATCTGCTGCTATCACTGCACAACACCAGTCATTTTGGAGAGTGAATGAAACTGCAACATCTTGTCTCCCATTAACAAACACTGGAGTGGTGTGTTGATTGAAGAATGGGACTTGATGTATGCTGGTCTGGATGCATTTTCATTACAATATCAAATCTTGACATGAACATTGTATAACATTTATCATGCTCGAACTGGGGAGATCAAAGTCTGAGATCGCCCTTGGCAACGGTGATGCGTACAAACAGTTTGAAATTTAGAACGTTGACTGGAAGAGGCTTTGAAGAAGTATTTTAAGCAGAGGAGCAGGTCATTTCAGGGCACTGAGTAGCTTATTATTGGACACACCGAAAGTTGGAGGAGCTAAATACCCACTGGACTTGTGATTAGTACTCTGAACCTTCACTGATGGAGCATTTACAGATGCCACCTTGGCTTGTTGTAAGTATCATATTTGCCAAAATTCAAAAACAAGATTTTTTTTACATTTTGTAGTACAGATTGTACTGCAAGAGGGTGCAATTTGCAGCGCCCCCCCTCCCCCAAAAAGTGATCAATGCTACTTCAACAATGGACCATATAAAGTACCTTAAATAGACATGTTTAAACTAAGTTAAGCACTGTAACGTGAACAGTCTATAGTGCGATAAAACCCCAAAATAATCCAAAATGGAACACTTGCTGTTAGCGCTCGTACTAGATGACATTGGGGCTAATTTATCCAATGACCCTGTTTCCATCAGCCTTGATCAATGCACATCTTTCAGAATGTCACCAAGCTCGGATATTTGGAAGGGTCATGCTAGCTTTCATGTATTTTAGCTCCCGCGCTCATCTCCCATGCCGGAGGACGGGAGTTTGAAGCCCCCCTGTGACACATGATCGAGCGTTCTCATTGACTTTTTAAAACCGAAGCCATGCGGACTGACAGGTGACTCAATGATTGGTCAGTTTTAGTAACTGTCGCACTGCATCATCCCCACTGTGCCTCATCGTCCGTCTGAATGAAACCGAACAGGTCAGGTTAATGAGATGTGATCATGGCTACTGCAGTCTTCATCCTAACACTGTATTTTTGGGGATTGCAGAACAATCTCAACGGGCCTTATGTGCATCGACAACAACAGCTCGCGCGAGGCAGAGCGTCTGCGAGAGACCAGGTCCCTCTGGGCAGTGAGGCCGTCTGGCACGTCTCCACGGACGAAATGGAAATCTGGGCAGGAGGAGAACGTTTCTCTGCTGAGGACCCACGGACGAACCTGTTGTGTGAGAAGGCACGCATGGGCAGGATTAAGGATGAACTGGCGATGGAAAGGCACAGGATGAACATAGAAAAAAAGGCCTTTCAAAGAGAGTGTGCCGCAATGGCCAAGATGAGGAGAGTCTTTCAGCTGCAGAGAGAGACGCTGGAAGAAGAGCGAAACGCCCTCAAGATAGAAGCCAGGGCGAGTCAGAGGAGAAGGAAGGCCTTCAACTTAGAAAAGAAAAAGTTGGCCAGGACCAGAAAGGCCCTCCTCCAAGAGAAGGCACACTTCCTGCGGATGAGGGACGCTGTCCAGCTGGAGAAAGAGAGCATGGGCAAAGAGAGAGAAAGCTTTCAGAAAGATGTGAGGGTTCAGCAGCTAAGGAGGACAGCCTTTGCGTCTGAAAATAAGGCAATGGCTGCTGACAGGAAGTGTTACGAGATGGAGAAGGAAGAAATGGCAATGATGAGGAAGGCCTACATGCGCGAGAAGACAGGCATCGACAGGATGAGAGACGCTTTCCAGCTGGAGTGGGAAAACATGAGATGGAATACGCCTTCACTGAAGACATATGTGCCTTTAACGCTGCGAGTGATGCCAATGCCGTGTGAGGAGAGCGAGGTATCAGAGCCGGGGGAGAATGAAAAGATGAAGTTGAAAAAGTGGGGCGGGAAGAAAACAAGAAAATGAAGCCGACTTTTGTCTTGATGTTGGTTTTACAGGTGAATTAATACTTTCCATTTGCCTTGTTATGACTGTTATCATTGATATTACCAGCAGGATGGCAACTTTCCTCAGCTTCCTTTCCGTTTTATGGCCCCCTGGTTGCTGGGAAATAGGACGTTGGCGAACAGACCAGTGTTTACTGTCGGGTCACGATGTAAAACAGGTTCATAATATTAAAAACATGTGACTTTGTCTCCGAAGCGTCAAATTCACTTTTGAATGTGTGTGTATATATATATATATATATATACATGCCTGTTAAGCAATATGTGACTTTTTGTTTTTGCTATGTAAATAAAGTTTATAATTATTATTCGTATACGAAAATGCCACACACACAACAGCACTGGATTAAAGTGTTTGGATACCCCTGCCTCTTTGATTAAATCCATAGAGACTGACTTCTTTTTGGGTTTACATAGACACTATGGCTACATACAACACACACACACACACACACAAGCTCACAATTGTCACACTGTGAATAAATGAGCCAATTTCGCGTCAGTAAACTGATGATGAATGGTTTTGGGGTGTTTTCATTGGCCCGCTCGGTCGGTTGTGCGGTGATCAAATAGATGAAGGAATAGACAAGTGGATCGCAGTTTCACAATAAATGGTTAATTTATCTGTTAATTAGTGTGGGGGGGGGGGGTTATAAGCAAACCAGCGTTGATGTCGAAAGAAAAGGGCTGGATTAGTTTCAGGTTTTTTTTTCGAGGAAAAGGGGGAGTTTGTCACATCACGAGGGCTGGAGAGGGGAGTGTATTATCCTCTGCCGCACACACGCAGAGCGAGGGGCCATGGCGAGGACAAGTTGATGACAACTCAGTGAAGCACTGAAGCGACGTGTCCCGCTGCATTGTCAGCAATTCACAGCCCGTAGCAAAATGTTGCGCAATAGCTTAAAGGAATGCAGTCTGTACCGTAAGTAGCCCTTTTTATGTCAGGTATGTTATTCATTTTGCGATCGAAGCGGACATCATATGTGAAAAGAGAGGTAGTAATGAACAAATGAACAAGGAGGTTCTCTGCAGTGGGATGTCTGGTGGGACGAGTGACTGAAGGGGAGGGGGATTTCAAAATGAGGCGAATGAAAGCAAGCAGGTGGGAGGGATGTAAAAAAAAAGGATACGACTCCAGAAGACCAACGAAGGCACGACACTGAAGGAAAGATGGATGAGGGACAGGACGGAGGAGGGGAAGTAAGGGAGTTGCGAGAGAGATTGAAGGGGTGGAAGGCGAGAAGAGAGCGATAACTTGTGAATGAAAGAGGACAATTAAGGAGCTTTACAATTAGGCTGGCAACAATCTGTCACTCACTCACTCACACACACACACACACACGCGCGCGCTCTCGACGTCTGACTCGGGCAACCTGCTGGGACAGAGCTGCTATTAAGTGCTGTGTCTCCGTGCTGCCGCCGCCTCCGCTTCTCTTCTTCCCCCTTCATCTCCAACTCCCGGCCTCTCTCGCTCTCTTCGTCGTGCCTCCCCCACTGTCGCTCCTATCAACCGGGTCTGTCCCCCTTCTGGTGTCTTTGTCATGTCCTCTTGTCACACTCATTTTTTGGTCTGCTGTCACTCTTACTTTGCCGCCTTCTACCCTCTTTCGAGCTCAAGTTATTATTATTATTTCAAAGTGGCGTCCTGTTGGGGGCCGGGGGGGGGAAGGGGCAATACATAGTCATTCAACTAAATCCACTGAGTTGGTCTCATTGATCGTTCGTTCAGCTCCAGGAGACGAAGCCTAACAGCTGATCCGACATCACACTGCAGCCTCGTACATCCGGCACTGTCATTTAAATCGGGGGTGTGGTGTGTTGTGTACACGTGTCCGTGCAAGACGTTGCCGCAGAGTCGCCGGAGTAGCGCAAAATAGGAACTGCGTTTCATTTCCCATCTCAGCATGGCACTTGCTCCAGAGATCTTTGTGGCACGCTCTGTACCTCCCTCCCTTGTTCCCCCACTGTCTTGTATTGACTCTTCCTAAACAGTGCATGGATGAGTCACATTGTCTGCCAGCACATCTCCTCTCATGTGTTTTTGTCCCTCACTTCTTCTTTTTTGTAAACTGACTGCATGGGAGGACGCAATAGCTGCTGCTTTCCAAATTAGCAGCTCCTCGGCGGAGACTGTACACATTTTTTTACGAAATAAACAGGATGCCAAAACATGCTCTAAATGGTTTGAGTGCATAAGGTTGGAAATGTTTTTCCTCTCTACCCTGATCAGACAGTTTGTAGGGGCTGGATAGTTGATATGGTAAATGGACTATATTCAAATAGCACTTTTCTAGTCTTATAAAGTGCTTTCCAGGACAAGGCACATTCACCCATTCACAAGAGTGAAGAGCCGCCAGAGGCAATTTAGGGTAAAGTGTCTTGCCCAAGGACACAACTGCATGTGGACTGGGGGCAGCCGGGATCGAACCGCCAATCTGCTTCAATAGTTCTCTATACACCATACCTTAAGAGTTCCCTAAAACATTTTGAAACGAGGCAAACCATTAGGGATTCTTGCAGTGTGGATTTGAAACATTCCCCAGAGAAAAAAAGGCCCTTAAAACGCAGCTTTACATTCACACAGAAGCACTAACAAAACCAAGGCAGCTGTCTGACCAACTCCACGAGACAATACATTAAGTCATCTGCGTGTATGTACTGTTTGAGCATGGTATGGCCATTGTACACACAGTTTTTACACATCAGTGATCTAATTCTTAAGGCTTTGCCGAGAGCAGTGAAGGCCCTTGGGTTTGTAGCTGTGTTGGCATGTTGCCATCTGCATTTTTAACAACATATTGGTTAAAACACTCATTACGCCTCTGAAGGTGGGGCCACATGTAAATATTCATTTCATTCTTCTTGATTCAATCCATTGTTGGCATTAAGCCACCTCATGCAGACGAGTACCCTATATAGCTGGTACAGTTTAAAGTCTCGAAAGCTTCACACATTTAAAGATAATAGTATAAGCACTTTAAGGGATTACTCATTCCACTGGGACTCCAGACAGATCCGTGTTCTTTGATGGAGAATCACGAATGCAGACAAAGCACTTCAAGATGCAGGATTTTTTTTTAGACGTGAATGTGTTACAGTCCATGGCATTTAATTAGGCTTTTAAGAATTTAATCTGCCATACAGTAAATTAGATATACAGTTATCCCGGCATTAAATTACTTTTTAAAAATAGCCTAAAACTTTTATTGATCAGTTGCCACCATGTTAAAAGTGGATGGTGGCACATTGTATAATGAATATATTTCCTGATTCAGTGCTTTAAATAATGGTATCATTAGGCGACCTGACTGGAAAGGAACACTTAAAGACAAGTAAATATCATGTTTATGTAAAAATGTTTAAATTGTAATTACAAGTATCAGAGTGGGGGGGGGGGGACGTTCATGTTAACCTCGTATGATTTTCAGTATAAGATACAGAGACTTGCTGACACCAACCATATCCTGCCACCTCGTTGAAAGAGATACACACAATTTAAACAAGCTTTTGGCCGAATGGCTGCAAATCCATCTGCAGAATTTGTTGGAGCAATTTTTTTCGATTCCTCAAACTCCGTGCCTTTTTCATGACTGCGCCTGCGTGAAGTGGCAATCATGGTCAATTTGGCTTCGAAGATAAAATATAAATGATATATTTAATATATTAAATAGTCAGTGTGCTGGAGCACACACAGTGTGAGTGGTCAAGTCGTGGCTGACTGTCGAATCGTACAGTGTGAGTACATCAATTCTGAGCTTTGGCTCCACATCATGTACTCAGACAGCTGGAGTTGGAGTTTAACAACAGGATTTCTAAAATGCCCAGCTTAAATAAAGCCCTTTACCTTCTGCAAATTGCTGTTTTGGTCAACATGAAGACATCGCTGGCGATCCACAACAGCGTTCAGCGGTGACCAGTCGCCTCAAATGTCCCGGGGAGTGCAAAAATGAACCGGGAGGTCCCAGACTAATACGCATTTGATCATCGGCCTGGCGAGGCCAGGCTGGTCGGTGTGAGCTCTGCTGGACAAATTACTTACTGGCCATTTCCAAAATGCAAATGTTTCTCTGCATGCTTTATTCTGTAAAATTCATGTTTTCATATTGCCGCATATTGTCAAACATAATATAAGCCAATTTTTGATCCGCTAACCGATACATCAGTCAGACTCGGGTGTCTAGTGAACCATCATTGATAAGTGACCTGTGAACATTACCGTTGCAGCAGTAGAAGCAGTATTTAAATCGACTGTGAGATTCTCCAAATCATGCTTTAAAATGAAATATAATGCAATGGAACTCCCTGCAGTGAAATATTACCAGGTTTGCAGTCCCCTCAAAAGGTTGTGGAAAGGCAATGCCAATTCTTTTGTTTTTTGATGTTTACTTGAGACATTTGGATTGAAGATCAAAACATGACAATGCGACAATAGTTCAGAATATCAGCTTTTAGTTACTGGTATTTACATATTGATGTGTTAAACAACTTTTGGTCACAGCGCCTTTGGTTTGAACAACACAGAAATATTGACACATGATGTGACGGACAGGTATTTCTCATTGTCCAGATGTTGCCCTTTTTTTAAATTGATTGTTTGAACCTTAAATAGCTCTGACTGCCTCTTCTTTGTTTTGGCCTTGGGATTTGAGATAGTGTTTGTTGTTAAAAAGGGTAAACCAACATGAAGAGCAGAGAGCTGTCAATTGGAGTAAAAGCAGAGCCATTTTAAAAGGAGCGAAAATAGGTAAAAAAAAAAAAATCAATCAGAGCCATTGCACAATCATTGGGCAGAGCCAGTACGACACATCTGAAAAGCAACTTACATCAAAGAGGTCGCCCAAGGACAAGAGAAGTTGATGACACTGAGTAACACTGGAAGAGCTGTGACGAGAAAACTCTTCCAAGAATTACAGACATGAGCTGCATACGTCCTGGAAGTTATTGAAAACAAGTGTTACTTGACTAAATATATAATAAGATTAACTTTAAGTCACAACATCTCTAACCATAGACTGCATATACAATGGACCTAGTCTGCAGGTCTGGAAAATGAAACCAATGCGGAAGTGCCTTCTCTGCAATCACCAGCAGGAGGCGACTCTGCTTGATTTTTATAACGTCAGTAAACATCTTCATGATGAGTTTATGGTCTCAATCGCTAGTTGCAAGCTTTCTTCAATACGGCATGATGTTCATTTTGTAAATTGTGGTCACATTTAGAGTCAAATAGACGATAAAGCACCGTATGCATTGGGGCGTGGATGCAGCGTGACAGCTGCAACCAGTAAATGGGTAATCTTGCTCTAGGAAATGTGTCTTAGGCTCATAATCTTGGCTATTAATGTCCGAGGTTCTATACAATACGTAGGAATCTTAAGAGGGTTGATTCGGTTCCAAGTTCTTTCTCTAGATTCACTAGGTTCAGTAGGATTTTTTTTTTCTCAGTACCAATTCTTATTAATGCATATTTTCTTGAAACAGTAAACACTTTCTTTTGACGTATTGACAATTGAAACGAAATGCATTGAATTAAGACCAGAAGCATGAGGATTAACTGAAACCCCACAAATGTCCGTACAAGAAAATTTAAAAGTATTCTCTTCAGTCTTCAGTTTCCACTCTTTGTTTCTCCTTTATGTTTGCTCTTTTAATTTGTTTCAGGTTTTGAGTTTTAGTAAATTTCAGTAACTTTACACAGGGTATTTAGTATGGATTTCTACTGGGGTGTTTTTTATTTTTATTTTCAGTATTTGAATTATTTAGGATATATACATTTCGTGGTGTTAATCTATCTAAAAAGTACAGTTAAGAAAAAGTACAACTAAATTCCATGAATTGGCATAACATCCACACATTATCGTCCAGGCGAGATGAAGGCATCCAATAAGCATATTTTTTTTGCGATCTGGAGACAAAGAAGCTCAACCATTATCAACTGAGACGATCTTCCAGCACAGGCAGAACCAGCCTGCACACAACTGAGCAGCGCAGTTGCTTCATCATTCCGATTTCTCCTTTCTCCGTTCACTTCAGTAAGCACTGATGAACTAAATTGTCTCCACTTTTCCCTCAATTTCAAAATCACACACATTGTCCATTCACATTTCACCGTGTAACTCAACACAATGCAAACAAACACAAATCTCCACCATCAGGGGAGTTACAACTGAGCAGCGCACTCTAGTAAATCCACAGCACATCGCAGGATATATCCTGCTCTGTGACATTCATGAAATAAAATAAAAGGCCTAAACTTTTAGAAGAAACAATTGAGCTAATTAGCTAATGAGCTAAACTAATCCAGGTTAATTGGATTGAAACACCCAGTGGAGTTTCCCCAGCATACTATAGTTCCCTTCCTTCGACAATGAAGCACAACTTCATCCTCTTCCGCACAGATTAATGATACTGTACCGGACAGTTTGCCGAGTGTTTGTCATACACCTGTCCGACCTGCCAGCTCTGCTTTGGCCATGGCGGGGCTCAGCCACCAATGGCACTGGTAGGAGGAGAGGCATTCATGAACTTCAGTAAACTGTGTAAATTACACATATAGCCTCAGGTGATGCATTAATAAACATCTTGTAACTTTGTAAACAGTAGAAATAACCCAGGTTAAGGCATGAATACCTGCTTGTTTTTCTACTTTGTTGGCTCAGGCTCTAATGTTCCACCAAATTCTTCATTAAAACAATTTAAATTAAAAAAAAAGAACCAAAATTTATGTCTTCAACATTACTGATTCTTATTATTTATTTTTTTTATCAATTTTTGTAATTATCTTTATATCTTTACCCCCCGAAATTCTTGTACCTCAACTATGAAGGAGTTACATACATGTACTAAATGTTTCATACAGCTTAATTGTATCTCCAAATACACAGACCAGTCAAACAAACACAAATATAAGAGTAAATAACCCCAACACAACCCAAATGTAAGCAATTGAAAATATGTTAAAACAGGTCACATACTGTCATGATTTGCCCTAGTGCAAGGTCAGAACCAAGGTCAGGTCACCTTAATGCGTTTTACTATTTTTAAATACATATTTACCGCCTAATGAACAGAGGCAAATGAAAGCTGACAGTATTTGACAGAGCCAAAATAGTTTGTGGGTGTACTACTGCTGGGTGGTCACATGATCTTGGTAATAATAGGTTTTGATGAGCGTGGCTCCCAGGGCGAGAAGATGAGAAGTGTAGTACAATTTGACTCATAACTGGGTCAAGGTCTAAAAATCCATTTGATTAATAATCCACAAATCCATTGTATGTCAGTGGGCAGCCCGTGTTAGCCATTTGCATTTCAATTGACATACTTAAAAATATACATATTTATTATGCAAGTCGATCTCCTGCTGTTTTAGACAAGGCACGTTTATTTGTATACATTTCAACATATAACAATGTTTTACATAGCGAATGCTTTGTTTAAGGCCTTCGGGTCTCTCAAAATCTGTAGGGAACATATGGAAAGATGAATGTGTACCAACATATTTAGGTATTGAATGGATGCATCCACTTAGCTCTGCTTATTCATTTTCTGAGTTGGGTGGGACAAACAACATGATAACAGAAATACAATATGCCCACTGCATTTTTATATATATATATATATATATATATATATATATATATATATATATATATATATATATATATATATATATATATATTAAATGTTTGAAAACCTGAAAGGTATTATGTCATTTTGATTAGGGGGAACAATGAAGTCCATCAACAAGTGATGAAGCGAAAAACAAAATTGCAATTCCATTCAATTTGCAATTCCCAGTGCCAAGAGTTGCCCAAATATGCACTGAAGACCCTAACACGTATGGTATTTACAGTGTAAATGGCATGTACTGTATGCCACTCTGTCCGGCCCTTGCGATCGAAGAGACAGCACCCCCATCCAGAGTCTCACTCTCCCGGTTCCGATCATTAAACATCCTTTCAACTCCTCATCCCTTCGTCCTCCCTCTACCCTCCTACTTTCCTCATCATCGCAAGATGCATTATACTCAATGAACTTTAATATCCACGCTTTTGAGGTGTGGTCCTGTTAGTGAACATTTATTTAACATTATTGCACTGTTCACTCTAAAACAGGAAAAAAAAAAAAAACAACATATATAGAAGTAATCAAAAAGGTCTTCCCAAAGAAATTAAGTAGTGGCTGATTAGTCAGTGTATTATACAGTAATTCCCACATTTCCCAGCTAGTATCAATAAAGTACCTATCTATATATCTAAATATAGTTCTTTCATATAAGCTGAAGAAGGCCTCTTGCTAACTTGTTAGCCAACAGTTGTGAATTCACACATCCAGCAGACAGAGAGAACAACATAGCCTTAACAACATATCGATGCATTTTATGCATTTTTATGCATTAACATCTCAGCTCCTGCTTACGCTGCTATAATATAGACTTCCATTTCAGGATCTCTGAAGGCAGGACTTCAATCTCCGATCTCGTAAAGTGAGCTTTTTTTTAACTCTTTAATGCAGTTCTCATGAATGAACACTTCCTGACATTGGGCAGGAAGCGAAGCGCTATATGGTTTCATTGGGGTGTTAATTATGCTAATTTGGCATCCTTGTCATAATTTCAGCCACTTATTTTATTCTTATCTGATCTGGAGGAGAGAGAAAAGAGTCTTGGAGATACGCTGAAGGGGTATATATACCCAAGGACAAGAAATCCCAGAATATTGACTAGTTTCGTTTCATGTTATCTGATCTTATCAATCAGGAGAAGAGCAATCAACAACGTTGAGGCGGTGGAGAAGGCGTCAAAATGGCTCTGGCTTTAAAGGGGGGACCAGTGGGGTCAGCAGAATGCCACTTGGACACAGGCTGAGGCTTGATCAACCTCAGTTGTGTCGCCTGGAGGAGGGTGTCTGTTGCAAGACCCCAGGATACAACACTGATGATGTGTCCAAGTTTGTGCATTAGTAGATGTATGTAAAAAATTATATGAAAAAATATTGATAGGTGCAGCTCTAACATGCTTCGGTGACTTGACCAGGTCTTGATAGGATTATGACGGGACTTTTCTGGGCGAAACAAAAACATGAATTAAACAAACCACAAATGAATGACGCTCACATTTAGAAAAAAAAAAGCAAGGTTGAGTTCCAGTGTGATAACATCACTGCTCGTTGTGCTATCTCGGGAGGCCCACACAGAAGGTGGAGGTGCATTCGTATGGATGGGAAGCTGTTTTGATGACTTGAACACGTCATGCTAATGAGTAGCAATTCACGTAGTCTCGCATTAACGTGCATTTACATGCCAACACTTTAAAACATCCCACGTGCATACTGAATAGCCCACCGCGTAAGACTACGTGAATTGCTACTCATTAGCATGACGTGTTCAAGTCATCAAAACAGCTTCACATCCACACGAACGCACCTCCACCTTCTGTGTGGGCCTCCCGAGATAGCGCAACGAGCAGTGATGTGTTTCACTGTGGGTGTATTTTGATGCGGTGCCTCTCAAGTAGCCATACCCCCATCCCCCCTCCCCTGAGGTATTCCAGCGTGGCTCCCACGTGCTAATTGGCTTAATTATAGACAGGTTAATGTAGAGTGAGGGGACGTGTCCAAGTCCCATGGCTGCTCATTCTGTCTGGCACGCTAACTTAGCATACGCAGACCCACACATATCCAGCTCTTCCCTTGTTCATTTTACAATCGCGTGTTTAAACTCAGAGGCAAGGTACACTTTGCCAGATTCATACAGCTTGAAATATGTTTCTGGTAATTGCTATCATGATATGTAATTACACAAAACCTTGAATCCAAGGCTTTTACTTGCAATGGAGTATCTTGTGATACTACATATTGCAATACTATTAATTTTCCTTAAATAAAGGAATTCAATTTTTCAACACTCGCCCGTGGCTGATTTTTCTCTCCCTCTTGCTCTCTTCTTCTTCTACGCAGTTTTCTTTTCTTGTGTCAATAATTATTTCTATTTAGGTCAGGGAACAGGGACTCTGGAAGTCTGTCAGAGTTGGTTGCGGGTGCTGAGAAAAAGTCTATATAAATATAAAATCCATGATCCTTTCAGGTTCTGCATTTGTGAATCCGATAGGCTACACAGAAAACACACGCTCTAAAATGAAACAAACATTATACAAAGATATACTCAATAGAATTAAGATGTTAGGTACATGTTTAATGTAATATTGAGTTAAATTGTTTCAGGTTTTTTTTATATGACATGAGTGCACTAAAGCGTATCAACGAGCAGTATTCCGCTCCGCCCTTCCCCAGGTGACTGTCCGGTGCGAGCGCGTAGGGAAGGGCGAGTTCACAAAGTTATAAAGGTTTTCCACATATACAATATTTTACAGCTGACAAATGCATTTTGGGGTTATTTACTTTAATGCAATAAACAGGTGATGAACTTAAAAGCTGTTTGCATGTGTGTATATCATTTTATGCAGCTGTTTATGTAGGTAGTGTTATTTGTGCTCTGGAGTGTGTGTGCATAAGCTTGTGCACACACATTTGTATACATACACACCTAGGAAGGTAAATGTATTGTGGGTGCATATTTGTGTGTGTCTGTGTGTGTGCGTCCGTGCGCATCAATGCTAAGAATACGTCCGTATGCATGAGACTTCACACTCCACTGCACCGCTGTGATGAGGTTATTAACTCCCCCTCCCAACCAGTAAACAAGCACCTGTTACCCTCACACACAAACACACACACACCTCAGGTACATGAACCTGTATCTCTAGGAGGGGGCCGTTGTTCCACACTGACCCCCGTGAAAACTGAGCGTGTCAAGTAGCATGTTGAAGCATCCGAAGCTCATAACTGCTGTTTTCACCCCAGAAGAGTTGTTAATGGGAACACATTCAGCTTAGAGCCGAGATCACCCCCACTATTCATCAATTGACTGAGCATGTAATCACTCCCTCTGACACTAATGTCATGAATATGTTAATGTAAATGTGTATCTATTGCCAGCTTGCAAAAGTATAATGAGCACATTTCTAAGAAATTGCAAAGGGGATGGGATGACCTGACCTGCTTTTACATAGGTAAACATTTATTTCCATTTTTTAACATTGCAATTCATTCGGGTAATTGCTGAGACAACACACAGCAATCACCACTAAAACACACAACGGGTCATGTGAGATTATCTGAACACTGTGTTTGGAGGTACGAACAAAAGTGAGTGCAACTGAAATGTTTGGAATTGAACAGGAAATTTGAGTGCACACAAGTATTGTACAGTACAACAGCTTCAATTGTGAGTTCGGTAATTATTTCACCCTGGCCCTTTCTTTCCTATTCCACATAACTTGTTAATTGAAATTTAGGATTGTCAGACTGCTCTGATCACTCTCCACATTGCACTTTGTTTAATGTGTGTACAAAAGGCTGTCTTATTAATATATTGAAAATAATAAAATTAAGACCCAGGTTGGATGAAATTGAAATTTCTTTCACATAGCCTGATCTTATCAAACCACCAGGGTTCATTGTTTGGCCAGAATAATAACAACAAATATTTATATTCAACCAGCAAACTGAACAGTGGATTAAATTTCAGAGCCACCTCAATACTGCAGTGTGATATGATGTGATATGATCAATGCGACCCATATGTGCACATATCCCCAACATCTTGTCATTAAATATTTACAATAGGAGACACACTGTGCCACATGTATGCTGTGCTGGTTTTTCAGATGGCTTGAGTGACACTATAAAAAACTGGACATTTTGAATTTACAATTCCACCTTACTGATGCATACATACAGTATGTGATATTATTCTTTTCCCATTATAACACAAACACACATACACCAATCAGCCATAAGATTATGACCACGAACAGTTGAAGGGAATAACATTGATTAACTCCTTACAATGGCACCTGTCGGTGGGTGGGACGTATTAGGCAGCAAGGGAATCTTTCGTCTTCGAAGTTGACGTGTTGGAAGCAGGTAAAATGAGCAAGCGTAAGGATTTGAGTGACTTTGACAAGGACCAAACTGTGACGGCCAGGGGTCGGAGCATCTGTAAAACTGCAGCTCTTTTTGGGTGTTCCCGGTGTACCTATCAAAAGTGTTCTAAGGAAGGACAACCGGTAAACGAGCAACATTGTCATGGACGCCCAAGAATCATTGACCATCATTGACTAACACTTGTCCACCGCCGGAAGCGTCTACAATGGGAATGTCAGCATCAGAACTGGACCAAGGACCAATGATAGACGTGGCTTGGTCTGATGGATCATGTTTTCTTTTACATCATGTGGACGACCGGGTGCATGTGCATCAATTACCAGGGGAAGAGATGGCACCAGGATGCACTATGGAAAGAAGGTAAGCCAGAAGAGGCAGTGCGATACTTTGGGTCCTGCCATTCATGTGGATGTTACTTTGACACCACCTATCTAAATATTGTTGTGGACCAAGTAGACCACTTCATGGAAACAATTTTCTCTTATGGCAGTAGCCTCTTTCAGCAGGATAATGCATTCTGCCACACTGCGAAAATGGTTCAGTGGTGGTGGGAGGAACACGACGGGTTCAAGCGTTGCTACTTGGCCTCCAAATTCCCCAGATATCAATCCAATGGAGCATCTGTGGGATGTGCTGAGCAAACAAATCCTATCCATGGAGGCCCCGCCTTGCAACTTGCGGGACTTAAAGGATCTGCCGCTAACGTCTTGGAGCCAGATACCACTACACACCTTCAGAGGTCTTGTGGAGTCGATGCCTTGATGGGTCAGAGCTGTTTTGGCAGCAACACCTACACAATATTTAGCAGGTGTTCATGATGTTATGGCAGATTGGTGCATGTTTGCATACTCTGAGAAACATGTTTCATCAGCTTCACAGCAACACTTATGCAGTCACTTGAGGACTGCATGAGTGTTGCTGCAGCAGATACAGTATTGAAGTCTTAATAATACTGTACAAAATGACTTTTGCCAGAAATAAAGATATATTTCATTGAAATTGTTCCTGACGTATTTACCCATTCTTTATCAAATGCCTTTCAACCAATCAAAGAAGATTCAACAGGTCAATTAAAAAATCCTATAAATATAGGACATATTTGATTGACCTGTTGAATCGAAAGTATGTATATTTCCTAGGTATAACAGTTCAATCCCCTCCATGGAAAACCTAAAACCTTGTGGCCCTCACAATTTTACTCCAGACTCTTTCCTCAGTTGTTTCTCCACACGTTGCCCCGACCTGAGCTGTGCTGAGCTAAGTGTAGAAGACATTAAATCAATAGCAGGCTGGATAAGGTTCTAGTGGTTCACATTTAGCAAAAAGATAACTTCAGATAAGTCAAAGGAACGCATGGCTTGGATGGAGATGGAAGCCGACACTTCACATTAATTAAAAAAGATAAGAATGCAGGCATCGTAACAGCACACACATATACAAACACACACACACACACACACACACACACACACAATGTGTGAATGCACCAAAAAACAGGACGAGGGCAAGAGGTGACAGAGTGAAAGGATTGCTTTAGACATTTGGAAATTACGTTTGTAGCTTTTATAGTATCCACAGCGTGCCATAGAAATAAAACATTTATGGGATATAGTTACAGCGGCGTTTGGGGGCGTATAAGAAATGTGCTCGAGCCAGTGGGGATTGTGAGGTCAGGCCAATCTAATTGGCTTTCTAAAACACAACATTGTGCTGCTGGAGTAAACACTTTCGCCGTGTCCCAGCACAGGGGCTGCCTTCTCGCCGAATACATCTACCACCAAATACACTGTTAGAGCCCGAGGCTCCTCCGATGCAGCTTTGCACGGGGCAATCACTATAGGATAACAGAATAATAGAGTTGGGAAAAAAACACTAAAGGTACAAGTTGTGTTGGGGCTTTTGGCCAAATTATTTATGCTTGACATGCTAAAATTTTACTGCCAGAGATTCCAGGTATCTGAGGATTGAGATGGTGGGATTAGAACCTGCACCTATTAAAGAATCTGAAACTCGCCAGTGCGTTTTTGATCTCTGTCCAGACGAGCTCTGTATAAGAAAAAAACCTCTGCCCATACTAACCCACCGGAAAACAAGACTATCCTCCACCAAAAAATCAACCAGATGGGTCGTTTTTGAAGCAGCATTTTAGGACATATGTCAGCGTGGTCCTGGTCTGTCTGTCAAGGTTGTGTATTTAAATGGATTTACTTTTATTCTGTAAAGTAATCGTGATGATTCTCTGCCATGTCACCCTAACCTTTAAAGCTCATTAACCATGCGTTGGTAAAGCAAATAAAGGCCCATGATGCTCTGAGGCAAATAAAGTATTTGTGGCGTAATTGCACAGGTAGATGCAATTACGCATCTACCTGTGCGTAATTGCACAGGTAGATGCGATATTGTGGTAAACTGTCTATATGGTCGTTTTTACTACATACAAGATAGTTCATCAGAGGAGTTGGAGAACTCGTTGCTGAAAAAGCATATCACATGACCATTCACATACATTGGTCATGTGCTTGCCCATGGGAATTGCTGCTCCATAATAACAAAATCTACTGTGCATGTTGAAAGTTTTTAGCCCTTAAACAGCAGTTGCCATCAAAGACAACAGGGTCAGCAGAGTTTATAATTCGTTATCAATGTTGTATTCACATTGAGGGTTAAGGCCGTTGGTTTCCTTCTGGAAAAGGGTCACTGGATAGGAGCGTGTCAAGTCAGGGAAGGACACATCGTGACTGATAACACTGGAGTCAGGGAGTCTGAATGATTGTTTCTGTCCATCCAGACTGAAGTAGAAAAAGTGAAGCTTTTTCAATCTAAAAACACATTATAGACCACCCAACCCTACCTACGCTTCAGAGAGGTGGTTTGCTTTGAACAGTGGTGTTTCCTAGGAAAAAAAAGTGACATGAGTTGCACACTCATGGGTATATCTGCTTTGCAAAGCAACATTTCTAAATCATGAAAACTCACTGCCAATGATTTGCAATCGATCAAACAATCACCGAAACATTTCGCCTGCTTAATTTTTGATTTACCTTCTCTAATACATATAAACCACGGACAGACTTTTTGGTGAAGGATGAAATAATGGCTTCATTGTTTAATCACTGGCAGCGATGGGATTAGAACCCTGAACTCAGAGAGACTTGGAGCCCTGAGCTGCTACATTTGACCACCAGAACAACTACATCACTGCTGCGGTAACAGGTAAGATTAAATAATTTTGTTTCTCTACCGTCTTTATCCGTCTTACAGTCCAGCAGAGGCCTTGTTAAGTTTTGCAAGAGACATGGGCCCACTCTCTGCTCTATTTTTGTTTTATGTCGCCTTTTCTCTCCATTTATCTGGGGCTTCAGGACCGATGGTTCAGTTTACAAGGACTCCGTTGTCTCTCTACTTTTCTCTTTTTTCTTTTTAAAGGGATTTTCTAAAGGGTCTATCCCGTGTTTTCATACACCCCCCTTTTAATGCACTGCTCCATTTCAACCACAAACTCATTTAAATTTTTCAAACGTAGTATATCCACGTAGTAAACACGTTCACCTTTGAGAGTTGCTCACTCGTTTTCTGTTGTTGACGTCGGATCAGCACCAGCAGAGAAAGGTTGCCTTCCTTGTGCTCAAGATAATTTAAATTGTAGTTACTGAAGTAGCGTTACTCATTCACTTTTAACACCCACATTTCCTCTGTCCCGAGAAGCACGGGAGGCTGAATCACTTCCCTTTCTGTTTTTTTTCTGTGAGAACAGATCCAGGAGGCAATGGGGCGAGATGAGATGACACAATTGAGACGGACACTGAGCAGCTGTAGAAGAGAGCAAGGACACTGTAGAAAATGTGGGCAGGTCAAGAGGGCAGACAGACGATGGAGGAGGTGAGGTGAGATGAGGTGATGGAGGAGTTCAGAGGAGAACAGAGAGGCAGAGGAGGCCTGTGTTGGGCCTCTGCCCATAGGGAATTAAACAAAGTTTTACTTGCCGCGAGTGCAACTTCCAGCTCGGCTGGTGAAAGAATGTTGTACAAATTTAAAAAAATTTAATTTGACGACGGGTCCAAAGATGCAGAAGTGCGAAAAAGCCTGTGCAGACCTTTGAAGCGTCTGTGCCCAGTGAATAACTCAATGGGACACAGGTTTTCTGGCAGGAGACAGGTGGCTAGTGACTAACTCACAAACAACATTCCTAAAGGGAATCAAATTAAAACTGTGTTAAAGGTGACATATTATGCATATATTCAGGTTCATACTTTTAATGCGGGTTACCACTTGAAAAGGTTTACATGTTTTAATGTTCAGAAAAAGCATCAGTGTTCTCATACTGTCCATTCCTGCAGCTCCTCTTGAAACCCTCTGTCTGAAACGCCTGGATTTCTTTCAGCCCCTCCCCCCGATGAACCCCAGTCTGCTCTGATTGGCCAGCTGGCCCAGTCTGTTGTGATTGGTCAACCGATTCCTAAATGTGTAGGAAATGTCACAAACGTCGACCAGAGAAGTGCAGATTCTCCGATTGCAGGTGGGGTTACTGCAAAAGAGTCCAACTGTGACATCAGAGTGGGAGATAAATCTGAACCAGTTGTTCAGAGCCAGGCTGTAGGGATTAACCAGCTCAAAAAAAAAACGACGAAAAACTTTTTTCACAGTTTGTGGGCCGGCAGTCACCACAGATAGACACATTGATGTGCACAAACAATTTAAAAACGTGATTTGTGCATACTATATCACCTTTAACAAAGTGTGGCTGTGGTGTACCTACTTTCCATCCCCCTGTGCTCCTATAGTTAATATTATCGGATGATCCTACCCACACAGAACAACAGTGAGATTTGACCTTGACCAAAAGAGTCTCTCAACAAAACTCACTTACATTAAATCATTTTCTGTGCTCAAAATACCCCACACTCAGGATTGAGGCACAAACACAAAGCCATAAATAATGGTCACATAATTGTTACTTACAATGAGTGTTGATGGGTTCCTTGAAAGTGAAGTATTAATTGACCTCAGCTACAGGACACTGGTTGAAAGAGCTGTCTGATTTATAAATGAGTTTAAACTGACCCAATGTGGTTCTCTAAAAGGTCCTCTGCAATTGTGCTGCTGCACACTATTCAACATATTTTTTTCATAAATGGTGTATTACAGCAGTGGCAATTCATCTTAGTCCTCAATTCGATGATAAGAGTAACTAACCAAACTCATCGATAAGATTGAAGACCACTCTCTTTTACAGCTCTATAGAGATAATGCTGGGCCATTTAGTGTATCAGAAAATACCTTCCTAAAAGGGTTGTTAACAGCATCAGAAAGAACTGATCACGGCACCATATACTGTAGATCTTTTACATAAAAGTTTATAACATCATAAAGGGCACTTCTGCTTCATCCATAAAAACTGGATGCTTTATCGAGGCTTTCTAAAAGAAAATAAGATTATGTAAGTGCATAGGGAAGACAAGGTCGGAACAGGAGTTGAGTTGAAGAATTGTGAGGCGTAGGGAACAGACGGTGGGTAAGAAGAAATGACGAAAAAAGATGCTGAAAGTAGAAGAAGTGAGATGATGAGACAAGGTAAGATTATGAGGAGAGTGGAGAGAGGTAGGGGAATTTACTGGAGTGAGATTGCCTTCCAAAGATTCTGTCTGGGACTGTTTCAAAAGTTCAGCACTTTCCCTGAGACAACACTGAGAGGGCTATCTTCAGGGTAAGGTTATGGCTGGGGTTTTTTCCAGTACACATTGTTCTGCCACATCTCACCGACAAAAACAAAGTCCGATCACTCATATTTACAACTGTTCACAGAAAACGCCCCGAGCTGTCCTCTATCTTTTAAGGCATGGTCAGACTGAGGTGTTTTGCTCCATGTCACTCATGCAAATTTGAATGCTTGACTGTTGGTGTAGTCTGTTTATACACCACAACCAACTAAAATTAATGTTAGAAGGAGGTTAGCTGGCAATTTCAGCTCCGAAATGTTTGTTTTTTTGGCAACTCAGCCTCTGAATTACATCATGATGAACTCATCAGGAACACAAAATCACAAGAGTGCGTCTCAGACCTCTAGGCAAATTTCAAATCTTTCCATTTTCCCCTTCTAATGTTGAATAAACTTTTTACACAAATGCCCACTAGAATGTTAAAAATACAGAATTTAAAATTTGTTAAAAAATTATCAAAGTAAACAATGTTGGCCCACTGCTATGTTACTCTCAGGACACTGACATCGCAAATCTTACCGACATGGCAGCCGGTCATAGTATGTGATATATAAGGACGAGGCAGACACATGTCACTGTATTGCATTGAGTTTACCCTTTTTGCTTTCTTCTTCGTCCCCACTTGTAGTGGGCTCATTTGAGTTAGGTCTCGAGGGACTTTGATCAGGATCGAGTCGATGCTCTATATCTGTCGTCTTCATATATTTATCCAGTTCAGTTAGTGTTGTCGGTGTTGTCCTAATGATCTACCTTCTATTGTCTGTATATGGAAAAATTGCGTATCCTAATAAAAAGAGTGTTATACCTATTGCCAACCACAGGCAAAGACATGTATTTCAATACGTGGACCACATACCACAAGTAGTGCGATCATAGCAACGCTCAACGAGATCAGTATGCGTATCAAGTCTTTGGCACAACTTGAGATTCAATGGATAATTTTGCACGACACTTTCCAGCTGACAATCTGTCGTGGCTCAGTGGTTGAAAGACGAAGCACTACTAAATGAAATTCAAGTTTTTATTTCATGATTTGTTTAGTAAATGTAATGCCTTGACATTATATCCTCCCTTCAAGCAGGGGGTGCAACTTTCTCAGCACCCATCTCCAACAACCTTGGGTCATGCACTTTATAACTTTAGGAGTGCCTACGTAAACCACCTCCTTAAGGGGCTTTGTAACAATAAAAAACCAAGCTGTCCCCACCTTTGCTTCTGAGAAAGACAAACGTGGCCCCTAGAAGTAACCTCTCAACAGCTGTAAACTTACTGGTGATATGTTGTTTAAACAACCCAGGAAGTCGTAGTCTAAGATGAACTCAGTCCACATAAGAAACAAATTCCAATCTTTAAAACCGTTTTCTGAAACCTTTTTTAATGCTGCGTTCCATTACACCTCAGATCACGGAAGTCGGGGATGTGATTTTTTGTCTGACCTCCGGAGTCACAGTGGAACCGTAACGCAGCACGACGTACAAACCATGGCGACTTACTATATTTAACTCATTCAAAGTTGACGAAAAAAAACTGGTTCTTTGTTGCAGGTGATTATACATACAGTATCTCACAAAAGTGAGTACACTCCCTCACATTTTTGTAAATATTTTATTATTTCTTTTCATGGTACAACACTGAAGAAATGACACTTTGCTACAATGTAAAGTAGTCAGTGTACAACTTGTATAACAGGGTTAATTTACTGTCCCCTCAAAATAACTCAACACACAGCCATTTATGTCTAAACCGCTGGCAACAAAAGTGAGTACACCCCTAAGTGAAAATGTCCAAAATGGGCCCAAAGTGTCAATATTTTGTCTGGCCACCGTTATTTTCAAGCACTGCCTTAACTCTCTTGGGCATGGAGTTCACTAGAGCTTCACATGTTGCCACTGGAATCCTCTTCCACTCCTCCATGACGACATCACGGAGCTGGTGGATGTTAAAGACCTTGCACTCCTCCACCTTCCGTTTGAGGATGCCCCAAAGATGCTTGATAGGGTTTAGGTCTGGCGACATGCTTGGCCAGTCCATCACCTTTACCCTTAGATTCGTCAGCAAGGCAGCGGCCGTCTTGGAGGTGTGTTTGGGGTCGTTTTCATGTTGGAATACTGCCCTGCGGCCCAGTTTCCGAAGGGAGGGGATCATGATCTGCTCCAGTATGTCACAGTACATGTTGGCATTCATGGTTCCCTCAATGAACTGTAGCCCCCCAGTGCCTGCAGCACTGATGCAGCCCCAGACCATGACACTCCCACCACCATGCTGGACTGTAGGCAAGACACACTTGTCTTTGTCCTCCTCACCTGTTAAGCCGCTGTATGGCCTTGGCCACCGTGCTGCAGCTCAGTTTCAGGGTGTTGGCAATCTTCTTATAGCCTAGGCCATCTTTATGTAGAGCAACAATTTTTTTTTTTCAGATCCTCAGAGAGTTCTTTGCCATGAGGTGCCATGTTGAACTTCCCGTGACCAGTATGAGAGAGTGTGAGAGCGATAACACCAAATGTAACACGCCTGCTCCCCATTCACACCTGAGACCTTGTAACACTAAGGAGTCACATGACTAAGGGGAGGGAAAATGGCTAATTGGGCCCAATTTGGACATTTTCACTTAGAGGTGTACTCACTTTTGTTGCCAGCGGTTTAGACATTAATGGCTGCGTGTTGAGTTATTTTGAGGGGACAGTAAATTTACACTGTTATACAAGCTGTACACTGACTACTTTACATTGTAGCAAAGTGTCATTTCTTCATGTGTGTTGTCCCATGAAAAGATATAATAAAATATTTACACAAATGTGTGAGATACACACAAATATGGACAATATATTCAACTTCTGTGAATACATTCTTCCAATTATGACACACTGTAGCTTTAAGTTGAAACGTATTCTAGCACAACACCCACTCATAAGAAACACTTGGAGAGGAATCTGCTGCAGCACTTCTACCGGAGAACAAAGCTGTTATTAGTTAAAAAAAAACATGTTTCAGCAAAGATGTATTCTATGTACAACCAGCGTTAGTACGATCGCCGCCACAGAGCTGACAGAGCCAGAGGGGCACAAGAGAGGAGAGGTGCAGAACAGAGGCACATGGGGGTTGAGAGGGTTGAGAGGGTAACACCCGACGCTGCCCCTTCTTTGATACTACAGAAGAAGACAGACGGAGAGTTGGGGGAACAGGTCAGGTCGCCAGGTTTTGACTGGAGTGGTCAGAGTAGAAAGAAGAGGTGATTGCAAAGGGAGAAGATGAGAGTTACATGTAATGGCAGACCAGCTGATGCAGGAGAGGCCGTTCAAAGGGACGTTGTCCTTCTTCCCTCTGGAGGGGTTAAGAGCTGTGCTTCTCTTTGTGTTGCCAAAACTAGGAAAAAAATGTGTGTGTGTGTGTGTGTGTGTGTGTTTGTGTATTTAAAAGTAGATGAAGGGGTTCTGTTGGTCGCATTAATGAACAAGAAAGAAAAAAGTGGGTGAGATATATCCGATGGCGTGCGTATGTGCGAGTCGGCAAGAAGGTGTGTGTGTGTGTGTGTGTGTGTGAGCAGGTGCAGTGACAGCTGAACAAAAGGTGTATAGGTCCATGACAAGTAGTTGACAGCTTCATATCCACTCTGGGGGCCACAGCCAGACTCAACTACAGGAAATAAAAAGAGGGGAGATGAAAAGATGAGGCGAGTGGAAAAACACATTATGGCATCTCCCCAAAGAGTCGCAGGCGCCAGCCTTGTCTGCAGCTCCGTGAATGTGTGGGTGTGTGTGTGTGTGTGTGTGTGTGAATTGCCTTTTATATCTAACCCTTTCATTCCATCATACTCTCACTTGCTCTAATATAACTACTTATCATAGGTACGCCTACTGTGTTGCTGACAGCACAGACACACACACACACATCTCTCTAAGGTGAATACGTTTGACTGAGACTCACATTTATGAGAATAGTTGAGCATGTATGTCTTGGAGTGTACTGTGTGTGTGTGTGTGTGTGTGTGCGCGCGCGTGTGTTTGTATTCCCCGTTCAAACATTTTATTCAAACAAGGTTGCGTCCCCTTTGGTTTTTGAGCTCGGCTTCGGTGCCTTTCCCTGGTGGCTCTTTTGTGCTTTGTGTTGTGTATTTTTATTGCGTTTTGATCAATAAAGAGATGGAGAGGGGATAAAAGATGGGAGCAGAAGAGAAGGTGAAAACATTGGAAGATGCAAGCAGGGCTGAGATCAAGCATGAAAGAAAAGTTCCCAAAGAAATCCACAAAATCGTTTGTCACCTGACGGAGGCAAAAAAAAAAAATTAAACCTGTCTTCGAAAAATGACATTATAACACTGCAATTCACTTTGGTGTGTTTAAAAGCAGTTGATTTATTTCTGTATTAAAAATAACTAATCCTTTTAAATGCATGTCAAATTCCATTCGTTATGTATATTCACGTGAACTGACAATAGTTTGCGCATTCTACTTATTAATCTGGTATTGCTTTATTTTACAAGACCGAACCTTCCCATAATTTAATGGTTATATCCCTCCGAAGAACGATTTGGTATTAACTGTTAAATATGAAGATTATTCGCTTCCAATTAAAGGCTCAGTGCGAAGGATTTAGTTACATCTCGAGGTGAAGTTGCATTTTACAACCAACTGAATACCCCCCCCCCCCCCCATCATCTTGGTCTTTTGAAAGCAGAAGTAAGCATATCTGGAGGACTCTCAATCACACCGTATCCACACCCCAATGCATACCGTGCTTTATCATTTACTCCAAATGGGACTACTATTATGATAGATATTATTATTATTATTTCAAATCAATTATCGGATAATACAGGTAGCCAATGCAGTGTATGAGCTACAGGGTGATGTGAAACGGAAATGAACCATCGCGTTTGAATAGCACGACCAAGATTCATCAACAGGTATGTGGGTTCCTTTCAGGAGACAGTCGAAACAAAATGGGTGTCGGAGAGAGGGGCATGACAGAAAGAAGCACAAAAACAAGACACAGAGGCAAAGCAGGTGAGAAATATATAAAAGGACAGTGGGAGGATGGATAGGAGGGAGGCGGGGGGTGGCGAAAAGTGAATATCAGAGAGAGGGAGGGCATTATGAAGAGTCAAAGAGATGTGAAGAGAAGAGGGGTCTCATATCTGCCAGTATCTTCTCCTCCCTTCATGCTGCCCCTGCGGTGCTGCGGATAAACAGGCCCAAAGACTTTGCTTCTCTTTTAAAGTCGTTGTTGTTGTTGTTGGTGGTGGTGGTGGTGGTGGTGGTGACGACTGTCCTTGCACTTGTCCCTCTCTCTTTGTCCGTCTGTCTGTCTGTCTGTCGACCCTGTGGCTCAGCGAGACGGCTGGAAGTTTGTCCACGAAAGTTTTCGATTTCGAAAAGCAGATGCCCTCACTCCCCGCCCTCTCTTTGTCCGACTCGTCTCCGGTGAGAACGTTTCGTCTCCACACGACTCCGGTGGAGCGTCTGAGAGAATGAAATGAGACGGTGGCGTGCCCCCGTCATCTGTTTTTCCCTCTCATCGGCCTCTTCATCTGCTGTTTGTTCTCCCCATTTGCAAATCATTTTATTCTCGCTCGTCTCCCGGCCTTTTTGACTTTGTGTAAATCTCTCTGTGTCTGACTTTCATCCCTCCACTTTTTTTTCCTCCTGAAATCATGCAGTGCATTTTTTTTTTATTTTATCAACCAATATGTCAAGAACTGATATCACTCCATTCGCCGTCATTCCCTCTGAATCATACAATCTCCTCCACTCGTTGCTCCCCATTACTCTTGACTGTGATGTGAGGTTTCTGGCCCCCGTCTCTCTCTCTCTCGCCGCATATTTGGTTACAGATTACACGAACTCGGTCATTGACGTTTGGTACCCTTTTTGTGTTTAAGCCTAAACCGTACCAAACCATGATGCAAACATTCATCAGTTTTTATTTTGTGCATGCTACATTTCCCATGACACGTTGTATAAATGTGACCCTTGACTGTAAACATGTGTCACTGTTGTCCTTCTGCTCTCCCTAAGTGGACTCAATAATACTGCTCCAACCCTGGTGCCATGGTTACGACATCAAAAAGAAAGAAATACACCGAAAAATGACTTGTAGGTGCTCATTTGATTGGGCTTGCAGAGACTAAACAGAAAAATGAAATCAAGCAATCAATCATTCGATAAACACATCCTAATCCTAATGTATGTTACAGCCCACCATTTTAAAGGGCTTTTTTTTTCAGGAGGAAGGTGATGGTCCTACATGAAACTGCTTGCTTTCTGTAGAGTTAAATCATTAATTAAGGTATTTCACGTGAGAGGGGGAAAAACGATGGCGTCTTATTTCATTGCAAATGTCATGACAGTTGTCAGTCCATTGCGATATATTGATATGTTAAATATTGTCTTTTTTAAACGGATGTGACAGAATTCTTCCTTGCCAAAAGCTGGCACCTACATCACCCACAATACAATAAACCATAATAGTTTGGTTTGTTATGGTAGCAGATAATGCATTGCTTGATCTTTATTTCTTACCTATTACCTTGTGCATCAGTTTAGCAGAAAGTAGGACATTGGAGCTAAATAAACGTTAGCCCTTCTCTATGTGTGTGTGTGTGTGTGTGTGTGTGTGTGCAAAATAACTCAACACGTGGACTTTTACCAAACTTAATGAGACTATATCTCCAGATGATTACCTTTGAGAGCTGTTCGAAGTAGAAGCAATAATTAAAAATGTGGTCCGAGATACACATTCAAGATATCTCCATCATATGATATAATACAAACAGTGACGTCGCCAAGAAGTCAGGAAATGTCATCGTGCATAATTCAAAAAATGCAGTTTTCTTTTCTCTGCATCCCATAGGAAACAACCTAAAAATTATATTGATGGATAATAGATGGAAATTCCGTCATATAGTATAGTCATGCTATATGATGCCATTTTTTTCATAATTTTGGTCCGACACGTCTCCTAGTGTGATAAAGCTTCCCAGACTTCAATCCTGTAATGTAATCAATCTTTTTTTCCAGGACAACCTAGGCTATCAGTATTTGTAGTACAGTGATATCACATGAATGTATAAATACTTGTATGACCATAAAGACAAAAGTAAAAACAAAATGGAAATTGACTCTCACATAGATTCATTATAATGACACACCAAACAACAATGATGAAGATGTTTCCCTTTTGAAAACTGTTCTTCCAAGTTCTTCCAAGCCTTGGTTATAAGATAAAACAATTCAAAACATTCTTAATAATGCAAATCAAAAGTTATGTGAATTTTTCAACAAATAAGTCCTTTGTTTTTTCAACCCAAAAAGTCACTTGTGCCATTCTGCAGGAGGAGTGAGAGGTCCTGTTCTCATTCTAAAATCTTTGTCTTTCTTCAAAATTCCCGACACGTCAACAACACAAGTCTGATATGTACAAAGTCAGAAACAAAGCCTCTGATTGGTCAAAGTGGACCCACAATGGATGGCTAGAATACCGTTAACAACAACAGCAGCCTTTTACGTCTTGGAAAACGGGTTAAAAATGATCATAAAGGTAATTCAATATTGGATTTACCAATAATGCCATTTAGGTTATTTTTGCCTCTATTCTACTGTATCTGTTTGTTTGTGTGTCTGTGAGTGTGTTTGCAGTTTGTGCATGTCCATGTCCTTTGAGTGCCATGAGATCATCATCATGCAAAGCCTCTCCTGATCGGAGCTATTTCTGTTTCCCCCATCCGGCTTATTGGCATGAACTTCACACACACACACACAACGCAGCCAAGACACTCATCACTGGACAGGCTTTCACGTTCCATATCGTGTTGTTCTCGCGCGGCTAAAGATGGCTGCCTCGTGTTCCTTGACTGGACGAACAAACAAGAGATTGGGATCACGGTGCCGCTCGCTGTCCCTTCCGACCTCAGCTCAGCTGGCGGCTTGCTGCCATTGTCACGTTTTAGCGTCTGTGTTCATAAACGCGGCCGGGCTGTTTTCTGACGGCAGGAGACGGTCGTTCAGCAGAACTCAATGACTCGTGTCATGGATGTGAGGGAAATATTTCATAGGGGTCTGATGTTCCTATGAAGTGACTTTAAACACATCGTTGACAATCACACCCACTGCAATGGAGGTGAGTGGATTATTGTTTATGGAGCATGATACCAATGTTACCAATGTTCACTTTTTTATGTCGTAACTTAAAAGGAAGACTTAATTTGAAACAGCGCTGTGTGCGCACCACTCATAAAAGTATGTGCACATCAGTTTGTGGGGCGATCTTGTGGATTGGACTGGATGAAGAAATCAAACAAAGCAAAAATATCAGACAGCTCAAAAAGCTGTACAAAGAAATAATTTTTGAGAGATACAGGAATTAGGAAGGTGAATTTAAGGCCGCAGTCCACCAACTTTAACTCTACGGGCTCTATGACCGGTCCGCGGTCCACGGGTAAAGCAGGGAAAAGCAACTTTCGCTCAAGTTTGCGAGTGGATCCTGATGGGGTGGAGGAGTGTCAAAACATCCACGATCACCAACGGGTTCCGAAAGGCCGGACTGCTGCGTGATGAAGAGGAGGACGCCGCCACAGGCTCAGCTGAGGCCCTTCAGAGGCTGTTCAATTCCGACAGTGACGAAGAGGAGTTCGTTGGTTTTGAGAGCGACAACGAAGGAGAGAGGAGAGTGGCTGACGAAGCCACCCTGAGCCTGTTCGTTTCCGACACTGAAGATGAGGACTTTGGTGGTTTTAGTACGTTATGCAAATATGCAACTTGTTTGTTGAAATGTTAATAAATGGGAGCTTCCTCAAGCAGCCATCTCTTTCCCGACAATCCCCTCTGTGCACGAACTCTTACATATGGTAATTAACCATTAAAACACCTGCGGCTTATAGTCCAGTGCGGCTTATTGATGTACAAATCATTAACTTTAGCTGCTGCGGCTTAAACTCCGGTGCGCCTTATAGTGCGGAAAATACGGTATTATCAGTATAATTAAAATCATTGTTGTATAGAATGATGGTATAGGACTGGATAAGCATGTTGCTTATCCTACTCCTTTTCGGACAAAAACATTGTTTATTATATTGTGAAAGGCTGTGATGTACACACCAGGCATATATATATATATATATATATATATATATATATATATATATATATATATATATTTTTACATTCTTTCTAATTGAGTTTAACTA
Organism: Scophthalmus maximus; assembly: GCF_022379125.1. NCBI lineage: Eukaryota > Metazoa > Chordata > Actinopteri > Pleuronectiformes > Scophthalmidae > Scophthalmus > Scophthalmus maximus. Next base: position 5,038,872 of record NC_061523.1, on the reverse strand, counting down.
GAAAAAAGTAAAGGTGATTTGGTCCACTACTTTAGCAATAAAACGGAAGAATATTTAAGCACAGTAGTCATGTTTGCAACGATTATAAAAAAAAAAGTATATCAACAATGAGCCAAATGACGTTATATTAGAGCAGTTCCCTCCAGTAGCAGTTCCCTCCAGTACCACAGAGCATTGTAGCTTCTGTCAGCTCATTGCTTTTATTTAGAGAAAAAAAAAAGTCTTAATTTGAGCCTCTACTTACAGTTCATTACACAGGTTATGAGGGTTTGTTGTCCAGTCTACACTCCTGAATGACAGACGCACCAAACCTTCCCAATCAGGGATTCAGGCCGTCAGCCTCCAACTGACCCAACAGGCTGACAACGTGAACTGACTGCAGTGCTGCAGATTCACCAACAGTCCTACAATCTCTAATCCCATGCAGTGTGTGTGTGTGTGCATGTGTGTGTGTGTGTGTGTGTTTGCGGACGCAATCCTCTTTGTGTGTTGTGGTGCACAGTGGAGTGGGAGAAAGAGTGTGGAGGCTGATTATTCTCTGACACCGTTGTGTTCATAAATTCAAGTGGGAAATTGCAGCAAACCAGATCTAAGAGCTTTAGCCTTTTTGTTCTTCTCACTACATCGGGTAAAATGTCATAACACCTGAAGAAGAAATGAAGTGCGCTGACGTTCAACCAAATCAGCTTGAGTGTAGTTATCTGGCAAGAAGAATCTGATCCTGGGAATTTACCCTGGACATATTTACAGAGTCAACTTATCAAGCAGCATGGTGCGATTATTTCCATAGTGTGTACTTTCTCAATACTCAGTACCTTTATCTTCCTGTAACCACATTTGCTACTTTCACTATCAAAGCACTTGCATGTTGTAGGCTAAAATCCCCAGCAGCTACAGAACCCAATTGGGCTTTTACTGTGAAAATCACAATCTGCACACGACCAAACAGACGAGTGGGGAAAAAGAGAATCTCACCGGCGATCAGTAACCAACTCTAAATCACACTTCATTCTAAACCACAGCGACAAGTACATATTTCCCAAATTAGTAAGCACTTGACATGTCGAGTTTTTTGTATATTGCATGAATGACATGAATGACAATGAGATGATGCAGATGCGCTGAGACTTGTGACCTACCCAGCGTGCAGCCTGTCTCTGGCCTCTGGGCTCAGTTCAGAGTTGATAAAATAGTAACATAAGCTCGTCATAAGCTTGTGCGGTGGTGTTTGCAAATAATAACAAAGTTGGAAGTTGAAAATAGCACCGATGGTCTCCATTCAACCCGACAGCTCGAGGGGATCTGAAGAGAAGAATGGCAGAAAAATCCCCAAAAATCCAGGTGTGCGAAGCTTGTCCCGTCACACCCAAGAGGCCCCAAAGTAAAAGAGCTAAAGGTCTGAAATAAAATTCATTTTCATCGCTTTGTTTTTATGTTGCATCGACTGCACCATAACGAAACGGGGTCTGAATACACTGTAGACACACACACACAAACACGTCACACCTGGTACTAGTCCATAATCCATGACATCCTCCAACCCTGACCCTCCTCTAAACACATTCCATTTCCATAATTGATCTCCTTTCCTCTTAAAGAGATGCATCATAAAGACTAAATCTTTGACCTCAGTTAAGGCAAATTCACTTTGTCCTCGCAAACGGTACATAGACGCAGTGCCAACATTCCACACTCCTTTTGAAAGTCAATTAGTTTAAGGTGCTTATTTTGTTAAAAAATCAATTTTCAAAAAGAAAAAAAAAAAGTGTAGTCTGTACTTTGTACTCACTGAAGCGTGTGTGGCAGTGAGAGTTTTTACTCTAAAAAGTGCTTCAGGGAGTCGCGGCGCTGCAGCCCAAGTTTTCCTAGCGCGCTTTTTGGTACCTTTGGGGGGGGGGCGCGAGACTGGGAGCTGTGGAGCGACCAAAGGCGTCGGGGAGTGACGTTTGAAGTGTAAGAGGGGCTTAAACTCTTTGTCTCGCTCCCGTTGGAAATACAGGGGTGAAGACTGAGCGGACCATGTCCAATCCACGCTTTGGTATGTATTGCTGCGGCGGCAGAATTTTCACTTGGGGCCCAATTTCCATTTCCAGTCTTTTAGTCTCACTCTCGAGCCCTTTTTTTTTCCTTCTCTCTCTCTCTCTCTCTCTCTCCCGCCCTGCCCCTTTTTTCTTGCCCTCCACGTTTCTCCCCTCTCCATCGTTTCCCCCCGCACCTCCAAGCGCTTTGTGCGAATTTCGGAATATTCCAGAGAGCTTGACTGAGCATGGCGTGAAATGGGATTTGCAAGAGAGACAATTTTCACGACAAAATCCCCCCCCCCCCCCTTCGCTGCTCGGTTCCGTTAGAACCAACGTTTTCCTCCGGAAATAAAAAAAAGGAATGTACATTTCTGTTACAGAGACTTTTTTTTTCTCCAGTCTTCATTTCAACAGACAGCCTTTTTTATATCTCACGGTAATGGTGGGCCACCTGCAGCATGACAAAAAAACACCACGAGCTTGACCACCAGAATTACAGACATCACTGCGTCAGATTCACTGTTGGGGAGACGGTGCTGATCCGACTACACTTGATGATCCGATCCACCGAGTCTTTCTCTCATGCCAGCTCGTTAACGGGCGAATCTATTACCAGGTATTAACGCTTAATGCTTATCGAATGCCTGACTGTGGAATCTTGAAGGAAATTAACGAAGCGGTGACATTCAGAGCAATATGGCGAGGGGGCTATTGTGCTCCGATTTTGTGTCTTGCCATTTAATGTGTCGTAATTTTTTTTTTTTATACAATTTTGCCGACAGAATGCTTACACAGGAGCGGAGCTGTCGGATTTGACCTTTCGTTGTAAGTATATGGTGACTGCAATTTCTCGAGAAATATCTATTCTGAACAGTCTAATGACCTTTGCTACAGATGGCAGAAAGAAGCTCCATTATGTTTCGAAGAAACGGTGTAATTGCATGAACTTTAGTGTTTTTGTCCATTTGTGTTGGCAGCCGACTGCGCGTCGGCAAAGAGCTTGGTGGGAATATTGCTCCGTATGATTCACTTTTGGAGCTGATCAGTCATAGATCAAGGCCAACAGGAATATAGTCAGAAAAAAACATTTTCCAGTAAATCTCTTGAAATAATAAGCTATGAAGAAAATCTGAAAAAAATTATTCCCCATCGTATGATGTCCAATAAATTATGCTATATGATAAATTACACTATAAAGAAATCGCAAAGAAGCCCGAAGCAGAAATTCATAGTGAAAAAAAAAAGCATTTTTAAGGTATCTGTGCATGTTTTAGGACTATTGACAAAAAAAAATATATGGACTGACAATGACGATAAGAATGGCATCATTATGACACCACTATGAAACCAGAAAATGACATCATACATTTTCATAATGTATGATCTTTTGCAACCAAAACAATTAGAGACACAATATACAGCAAATGTTTTTGATTAAACAGTCATGATATAAATAATGTATTGATGATGTCATTAAACGCCATTGCCTGATTGGGGTATGTACAGTGCGTGCAGGGCAGAGCCGTCTAATGAGAGTCGCAACACCGGAAGTCCAAAATGCAGATCAGATAGTTCCCAGAAGTTCTTGGCGCAAAATTTGAATCCATTATTCAGAGCGATAGAACTGCGATTTTTGGTAATTAGTAGTCAATAAATGTATGGATTTACAATATAGCAGACCGACATGCCCATGTATTTACTCTATGTAGTTAGCCAATATGATTTTTTAAATCATCCTTAAATCATAAATAGTCATAAATTATAATCCACTAAAATTATTTAATGCACACGTTGATTTGATTCAGATGTGCTGAGAATATACAATCTGATTATTTAAACGTCTTACCCTTTATAAGCGCAACACAGACGGTCCATTGACTCCATTCTGCTGCTGCTCACTTCCGGGAACTATTGAGAGGATCCATGAACGGAGTTGCAGCGACTCTCATTAGACGGCTCTGGTGCAGGGTATGCATCGCCCCCCTCCCGTCCTTTTCATTTGCCTTACGTTCACCGCGAATCAGCGGGTGTTAATCAAGCAACTTCTCTCGCCAGCAATTTTCTTTTCGGTGCATCCCTAGGCGAAATATCAAAATAAAGGTAACTCAGGTGAGACACGAGGGACAAAGAGAAGAAGCACGAGCTGTACCCAACATAACGCTCTCTGAAAAGGGGGAAAGGCAAAAATAAAAAATACACCGGGAGCTAATTCACCAACGAGACAAAGGCGGAAGAGAAGAACAGCAGGACGAGCACAAAGGCAGGAAGTACAACCACGACAGACATGAAAGGGAAGAAATTACAAAATAAAAACAGGGGGCACTTAAAACCCAAGAGATGGACGGATCAAATTAATTTCAAATGAACTGTCATGGGTCAGTAGGGATATAGCAAGGAGTTAAGGTAACATATGATAGTGCTGATGCAGTGACAAAGTGCTCTGTAGTCTCCAATTCAATGGGCAGACTGCTTGGCTATGAATCATAGGACGCTAAAGAAATACAATATTGCTACTCATCGTGATGGTTATTGGCAGACCGCAGTGCTGCCGATGCTTGAGATCCTGAACATAAAAACCGTTGTAACTATGAAACACATAGAGATGTTTCCTGATTCGATTTCAGAGCGCATTTAAAAATTCACCAAAATGTTTTTGTTTTTTTCTTCCAGGAGACACATTGATTTTTACAGCAACACTTTGTCTCAGGGAGCTGGAGGAGTGCTGCCCAGTGCGTTGACGTACGAGACTGCGGGGAGAGTTCTGCAGGAGTTCATTACTATGACTTATTCTGTGAAAAGATTCAACAGAGTGCAATACCGGGAATGCTCCCCGATACCTGAGCTAGTGAGTGAGTGTTGGTTTGAGAGGTTCCGCGGTATCCCTGCTTAATTCGGCCTGACAGCTCCATGTGTGGCTGCATGAAATATAAGCTGCCATATAGACAAATAGGCTTCTGCTCGCGTTTGTTTGTTAGATGTAGTGTGTGTATAAGGTGTGCGCGCGCGAGGGTTTTGTGTTGATGCGTACGTTTGACTGCCGTAAATTCTGCTAACTATATAATCCAGCCCTGCACGTGCGGTGTGTGGGAGAGCGCGAGTGTGTTCTGCAGTGTGCAGTAAAGGTTGCTTTTATCACCAGAGACATATGGCAGATAAACAATGACTTTAATAGTACCAATAAAAAAAACAAAAATATAATACTATCAAATTGACGAACAGTTTAATTATAAAAGATATAATGGAAACCTTAGATAATTCTTCAACGCCCGACTCTCAACCAAATAGCCTTGGATACATCGTTGTTGTCTCTCACCTCGGCTGCCTGCTCAACCATCGTGTCACAGATGTCACGACCAATCGGCATCTGATGTAGGAGTGTTGCCACATGGTTGCACAGTAGGTCCATGGACGAAACAATATGGCTGACACGTGGTTAGAAAGAAACCCTTCTCCATGCCACATAGAAAGTAAAAAGCTGTCCTGCATTGTGTTGGCTCCGCCATTTAATGATTTTCACTTTGGCCTGCTAAAGATCACTGCCGAGTGTCAGCAACAGCAGTCTAAAGCCCCTTCGCACTGGCCAGAAAACCTGTTTAAACCAGCTAACACCCGGCATTTTCTGCAGTTTGAAAACGTTTAATCGGCATTCAGCCCCGGGTCAATTGACCATGCAATAGACCCGGGTGATAATCGGCTTCATCTCCGATCAACATTTGATGTGAATGTCACACCCGGGTGACCGCGCTAATTTCTCCTCCGTTGGTCACTGCGCTGAGTTTGTATACTTTGAAAGAGTGTTTTCTGTTGTCCCCAATCCCCCATCCCCGTTCTCTTGCAGGTATGGTCCCTTCTCTGTGGTGTCTGTGTGTGCCCCCATCCCCACGTCTGTCCCTCTGTCCGGCCCGGTGACAAATCATAGCATAACTAAATAAATAATAAAACAGACAAGGGAGTATATTAAAACTCTCTTGTTAAAGTAAAATCTGTTTGGCGCAACAAGGTATTCAGCTCCTCATACCGCCATCTATTGTCGCCACTCATCACTACACTGTTTTCCGGCGCGTTCACCAACGCCATGACGTCGAAACATGACGCACCGCGTCTGCTGGCGATCATCAGGCCCCGTGTTAAAGTGGCCAATTGCAGATCTTAAGCTGGTCGACCTGCATTTAAACCCCCCCCCCCCGGGTCTACACAGTTATACACTGTGGCCTTTACCCTGCTGCCCAAAGGTGAAGAGGACTTTTGAGACCAAACGACGCCATTTTGGAGCATACATGTACATAGTTCGATCTCCATAAGAGGTAAATAACTCACACATTGCTCAAAATAATTCAATATGGAAAAACCCTCCTCTGACCCTCTAACTAAATAATAGCGTCAGACTCACAGCTGGGTATAAAATTCTCCAACTGGACCTCCTTGAATTTTAATTGAATACCCCTGAGACAGCTGATGAGCAGAGGGAAGATTGTATCATCGCCGAGTCACCAGAGTGAAAAAGCATGAGGTCAGGGGGTCCTCCAATTGTGCCTGTTTCTATGGACTACATACACAAGGCTTCGTGACGTACTTCCGTTTCAAAATAATGCAGCTCGTCGGATTCCGGTCTTTTTACCGTTACTTTGTTTACTCACTACTCCCTTCAGAGTGTTGTCACAAGTCTACGAAGGAAATTGTCCAAAACAGGACGGCTGTGTCATAAAAATGTATTGGCGTACTAAGTTTTCGTGGGTTTCCGACCCATCCCGACCCGAGAAGACGACGGCTGGTAAACAGCAGCAGACACTTCGCTGCCGATCAGCTAACGAAAACAGCGCCGTCGTTCAACCAGACCGGAAACGGTTGAGCAGTACTAAGTACAACCCACAAATGGTTGTGCAAGTAACCCCCAGGAATGCAGCTCTGGACTGGAAAGCCCTTTCTAGCTACATCTGGAGCAAAGCACCTCTTCTTTTTGTACATTCTGAATTCTTTGTACATGGTCCCTGACAAAGGAGTGTAATAAATCCAATAATTTAAAAACAAATTGTGAATGAAACTATGCAGACCTACAATGTGTCTCATTTGTTAATCAACTGTCACCTACCTCGCACACTGAATTCCAAATGGCCACTGATCCTAGAGTTCATTTTGCATTCCTATAATAAGTACGGCAGAGAGATGTCTACATCTTGTTTGGATTCCATACATGCCATAAGGAGTGAACATTTTTTGAGAGTAACCAATCATCTTCTGACATTTACCTTTCACAGTTTCGCTGCAGTCACGCTGCAGTCGATGCCAATGGTCATGTTATGATTCTGCATCTCCAAAGCAGGGCTGAAACCACGGCTTCCAGGGTCAAGATTGCAGGTCCAAAATCCCGCTGACATTTGTAACTGTGCTAATAACTAAAAAAGGCAACCTCAACAATATCTCATGGGCATATGTTAAAATAAGCTTAGCATTTTATGTTATTATTACTAAAGATGTTGTTTGACAGCCGAGATAATAAGTCAAAATTCTTAAGATGACGCCAGGCAAAGCTTCTTCCCCAGAGTTGTCCGGACAAACCAAGCTAGTAACCAGTTAACCACTAGCTAGGCCAATTATTCTGTCTAAAGACAACCAGCGTGTTCCCAAATTGGCTCAGACTGAAACTGGAAAAAGGTTACACTGGTCTTCCATCCATTGTCGTTCCGTCAAGGGTCGCAGAGGGGCTGGAGCCAATCCCGGCTGACATTGGGTGACAGGCGGGTGTGACGAAGTGGCTGAGATCTCTGTACTCACCACTCGCCCCTTTCTACAAGTCATCTTGGACGTCATCAGATTGTCTTCTACATGTGTTAATTTTGCTATAATTTAGTATCGCTAAGGTAACATTGCTTCACTCACTATCCCGGGTTTGTTTTTTTTGTTAGCATTACGTTCAAGTTTACATCAAAGCATATGTATGCATATGTCGTTTGTTTCTCTGTCCATACTTACAATTGTTTGTTTCTTTGTTCAGAGCCACCGCGCAGGTCTATTGTTGGAAAGAGGCCTGCCCAGAATTTTTCTGTTTTTTTTATGGTGTTGGTGATGTCATCGCTGACATCATGGGTTTAACCAACTGGTGGGGTTTTCTTAGTATGCTAGTTTATTGTTTGTTAGTAAAAATCTGTTAAAATGCGAAAAATTTCAGATAGTGATTTAAAAAATGGAATGAGCTCGTTATGGTCACTGTATGTTTCATCCCTCAGTTAATAAATTAATTTTCAGATTATTATTTATGGGATTATGACAAGCTACACGTGTTATTGATAGCACTGTAGAAAAAGAAAAACTATTCACACTCACATTCACACCTATGGTCAAAACACGAGGAAACATGCAAACTCCACACAGAAAGGCCCTACACCACCGTGCGGCCCAACACTGATTTTGTTTTCTCATGTTTTTCAATCCCTGCCCTCCCACATTAGGTCATTTCACATGCACGTAACATATATGTTGAAACGTATATTTTAGCCAACACACGTCCATGTCAGCCTCTGACTTGTGACTCTTGAGTCGGACATCTCAGGAGTGTCTGACACTATAACGTTATCCCCCCGTTGACGGAAAGACCAACAGACATGTCAACAAGCAGTTCCATCACAATGAAATCCAATATTAACACTATATTAAGAAGCTGTTGAGCTAATGAAGTGGTACAGATACATATTGCAACGGGAGCAGCTAGCCTGTTTATCTGGTGTGACGAGATCAGCACTCAGATTGAATTGAGGGATGGTTGTTGTTGTTTTTGTTGTTGTTTTAATCCATGCAGACGTGTGAATGAAGCGTAAGTACCTGTGTTGCTCACAACGTAAATGTTGTTTGACTTTGTTAAAATCATGAATTTTAATTTTCCTACACAGGCTTGTGGTGAATGCTAAGTTTTTTAAAGTTTTTAAAGTAAACTTCAGGAAAACACTTAGAATAGATTCCATTTAGTTACAGGAGGTGATGTTACGACTTGAATCTCCACTAATGCTGTTTTTTTAATTAAAAATTGTGCAAGGGTCTGTTATGAGCCTCATTTGATTTAAATAATTTCCACGCATGTAATTATATTACATTTTAATGTGCAGACAACTCACAGTTATACTTGCCAGTGAAAGTCAATGGCCGACCCCAAAGCACATGGAGAGCCGTTTGTTCTGAGTGTGTTCTGACACTTTGTGGAGAAGCCTGTGCAGCAACACACCAGTGAGCGGCGGTGCGGACAATTCAGGACTCCACTGGAAAAAGATCTACGTAGATCTTTTTCATTAAGGATAAACATACTGCCTTTAAGTAAAATTCTGCAAAGACATCAGCTTTTCTGAGCGATCGTTCATTAGAAAATGTACCGTAAATAGCATAGGATACAGTGACACCTTGTACTCTCCTTTAATCCTCTGTCTTTTATCTTATATATACACTTACACACACACACACACACACACCTAATGTGCCCTTTGAGAACCAGCAGTAATTTCAAGTTGTTAAGATAGCGATCTGTCTCTGCAGTGAGCAGGAAGGCAAGAAAGCGGGGAACAAACTCCACTGACCCCTAAATCTGTGTGTGTGTGTGTGTGTGTGTGTGTGTGTGTGCGTGAGCACATGTACACTGTGTATCTGTGTGACTGCAAATTGGAAAAAGTAAGACAGATAATGTTTTTTATGTGTACTAGTTTGTGCTCATGCATGTGTTTGTGTGTGTGTGTGTGTGTGTGTGTGTGTGTGTGTGTGTGTGTGCGTTTTGGCTTTTAACATGGCAGTCAGTGTTAGACAGAGATGGATGTGGTGGGCCCTACTGTGATCAAAGAACAGCTAGAGAGGGGAGAGAAAGTCCGGGAGGTATGTATTATTGCAGAGTGCATGGGCATAAAGTATGTTTGCCAGTGACGCACAGTGACGCAGTCTGTGCGTCCTTGGTATCTCCAATCGATTTGTACCGTCTTCACAAGGGCATCTACTGCTGGTTGCTGTGACACAGAGAAGGCGTGTGCTGCAACAATTCACAAACCACATCGTTCCAACATTCCAAACGTCTAAACTGGCCACGGATCTACGGAGGAACCCATTTGCATAGATATTTCATCCTAGACATTTTCCACCAGTACTCGAGAGTAATTGAATTGTACTTGATTGCCAAGCATAACGTCTCTCAAAAATACTTGCTTGCTTTCAAGCGTCACAGGCTTTGGCACGCAAGCATACATGCTGATATATTATGACTGTAGAGGAAAGTGACACCCACGCGGGAACAGGCTCTTTTTTTTCATGGTTTAAGATGCCATTTGTATGAGGAACCTCTTACTTTCTGAACAGTGGTGACTTTGTTAAAATTGTTCAAACTTCCACGAGTCAGTGATTATTTTGGTCTTTGCAATTTTCCTACAATTTCCTTACGCATGTACTTTGGGTGACGTTTAGCACTTGTTTTGCTTTACGAAAAGCTTCCTTGGACAAACTGCTTCTGAATCTATTTCACACATTTGCGTTTTTGGCACATCACTTGTACCTCTTTCCCTGCACACAGGTTTTACTCCTCTGTTTTGGATTCAGTTCCAGGACAGAGGAACTGTGTGGGCAGTGTGCTGCGTGGAAGGAAGTGCTACCTTAGAGATGCATTTTTAAATGATAAAGGCCACTTTAAGTCATTACACGATCATGCACTGGTGCACATTTCATATTGTACTCCTGCCTTGGAAACGGAGCATAAAAGCATTACAAGACAAGAGGGAATTCCTTACAATAAGTGAAGGTAGTTTAGTGATGCAAACACTGCCTCACCTCACCACTCAACTGCAGTAGTCACTATCATAAACGAAAGCAGCCCAGTAACGTTATTTGTCTGAAAATTAGAAAAATGAGCTTCACCCGCTTTCTTTGGGATTACACTTGTGAAAGAGACACACACTACAACTATTTGCGACTCGATGTAGCGGGCGAAGAGTGTAACCCTGGATCGTTTCAAAGCAGGGAGGCTGGGGAGACAGAACTGGTGTGGATGAAGAGCCTGTAATTGGTTAGAAGGCAGCCAGGCAAGGTAAACCAATCCAGGGGGGTATGGGTAGGCAGAAAAATGAGGCAACACAGACCATCTGTCAGTTAAATATATTAAGGATGAATGAGTGGCAAGACGCACTAGAGATAAATCATTTGAACTAAAAGCAGAAGTGGAAGAGGTTACATGTGTGTCTGAAAAACAGCGAATTCAAGGAATCTGGAAGGGAGATTGCTGTAATCAAATTTTATGTCATGCAGGCATTTTTTTTTGACTCACATTCCTCTGATTACCCTAGATGGAAAAGGTGGATCTAAACAACTTGTCCTAAAGGCTCACTGTGAAATCCTCTCGTCCGATGCCAGCTGGGATTGGTCTAGCCTGCTTGCGACCCTCAAAAGGACAAGTAGAATAGATTATGGATGGATGTGTAGGATTTAGTGGGATTTATTAGCACGCGCAGGGGAACGCATTTTCACTGGGAGGGGGGTCAACGATTGACAGATGTTAGTTCATTGTCTTCAATTAAATGTGAACTTTGCTTGGTAATAACTTTTTCAGTTATGTTACTGTAACATTGTGGCTCTACAGAAATGTCAGTCAGCATCACTCAAACAACAGACCACAAGTCTGGCCGCAATAAGCCACGCATGAAATACAAAGCAGTACGGACAAATTTATTGTGGCGTCCCGTGTTTTGTTATTCATGTTTCTGTGTTATTTTTGTTCACCCATACATAAAAAGTCTGGTGGTGACAACATGTCAAAAGGGTGGTTGGGTTTACGGCAAGGCCCCTCCGACACGTATTAAGTGAAACGTCCCTCTTCTCCAGCGATGGTGTCTGGAGATACTTCTTTCTTTTACTTCTTAAATTTGTTTTGAGGAAACTGCACAATCATGGACATTTTGTTGCCATCCCCTGTTTCTACCACAATACAGTACACTTAAAATACTGCATTTTATTGGGTAAAGGATGTTGTAATCTAACATCAAACACCACAAGGCTTTACTGAATGCTTTAAATAGGCCATTGTATTGTAAGAATGAAATGCAAAATGATTTGAATGGAAACTGAAGGCAAGTGCTAACATTCAGTACTTTTTTTTGGTATAAACTTCCTCAAAACTCTTGTACCAAGCTTTTCATATCTCCCAAGTTACATTAGCTGCTACTTCAAAAGAGGCAATCAAAGTTTTTTCAAGGCAAATTTACAGGCTTTGTTACAGTCTTGTTGTATGTTAATGTGTGTCTGTTTATGCACGCTCGTTCGCTTGCATTCACTCGTAATCTGAAACGGGAGAGGGGGTTGCGACGCAGAGAGAAAAAGAGAAAACGTGAGAGAGAGAGAGAGCACAAGAGACATAAACTAGTATCACATAAATGCGCTGTTCCGTGTGGCAAGACAAAAGTGTTCCTATTGATCCTTTGCCCAAAATGTCAGTAACCTCTTTAGCCTGTAGTCAGCATGAAGAAAAAGGGGAAAAGTTGGAGCTACCATAGGACCATAGGTGGGAATGTGAATGGTTGTTTGTCTCTGTATGTTGACCCTGTGATGGGCTGGGCATATGATGGGCCCCGCCTGCCCAGCACCCCAGCTACCCTTATGAAAAACCAATTTCAGCGTTTGTGGACATAAATGTGGGTGTCTATGGAGCCTGCCAGCCCACAAACTGAGAAAAACCACCCTGCTGTTTTTTTTGGGAGATGGCTAAACCCTACAGCCTGGCTCTGAACAACTGGTTCAGATTTCTCGCTCTTGGGGGTAACCCCGCCTGCAATCTGAGAATCTCCACTTTTCTGGTGAAGGGTTTCCTCCGCATTTTGAAACCTGTTGGCCGTTCAAAACAGACTGGGCCAGCTGGCCAATCAGAGCAGACTTGGGTTTATCGGGAGGGGGAGCTATAAAGAAATCCAGGCGTTTTAGACAAGAGGGTGAAAAGAGGAGCTGCAGGAATGGGCAGTGTGAGAACACTGATGCCTTTTCTGAACACTTGAGCATGTAAAACTTTTCAAGTGATAACACAAATTAAAAGTATAAACCTGAATATGAGCATAATATGTCACCCTTAAAGAACAAAGTGGGACAGACAATGGATGGATGTTTATTATGAGGGTGGTGCAGCGGTTAGCACTGAGCCGGTACTCCGGCTTCCCTCCCACAGTCCAACAATATGTCGTTTAGGTTAATTGGACACTCTGAAGTGCCCAAAGATGTGAATATGAGAGTGAATGGTTGTTAAGAGCAGTATAGATAATGGATGGATGTAAACGTATGAACACTGAACACCTGTTTGCTAGGACAAGCTTGCATATGGTTCAAAACCTGCATACATATTCATGGGTGGCAGTCAAGTCCTTGAATGGCAGGATATGATTCCAACTCAGTCATAATTGCATGGATCCATATGGCTCTTTGTCTGAAGGCGGTGAGTGTGACTGGGCGTCAAGGCTTGTGGGTTATTCTCTCCGCCAACCTCCTACTGGGCTGTTTCATGCCATGAGATTCTGTAACATGACTCCTTGCTTAAATCATCACACCAGGACTGCAAATCCACACTGTTTCTTGTACAAGTGTGTTTGTCTGTCTGTGCCTTTTCTTTGTGTGTGTGTGTGTTTGTGTGTGTGTGTGTGTGTGTGCTCACGCTTGTAGCTCCAACCATCAGGTCTAACAGATGTTTAGCTGCTGGTGAAGATGACTATCATCCAGCATGATAATAAGGTCACATCAAGGAGCATTTGCGTGCAGATGTCTACAAGGTGTGTGTGTGTGTGTGTGTGTGCTGTGTCAACCTGCGCTTTGCCATGTGTAAAAACTGACATTCATGCACCTTCAGAGCACGGCGGCTCACATGCTGACACACACACACACACACACACACACACACACACACACACACACACACACACCATTCACAAACACACAGATTCACACAGAGATTGGCATGAGCCTTTGGGGTTGTAGATCCATATGGCAGCGATGGCAGGAGACGAGTGTTGAAGGGATTTTGAACTCCCTCTCTGCCTCTCCACTGTGTAACATGTGCTGTACACACACTTTTTTTGTTTAACTGAGACCAATGACAAAAAGTTGGATTGGATTTTTTTTGCAAAGTAGAACATGCCATGCCAACACAGACAAAAAAGGCCACAGTGAGGGAAATATTCAATATTACAGCTCCTATTCTGAAAATTCAGGCAATGATACCTTGTCATGAGAGAAATAACTCCCAATGGCAGCATCTGACTGCTATTAGCGATCATATTATTAGAGTAGATGTCATAGTGTAGAGTGGGCTTTCATCGCTCAGGGGAAATAGAGATTTTATTGTGGAGAAGTTCTTCACTTGAAATAAGTATAACAGAATGATGTGGATTGCCAGACTGTTTTGTACATAAACTGGTTGTTTCAACTAACTCCATTGTTCCCATTTATGTATACCTTGAATGTAGGAAGGGCATCTGGCATAAAAACCTGATGCCAAATCAAATATGCAAATAGTGATCCACTTTGGCGGCCCCTAATGGAAGCAGCCTAAAGAAGAGGATGATGGCAACAACACCTTGAATTATGTCAGTGCTTTGGCTGTGAACAAGTTCCAGTTTAAAGAGGATTAAGCACCTGCTATTTGTCAAATCTCATGGAACATTTTTGCTGACATTTCCCCCAACGTGTTCTACTATCACACAAGTTGGTTTTTCTTCTTCCAATGAGTACTGTGGCCACTTGCCACAAATAACGTATTTAGAGCCATTTAGATACAAAGCTTGACGATATCATTTAATTCATGGAGCGGTCTCAAAAACTTTTTGTTATCCTTACCTTAGGATTGCAGTTTTGTACTTTAAGAACATTCAGCCTAGAGTTTAACTGATAGCTTAGATTAGCCTAAAGCATTGCTTTGTTCAAATGTTAAAAAAGGGATGTCTAAAGCTCTCAAATTAACATGGTCGTTTATGAAAACTAATTTCCCCTGTGGATCAATTATGGTGCTAAGCGAAGCTAACTGACTGTCATCTCTTGCTTAACATTTCCTGTACATATAGTTTATCATAGTGTATTGATCTAATGTCAAACTGCTTCTTTACTGCCCCCACTGCATTGACACCAAAGAATGAGTGTTACCCAGCTTGCAATTAACAAGGTTCAAACAACAGGTTTGAAAATACTATCTGTCGCTGCTCTGTCTGAGGTGGATTTATATGTGATGATCTGGAATGCTGAAGCAGTCAGTGCGTATATTTTACATAACATGCCAATGCAGAGATTAAAGACTGAAGAATGATTGCTGTTTCATTCACAAATCGGGAAAATACATTTACCTATCACACAAACTGCCATTTATCAGAGTTTGGTTTTAGATAACCAAAGCACTAATGGTTCACATGAGCTGAAAACAGTCCATTATGTAGTTTTGGAAACTAATACTAATGATGATGATATTGATTTACTTTTCCAAATATAGAAATTAAACTTTTTTTATTTCTAAGGTTTCACTCACTGTTTTCAAACAGTCTGTTTTTAATTCTGTTGTAAAGTACAAGCACATGCATCCCTGTGAGTGCTACTGAAGCACGGAATCTCAGGGTTCCCATTAGAAGTCATCAATTAATGTCACACGCTTCCCAACAGCCATACACAATTAGGGGCTGAACACATACTAATACATACAAGCACTTAAGTACAGATGAGTGACTCCATACCGAGTTATTAATTAGTAACAAACAACCTTCACTGCAGCGTATGCAGCACGTCCATTATCACCAAGTACACTTCAGTGAAGTGCACAAGAAGACATCAGTGAAGCTTAACAGAGGGCGTTCATTGTTGTCAATAAAGTAAGTGGTTTAGTGATCTAATTGTGAAAACTGTAGTTGACTGCAGTTTCCTGAGTTGTAACCCATGACTGTATATAAAATCGGACGCAGACACTGGGTCCAGAAATTGAAGCCAATGTGGAAGTGTCTGAAGCCTGTATTCTCTGGAAACACCAACAGAGGGCGACAAAAAGAAGCCCTAGCTGGCCCAGTCTGTTGTGATTGGTCAGCCGATTTCAAAATGTGTATGAAATGTCACACCCCTTCAACAGAAAAGTGGAGATTCTCAGATTGCAGATGAGGTTACCCCAAAAGAGTCCAACTGTGACATCAGAGTGAGAGAGGAATCTGAACCAGTTGTTCAGAGCCAGGCTACAGGGTTTAGCCAGCTCACAAAAAACAACAGGGTTGTCTCTTTCTGTGGGCCTGCCACAGTAACACACATTAACATGTACGAACGCTGAGAACACAAAGATTAAGATGATTCAAAAATAACACTGATTAAATAAATAACTAGAACAGCGGCCAAAGAGTGCATACCCACCAAGGCTAACAGCCTATCTCACCATAGTAAAGTAAAGGGAAAACAATTTCTGGATCCACCTGTTCATCTGGATCCACTCCAAAATGTAATGGGGTCTTCCTTGAGTCATGCCCCACCTCTCAGTTCATTAGTTTTCGAGAAATCCTGCTGACAAGCAGATAGACGGCAATTAAAAAAATCAACCCTCTTGTTGGAAGTAAAAATGACCTTCCCTTGCCGGCTAACATTCTTTAGCCACTGTTACAAAAGTGTAAACAGTGATGCTTCAGCAGTTTGCAGTATATGGTTGATTAACTAATTATCTAAACTGCTGTAGTTTTATAAAGGAAAGTAGCAACAGCAAGGGGGCTAGCAAAAAAAGACTGGTGTTGTGTGTACAAAGCTAATGGTGTTTTCAGTTAGGCTAGTTAGTCCTCTTTCTACCCCGGCATCAGTCAAACACAAATTTGAAATGCATTTGATTAATGATTACATTTGACATTTCTTTATTAATTTTACCAACTGACTAGATGTTGAAAGTAGAAGTATTAAGCTTTATATTATGTTTACTTAATTGATGCAATTATAGTTTACACTTAACATTTCACTTCTTAACCTTTTGTCAGTTTCGAGTCTGCATACCTGCAGAACCACAGAAGGCAAATAGTTGACACTCAGAACATAGAACCCTATTAAAATTGGATTTTTTTGCAGCAAACTTTCTTTTCTGAGCACTCCTGCAGTGACTCTTTACTTTAATGAAAGTTTTATGCACTTGTCTCTCTGCTGGTTTCCCCATTTATTCTGTCTCATTTGTGAAAAAAGCAGTTGTTGGAAGCACTGAATATATAGCGAAACACGTGGAGCATCATGCTGTTCTATGCCCATTGTGTAAATGATTCCTCTACATGTAGGATTTCCATTAATGCATCATTCTAATGACTATACTTAGATGTGTCTGTGTGCTCTCTCTGAGTGTGATGCACTCTCCATTTGCATTTTCCATTATTCCCCATGTCTGATGCTTTTAAAGAGTTACTTACTAGTCCACCATGTAAACTGCTTAATCCCTCCAGATGAAAGCCTGGAGCAGATCCGTGCTAGTGTGGCTACACTGATAGTCATGTTTTTGCCCGCATTAAAATCTTGCCAGACATTGCCGCTGATTTAAAAATGAAAAGCCTGTCAGGCCTTTTCAGTAGATTTCAAGGTAAGACTCGCTGTGCTTCTGTGGTTGTCTGTGGACTTCATCTTTTAATATTACAAGAGCCAAAGCCCGAGCCAGCTCAAATGAAATGTCTCAGCTTTAAAAGTAATTGCCCTAGACTTTTTTTTCTTCTTCTGTTCCCGCTAAACTTAGCTTCTGTAGATTTCTACATCACAGCTGATACAAGTAGCGATAACAAAATCCCCACATAGGCTGCTGGACTTTCAAACCACAAAGGATAAGTTTTCAAATGGGGAACATGGGTCAATTTTCTCCATGTTGGAGTACTTCACCAAAGTGGGTCAAACAAAACCAAAGACCAAAGTCTGCTGCAGACCAACTAATGGGAGTATTGAGAAGATGTTTCTGTCAGCATCCGATTCAACCCCGGTGTCACATTTCTGGTGTGAAGCACAGAAGATGAAACGCAGGATGTTGTAATAGTGGCTCCGAATCCAAAAGCTCAACTACTATTGAAGGCCTCGATCAGATTTACTCCACAGTCCT
Organism: Scophthalmus maximus; assembly: GCF_022379125.1. Classification (NCBI taxonomy): domain Eukaryota; kingdom Metazoa; phylum Chordata; class Actinopteri; order Pleuronectiformes; family Scophthalmidae; genus Scophthalmus; species Scophthalmus maximus. The sequence continues at coordinate 5,020,797 of NC_061523.1, read as the reverse complement.
CTGGCAAAGATCAAGTTACTGATTTAAATATTCTTAGACCCTGATAGGTGCTCAGACGTGACATTTTCTTTTTCCAGGAACTGCTGTGCTGACACCCGCATGATGTGTTTAAAGGGTTTTAAGCCCCGTTGCAGAATATGGGTTGGACGGTTGCAAAGAAGCTTATTTTGCATTTCCCTGGATCGGTGCAGATATATAGTGTACTTGTGTGATTTTACTGCCAAATGAATTGTGGAACAGTAGGATAACATCCAACAGAGTCGGTGGCTCAGCTCAGTGAGAGCATTGCTTGGAGTACCTTTACAGCCGTATTGACTTGGTCGTAAACTGGCCGTAAATCCATAGGCATTTAATAATGAGCATATGTCATCAGCTGACAGACGCATAAGTCTTCTTCTATGGCTCAGGGAAACCAATATGTTTGTTAATGGTAAATACAATCACAGGTTTTGGGATAGTGAGCCCATGTCGTTCAGCTTTGACAGTGATAAATCTAATTTCTAATTGTAAATGTGAAGCAAAAGACCAGACTGTCAGCATTTAATCACTGATCAGAGCACTGTAAACTGGCCCCACAGCTCACTGTCCCCACCCTGAACTTTACTGTGCAGGGGATTTAACAGACTTACTTCAGTGTACAACCTGCACTAGATGCTTCAAGGAAAACCTTTGTTCCCGCTCAACATGTCCAATCCCATGCATTGAAAATGCTACTTATAAATGCATAAAAAAGTTCACAGAGCTAATGCACTTATTGTACGCCGTGCTCAGAACACAAGCATTTTTTTAATGGCAGCGCCAAATTGTGAAAGGAAAATTTAAAGCCATAACCACTGAGAGGCAATCTCATAACACTGGGACTTGGCATTCGAGGGGTCGGCCGGCAACGAAGCATGGCTGGTTGATTGAAAAGTCCCATCAGCAATATGGGAAAGTGTCATTGCATTTTGCAAGAGGAGCCAAAATGAAAACCATGGAGGCGGAGGTGGGGGCCAGTGGTGAGCTGCGAATGTGGCGGGCAGGTCTGCAGGTGCCGATACTGAGGCACGAGGAAACAAGCAGATACACAAGGAGATAAACTAGTGCACACAATGGCAAGGGGTGCAAAGCAGGCGAGCAGGCCATCAGGTCATCATGCAGCCGAGAGAGTGAGTAAAAGAGCCAGGCTCACAGCACACACACACACACACACACGCACACACTGTTTCCAGTGTCTTAATCAGCATGTTTTGGTTCCTCGATTTTCTGACCTTCTGTGCAAACCATAGTATTTCAATGATTGTTGCACAACAGACCTATGTTCTTCTCTGTACTTTTTGGTGTTTCCACGACGACGCTGCCGAACATCAGTACACAAGATGGCGAGCCACCCATTCAATTCAGTTTTATTAAGCAGAGCACCCAGCGTTATCTCAGGGCACTTTGCAGCATAAGGTCGAGGCCTCACAATATTGCACCTTACAATACCCACAGGAAGACTATAGCAGACTTCTGCTTCTGCTAGGTCTGCCGACACTCCAGGGATAAGGACGCCGCTTTTTTATTTACCCCCAGTTGTTGTTGGAGTGAACCATTATTCTTTTGTGTTTGCTGCAACCCACAGTGGGACTCATTCTGACTGCTACAGGACTTCATAAAACAGAAAAAATACTTAGTATGCAGTGGTGTGTGTGACATTTAGGTTTATTGTTCATATACTGATCTGTTCAGTTTAGGTTTGGTATTGCAATGTATTTCATTTTATTTGTTGAGGCAAATTGGTTACGCTGATGAAGTGCGATACTACAAACCAGAACTAATGTTTTCTGGCACCAGTGAATTACTGAGAAGGTTGCATTGAAACCTAAATTGGCCTGACAAGGATAAAATGACTTTGACCAAAGTTAACTTCCACAGAACCGCAAAGCTGTATGTGAATCTAAGGGGGACTTGGTTGAAAATGATCTCTTAAGGATATTCACTGCCACTAGATGACGCACCCGCACCAGCACCTCGCACCAATACAAAAAGCTTATTCGCTGCACCTTACCCCTGGCGTTCTTAACAGCTAGCATGTCCAACCCACGTGTGTGATCTCTGAGAGACGTCAAAGTGCATAAAACAAAAATGAGCTCGTCCATCCAGAGGTCGTGTTTACACCCCGGCCGATTGGAGCGGTCACCATCTTGATGTATAAACATGGGGAGGGCGGATGGTTTCACATACTCATAAGGCGCCCGACGTGAAGAACATAGTGGCTCAAATTACAACACGCACGGAGTGGAGTGTGACTTCATTCTCGCCTCAGGGCGCCATTATCTTCAATTGGAAAATTGTTGTATCAATGTTTCAAATTTCAATTATCTAATGTTTTAACTCAAATAGGTTTAAATCAAATGAAAACAAGTGAACACAAATAATTGATCTTAGGTTTTATAATTTGGGAGGCTGAATGGTTTAAAATAAACATTATTAGGTGTGAAATATGTGATGTCGCACAGGTCTACATACTCTGCATGTCCATCATTTTCTACATAAATAAGTTGGAAGTTCAAACATAGCTCATGGTGTGTTCTTTCTAAATTCAAGTTGTACACTGCTTCTGCGACCTGTTGCTGTCTATATTTACCATGACACATTTACAAAAATCTTGTCTGTAGAGAAAAATTGCATATAATAATAATAATAATAATAATAATAATAATTGAATGCATCATTGTATTACAAGCCCAAGGGGTTTACAATTTTTTTTAAGTTGAATTCACTGTTACATTCTAGTGTACGCTCATAGAAAGAGACACCAAAGTGTTTTCTACTTGAGCATTACTGCTTATTTTAAGCCCAAACTGGCAACCCTTGTGCAGATTTAAGTTCAAGTGTTTTTAATGTTCCTGACAGAAAATACAAAGCCCTTGTCATGAAATGGCATTCTCTCATCTTAGAGTGGAGCACAATTGTTAAAGAATGTTTCCCAAGGAGGAGGAGTGCCAAAACCACTATTCCTCTCAAATCAGTGAGGGGCAGCAGCTGTTGCAACATCTTGCAAAAGGATTAAAAATCATGTGTTGTTTCAAATTTGATGAGTGTACGCATTGTGTGAAGAAGCCCAGTCAAGGGGAGGTTTGGGTCATGGCCACCTGAGTTTCCTGGTCAGACAAAAAGGAAGAATAAATCGACACACCATGTCTGCTCAACCTCATCCTCGGCCTCTTCACTGTCAAACTGCTGCGGATCCCGGTCATCCATCATGTAAGAACTGCGTCCAACAGAAGAGCTGAGCGAGGCAGGCCTCGGGTGAAATGCTGGGATGTGCTAGGGATATGTGCGAAAGCAAATTATGTGTCTGACAGCTGATGTGATTTTAAATGCTTTGGAAAAAATCAAATCCTCTAGGAAGGAATGAGCCTGAGTAATGGACGGCGCGTTGCGGTATGACACTGCGCACAATGTGAAATTAAGCTCAAAGTGTTTACGCTGACCTTTTTCTTCCTGATTTATGCCAAGACTCAAAAAGGATGTCTCTACTACTGTTCATATAAGCCACCGCATAATGTCAATTAATCGCTCCAGCTTTTATTTCTTTTGACAATGAAGGTCACCCAAAGCTTTACAAAAGTCGGCATTCATTTCATGGGACAGCTGGCTGTGTCTCATGGAGTTTCCATAACAAACTGATTAAATCAAATTTGACTCAGTGCTTTTTGGAGCCCAAACATTTGCTTTTGCTGCCAAAACATGACATGTCCCTTGTGATTATGGGAGACGCTGCTATCTGAGACTCCACATTTAAAGGAAGTTTAATGGTCCACAATTTCTTGCCCCTATCATGTTGTGACATAACAAACACAAAATGGTGTTGACAGGCCGGTTGTTGTTGCTTGTTTAAGTTAAGTCAAACTGACAGGGAGCCGCACAGTGGACTGGCAGAGCGAAGCCCACTTGATCTGGAAAACTAATGATGAAAGTCCACTCCCTTCCATTGTACATAAGAACCATGGCTCGTCAGGGGAGGCAGCGCCTCCTCAGAAATTAGAGGAGGGAAAAAAAAGTCATATGTGATAATATAAAACACCATTTTGTTTGACATTCTGTGTATTTATTGAATAAATATATTGCACTTTCGTTGAGGCCGGATGTCGTCTCGACTGGGGATGTCCTGATACCATGGTGTGATTTAAAAAACAACAACAACAATGATAATCAAACATTAACTTCTTTAATAAAAATATTTTAATATTAAAAAAAAACAAAAGTTGTGGCATGTAGCCTTCAAATAATACATAAAAAGGAACAATTTAGCATAAAGAAAATGTGCGCAACACAATTCATTTATTTATGGCATAGCTTTAATAGTGCAATGCCCTGCCATTAAAAGTCATGGCTTCTCTAAAATGAAGCAACTCAAACATGTATGAAAAAAAAGAAGAAAAACAGTGGCATATAGCCTTCAGGTATTTAAAACAGTATATTAAAATAACTGGCATAGAAATTGCATTACCCAGAAAAATACTGTAAATAAAAAGGTAAACATATGTCAAGAAATGGCATATAGCCTTAAAACAAGAAATGGCAAGGAACTGTATGAATAGTCCAGCTCAAACTGTATTAGATATACTACCGTTTGTGTAGATACCAGAATTAAACAAAAATGGCTTTTCATGGCTTCTTGAACTTTTTCTTTATCAGTTCAAAGTTTCTGGAAAGGAACACCAACATATCTATCTTATCTTGGTTCAGTCTTGAATGCCTGAGATTAACAATAATCCCTGAAGTACTGATTACTCTCTCAGAAGCACCTTGAGGCAGCAAATACAGAGATACCTTCTGTTAAACTCCTGGTTTTTCCACCAGGAGAGTGGATCCTCTTCAGCACTTGAGTTCTGGCATTTTGCTGTATACCACATATTCCCCATTCAAATGGTCACTTGTGGAAAGCCCCTGAGTTGCTGTGGCATCAGTGCCTTTCTTTTCTCCTTGGATACGCGAAAGGAGATGTGTCAGATCAGTCTTGGACTTTTTAGAAGGCCTGTCTCTCATTTGAGGCCTCTGCTGTTCTTAGCACATGGTCTCCACCTCCGTCATCAGCATCATCCCTTATTTGGTCCAGAAGCTCTTGTTTCACATCATGCTCCAGTGCATCAAAGCTATCTTTGAATTGAGTGTCCAGGTAGAAGGCAGTGTTCAAAAGCAGCTGTTACTCCCCGTCATCATAACGCTGCCTAAGATTTTCTTTGATTGAACCTTTAATTTCCAAAGCAAGTAGAGAATCACCGTCTTCACCTTTGAGTCAAGACAGTAGCTACCACATTGTTGGTAAGACAGAGGATAAGGTTGTGTGTTTTTCTCACCACTGAGTGTATCTGTAAAAGGACTCCCCTCGAAGTCTCTCAAATTACAATGTCCGTATCTTCAGGAATAAGGTGCTATTTCTTTCGGTCCTCTGCCAGCACTGCACACACAGCTTGCTGCTGCTTCAAAAACCTTTCAACCACATCACACAATGAATTCCAGCGGGTGGGTTCATCATGTATGAATTTAGGAATGAGAGGTATGACTGTTTTTTGGTGAGTTGGCGTGAGAGCTTTGGTGATCTAGTGAATGCAGATACTGATTTGCAAAGCCTTGACAGTGCTGAAGAGGCAGTGTTAATGGTAACTGCTTTATTTACTGCAAAGTGTAAATTGTGACCGAAAAATGGGATCCATGTGTATGGATCTTTTAAAGCCTTTGGGTTATTGGACGCATTGTACAATAACTTGCTGGCTGAAACAAAATGTTAACGTGTTGGGCCAATTTCAATTAACTACTGCAGAAAAACAATTACAGTCGCGTTTTCAGAATGTTTAGACCAACTTGGTACCGAAGTATCAGTTCTGGTGACATCCAAAGGCTCAACTCCTGTCTTGGCTGGCGATCAAACTAGCCACCAAGGGGAGGCTGAAACAGCTTAGCCTAAGACCTGATCAGGACACCGACAGAGATGGCCAGGCTAGCAAGCTAATCTGCTAGTAGCTCATAAATACCAGTTACCTCTGCCAAGGAGGTCATTTTTTCATTCCTGCATGTCTGTTTGTCTGGCTGTCAGCAGGATTACTCAAAAATTACTGATCCAATTTCCAATTTAATTTGGTGGAGGAGAGGAGCATGACCCAAGAAAGAACCCATTACATTTTGGAGCATATCCAGATAAGCTGGTGAACTGAGCAATTTTTCTTTAACATGGCAAGAAAGGACGTTAGCCTCGGCAGAGGTGTGCACTCTCAGAGCACCCTTCTTGTTTACCTTTACAAAAAAACATGTTACAATTGATATATAATATAGATATAGGTAGGAAATAATGTGATGCAGTTTCTGCTATTCCCTCAGATAGATATTATTAGGAATTAATCTTGAGATACTTTTGCTGAGCAACAGATGCACACTAAAAAAGGTAAATTAACTGATTAAAAAAGCAACAATGTTGTATGTGGTAAAAACGACCAGATCGACACATTTCCCTAAAATAACGCCTCTACCGGTGACAGTAGGCATGGCACAAATACATGTTTTGCCTCAGAGTATCGTAATACGCTGCTTCAAAAATGACCTTTGTATCTTTTAGATATTTTTAGATCTTTAGATCGTTTTTCATTGGAGGACATTCTCTAAAAAAGATACTTCAACATTAACTTGATAATTTTCACGAATATTCACAGAGGGTATACATTTCTGCTTGTTTTGGCATTGATGAATAATATATGGCTTAAATGAAAAAAAAAATTGTCCCGATTTCTCATGTCTAAATTATCAGCAGGATTATTTTATTGTTTAGTATAAGCACATAGTATTCATCACAGTGACTGATGGTGAATCTGACCAGGAAACAAACAGCTTTGAGGATAAATTGAAAAACACTGTGTTGGAACCTTATAACCAACCTCCTATTCTGTATTACTGTATGTGGATACATGGTAGTAATGTGTGTTGTAAGTTCAAATAATTGCTAGTGTGTTTGTGTGTTGACAAAGCAGCAGGCTTATGAACATGTGTGTGGTGTGGTGAGGGTATTAGCACCTGCATGTGTACTGCAATTACACACAATCTTTACAGCCAAAACACATTTGAATACCAGGGATGATTGTGGCAATAGTTGATGGTTAAATTGTGCGATCACATTTGTAGCTAAAAGTGAGCAAACTAAAAACTAAACTTAACATGGGCATCGCTGAAAGGAGGTGATGGTGCAGGTAACTTTCAGACGTTCGGTTCTGCAGGGTTGAACTTGATCTGAACTATGCAGTTAACATTATTATTATGCAAACTTGCACACGACTGATAGATTTCTGCCTAAAGCTCCATCTCAACACAAAAAAACAGACAAGCTGTTTTGTAACTGCAACATTCCCCGTCACCAATTACATATTTATGTCACACAAAGTGTGTGACAGTGGCCTCGGATGAGGCCAGTTGCCTCAGTCCACAGAGGGAGGCGATTAGCCTAGATTTCACTGAAACAAAAGAACGAGGGAGAGACTTGAGCATGAAAGAAAAGATCAATGGCTGGGAAAAGCAGAGGAGGAGACGTTTTGAGGGGCAGATTTTCGGGTTCCTCGTTTCATTCACCTAATTTCCATTCCGAATGCTCATTATGTTGGCTAACATTATGATTTTGCAACCTCAAAGTACCCTGCGGATTACCCCAGTTTTCTCTTTGAAGGAAAAAAAGACGGGAGAAGAGACGCAAGAAAAGGGAAGTCTGTAGGAGAAACAAAGTGTACTTTCGAGATTAGCTATCTTTTTGTGTGCATCCTGAGATTAAAGTGACACACAGAATACATTCTAAATTTCAACTCATCCTGAAGTGGAGACTGCGCTAAAGTACCTATAAAACTTTCAATAACTGCTTTAAATATGCAATTTTGGAAACCAATGCACGGCATAGTGATACAATAATTTATAAAATGAAGAAAAAAAAACATTTGTCAGGCTTTTTGTTTTTTAACAGTGAATTTCTGCTGTTAGGTGAAAACTGCACCAGAACTGCAGAGGCTGCCTAAATACTACCGATGCCTCCATTCGCAGTAACATGGATTGAATTGTGATAAAATACAAACATTTGTTATGGGTGAGGTTAGGACCCAAAATGCAGCACAGTTGGTAATGACCCTTTTTCTAGTCAGCAGAAAACACACAAGCCCCAACTTCTTTGGCACTCTAGACTTGAGATGGTGGGAATCAAGAGTCTTTGCTTGCTTCAGTGAGGCACAAGGCCGGAGTGAAGGTGTGCTCACGCTCTCACACAGTTCTCAGAATTCAGGTATGACAGTCCGGCGAAACTCCTAAAAAACAAGAAGGGCTGAGGCAGGAATCGTAGTCAAGGACGGAAGGTAGGTGTGGTTTCCAGGGACACGGCAAGGCAGGAGAATCAGGAACAGGCAGTGTTGGTAACAGAGAGTACGCTTGAACAAAAAAAAAAAAGCTAACTTAAACGGCTGTCTGGCGGCTAACTGAAGGAGTGAAAAAAAGACGTCCTTTATCGTACAATTTTATTTTTTTATTTTTCATGTAACGTTTCAAAATGTGGCAAAAAAGACGTTTTCCACTGATCCCCTCTGCAACGGTAGAGCTCCGACTTTCGCTACTTGCACTTCTCCTCCAAACTCCGTAAAATGACATCACGGCATCACTGTCCAGGTGAGCAGGGTGGTGGGAGTGGCCTGTTGGAAGGGGGATCAGAGGTGGGGGGAGTGGAAAATGACCAGACAGCAGGTAACTGAAAGAGCAGGTTGTGACAGCATTTAAAAGAATACAGGTTCCGAGGCCTGATCTGAGTACTGTATAGGCAGGAATCCGATCAGGATTAAAAAGTATATTATATAAAAAAAACTCCAACAACAAAACATGATTGATGACTTCCTGATTGACCCACCTGAACCCAATTGGCACCTGGTCCTATGTAGGAAGTCTTCATCCACCCATGACTCCAGAAACTGTTGGCATTAAATGTGTGTTTCCAGATTGTTCATAGATATGTCTATAACCTGCTTCCATTCACAGATGGTATTAATATTGAGACCTGGTTGCAATCTGATCTCTGAGAAGAAGATGCCAGTCGTCCATGAAGAAGGGCTACAGTGTGTTGTGGTTGGTCTCACCAGCTAACTGCTGCTACCTGCTACCACCTCGCTGGTATACCTTGCCTGTAGTTGTTGTTGTGTGTATTGACAACGCAGTTGCATTTACACTTGTGTTCAATGTGGTAACAATGTGTCGCCGACCAGCTCCAGCGAGGGCCTGATGACCGATTGGTTGTTCTTTCACGTGTTAATTGCAATCGCCTACAGTGCATTTTAATACTTGGAATAATCTGGAAAATAATTGATGCAAACTTACACCAAAACTACTATGTGCGCCGCAGGTGCTAGTGCACGGAACTTTCAGACTTGTACAGGTTTGAACATACACTGAACTCTGCAGTTTAACACCATTATTATACAAACTTGCACTTTCTGCCTAAAGCTCGGACTCAACACAAAAACAAACGAGCTATTGGATGAGTGCACCATTCCCCGCCGCCAATTTCATAGCAATTTTTTCACACACACACAAAGACTGCTTACATAGCATGTAATTATTTTGATAATAGAGGAAAAAATCACCATCCAAGAAAATAATTGAGCGTAACAATCTCACTTGCTGTAACAACATCTTTCCCTAATTTATACCAGGGTGAGAACCCCCACCCATCCTGAGGTAAGAGTAATAATGTACTTATGTCTTGATATATATGTTACAGCTAAAGTCACAACAACAGTAACATTTGAAAAGTTAATAATATATTTTTTTTAATTGTATTTTAGAATCAGAATATATTACAGTGGTAAATTGCTTATATTCACTATATATGCTGTAGGAAATAAAGACAGTGAACAAAACGGGGACAGATATGAGATATGGCTCCACAGCGTGTGGCAGCCCTTATCACTTCCTTATTAAGTTCATGTGGTTTTAAATAATTGCTTTTTACCTGAGGAGAGATGTGTTTTCTAGTTTGCCTGTGGGGAAGAGCTTGAAGCAGAGTTTATGTTCAAATTGATTAAGAGGAAGAAAAGTACAATTATCTTCACATTTCCATATAATTCACACAGGTAGGAGGTTGCTCATGGAATTGACGTCTGGGTGTATTATATTCTGTTCAGTCTGTGATTAATAAATGTTATGCTTTGGTTAGAGTTTATACTCTGTTTGTTTTATTACATAAAAGCATTTCTTCAGGATGAAACCCAACAACAATGCAGTGGATTCGTGCGCTTGTGGGCATAACAGTGATATAATAAGATGGACATCATGTGTGCGCATTGTGCTTTCGTTCACCGACATGTAAACGCTTGCCAATGTGCAACCTTCATCAAGAAACAGAATTCTTCCCTGCAAATCCATCCATCCATCCATCCATCCATCCATCGTCTACCGCTTTATCCATTTAAGGGTCAAGGGGGGGGTGGAGCCAATCGTCCATGGAGACCCTTGAGGGTCAGCCGAGAGAAGAGCTGTGCTCTTATACTCCTAATCCATCCTTTTCATTTTAGAATCTGTGCCCAAGTGGATTTCCTTTTGTTCTCACAGCTGAGAAGAGACAATCAGATAAAATTAAGCAAGGTGGCTATGGGTTGATGAATTGCTGCATTATGTCTTAGTGATTCAGAGTTATAATAAGTTACCTATAAAAAAAACCTATAGATAATTACTTTAAAGAATGATATTGCATGAAAGCAAATTGATTTGTATAGTCGTCTGGTTCTGTAGTGGAATAGTTCTCTGTTTAACCGGGGTGAGATATTATGTTTGTCGTAGTCGCTTTGGAAGAGCATTCGTTCGAGGGGTAAATTGATTTTTGCGGGGAAATGTTTTTTGTTTTTTTCCTGGAGGTAATTATGGAAATGGTGTGGTTTCCTGCACATCTGCTCAACCAGTCTGTTCTCTTTGGGTCCTGACAAATTGCTTTACAGGAAATGCTGAACTTAACTGCGGGGAAGTGTGCATGCATATGGAAATGTGAACGGGAACACACACACACACATTGGCATCCAAAAGTCTGAGACCACATGGGACGGCGTTGTCAGTGGACCCCACAGGACATGAATGCCACTTCTCTGAGTTTTTCTCATTGTGTACATGAAGTTAAAAAAAATTATCCAAATGGACCTACTTACATTCCTAAGGCCATGAATGCAAATAGGCTCACACATACAGTTTAAAGCCCTCTTCATGTGAAGGACCTTCATGTTCGCAGGCGAAAACATAAGAACACACACAACCTCACCAAGTTCATCAGTGTATTAAAGTCTGGAGTGGTCTGTCTCTCCCTCCTCTCTCACACAAACACTTACCCTATAACACAGCAGCGCTCACGCAAATCGTGTGAGAGACAGAATGACCAATAACAATCGTAAAACAAGGCACTGGGTTGAATTGTCGACGAAATAATGAGTTCAGGCTGAATTCCCCTTTTAATCACACACACACACACACACACTTTGCATTTTTGGGATATCGTGGACACTTGCTCAGAGTAGTTTTCATTATTTGGATTTCTAAGACAAATGTCATTGTTTCCTAATAATAAAAAAAGTAATTAGAATTTATCTGGTGATAGAGTGAAAAAAAATCCAGATTCTCAGGTTTTCAGGACGTAAAGTCAGTCAAAGACACTGGAAAAAAAACAGGTTGGTGCAGTGAATAATAATTGATGGGGAAAATAACGGGCTCACAGATTCTAAACATAAAACAAAGATCCCGGCACATTGCACCTTCGTGTTACCATGTTCCTATGTACACTACTGATTTTACTACTGCACTATTTCCACTGTTAATATTTCATGTAAATTCTTTATATTTATTCTTCTTATTCTCTCTAATTCGTATATTTTACATTTATTTGTGTATATATTTTATATATTTTGTGTGCTGTGTGAAACGTGCTGCTGTTACACGGGAACTTGCTTGGAAACCAGCTTGGGATAAATAAAGTATCTATCTATCTATGTATCTATCTACCTATTTATCTCCAGTTGGCAGACAGAAGAGCCTAACAGAAAAATTCCAAACTCAAAAATACTCTTGACCAACATTAGGGAACAGAAGCATGAGCCAAACTCTGGGGAACAGAGCAGAAGCGCGAGGTAGGACTTGGGAGACGAACAGACAAACTGACAAAAAGGACTGGGAGCACAAATACATGGGGAGGCGGGAATAACTAGACACAGGGTGGGGCAGACCATCACCATGAGTGGGAACGCTGACAAAGACAGGTAGTAAACCAAGTAGCAACACCACAGCGACTTAACCCATATTTGTGAACTGCCGTTTTGAAGCCTTGAGTTTAGCATTTTGATCAGCGCCATCTTGGGGGGGGGGGGGGTTGGATGGATCTGAGAGCTCGCCCACCTACACCATGCAACGATTTGATGGCACCAGCTGTCAATCACTCTGCATCCACGCTCTGGATTTTACCCTAAATTAGACCTTTATTTAAAAAAAAAAGGAGATCATGCTGTGTTGAAGAAGACTTGAAACTAGAGATTGAACCAGAAACTCGTGAGGAAAATGTTTACTGACGTTAAAAATCGAGTGAGAAGTACAGTCAGTTTCTCTTAGACTACTATAGAAACTGACTTCTGTTTGCAACCACTAAGTCGCCCTCTGCTGGCCATTACAGAGAATGGAGGATTCAGGCACTTTTAAATTTTCTTGATTTTCCGGACCCGGTGACCTCATCCATTTTTATATACAGTCTATGCCCTCTCCCCACTATGACGTCATTGCCACTGCTACAGCAACTTAATAGAATAAAGTATCTACATCTTGTGACAATGTTGTTGCACAATTCTGATCCATTGTTAGCGTAGTTAGCATGCATCAGCTCGTGAACATTGCTGTTACAGTGAAACCGCGCACCGGACCTGTTCAAAAATCTGGCAGTTTAATAAAGCTTTATAGTTGATATGAATGAATTTTGGAATATTCATATTGAACAGCCAATTCGGAATCAACTGACGAAGTTCTTTAGTTGTTTATACTGTCTACATACACCTGGTCAAATGTTGACTCACTTGCACAGGTGAAACGGACACAAACCCGCTGTCCTTGTCTTTGTCTTCCTTGCAAACACAAACACAAGTTCTATGCTATAGGAAACATCAGCACAAATCATTCGCATCCACGACGTGTCACAATTAAATCGACCCCCTGACTTGAGTGTTGATGGTGGTGATGTTTTCAGACAAACTGCCAAGTACGATCCTTGCCCAGCGAACGCACGGCGGCGATGTGTGTCGCTAAGACCTGAAACAGACCTAATCAGCGGGCAAGTGGCACACAATCAGGTCAATCGCTTGGAGGTGACATCGGCGGCGGCACGCAGAGGCAGGCTGATGGAGTCAAACGCTGCAAAAACATCAACATAAACACTGACTAACGGAGATCTCAAGGACTCGTCGACTCGCTCGTTCTCGCCAAATGAGTCATTTACACCCCAACAATCGGTGACTCAGCTTCACGTATCCATGCTACAATACGTCCAGAAACTCAGCTGACCAGTTGCTCACCCACTCCCAGTGAACCAGCACTCCCATCTTTCAACACCTTCACTGGCTTCCAATACAGCACTGAATGCACCTCAAAATCCTGCTCATCACCTACAAAGCCCTCAGTAACCTCCCCCGCCCCCCCTTACGGACCTCAAATGCCACTTGCCCACTCCCCATCTCCGATCAACAGCTACTAACCATCTGACCCCCATCACCAGGACCAAGCACCGCACCGTGGGGGACAGGGCCTTTGCCATTGCTGCCCAAACCCTGTAGAACGCCCTCCCTCTAAACATAAGGCACTCAGACTCACCCTCTTTCAAACAGTAACTCAGAAACCCACCTTTTCAAGAAAGCATACACCAGATGACTGCCATTCCAAACTTTGTGGGGGGGTTTTTTGTTCTGTAGTTTGTAATTTATGTAAGCATCTTTGAGTGTCTATAAAAGCGCCATATGAAACATATGATTATCCATGCACCACGTCAAAGATGGTTGATTGGAATGGGTTCATGCAGCATGTTATTCAGAACCATAAGAGTGGCTGAAATCTTACATAATAACCCCTGGCAGTTTCATATAAATACATGTCGGCATGTGTCACTCCAGGTAAAGACTGATTGCACGGACAGCCCCACATCACTCGTCGACAGTTTAAGAGACGTGCTAGCGGGTGGCGCTGCAGCTCCGCGGTTTTGGCCTAGTGGTTAGTGCGTCGCACTCCCGTGCCCGGGGGGGGCGCAGGTTCCCGGTCCGGTCAGAGCAGTAAAATCAGCAACGACAAGAAAGAGAGAAACAAACTCGCTCCAAAATTGCTTTCTGCTCATTTACGTTTTAACGTTTTTTTTTTTTTTTAACCCTAGATTCAGAAGCAGCTTGAAATCAGCATACATGCGTTTGACTGATTTGACAGCATTATCAACTATATTTATGTATATTGTATACTGTGTAATGTAATAGGAACACTACGTCATTAGTTGCTTAAACCTGGTCTGGTGCTTGCGAGTGAATTTCCAGAGCCGCTGTTATGGCATTTTCTTTACATTCGATTAACTCATCCAACAAGCGAATACAAATATTTCCCAAAAAGTCAGACAGAGACCACAGTGTCAGTGCAGCTAACTAGCCAGTGAGCGACTTAATAAACTAATTAAATAGCTATCTGCGCATTGGCAACCTCAATCAACATCAGCAGATCTTAGCTAGATTGTGTTCATAAGTACAATAAACCGGTTAGCAATCAAGACACTGGACCACAAACTTCTTTTTATATTCTTTTTGGCTTGGAAAATGCTGTGCAGACCTGACCTGTACCACAGCCAGCCACCGGGGGGGCGATTTCACTTTTTGGAGCCGTCATGTCGTCCATCTTTATCTATGGGAAATACCAGTGATGTGGGCAAACATAACACGTTCCAGGATCTCAGTTACCGCTTCCATCACCCCTGCCACATTTTTCTTTTTTATTCCGTAAACGCAATTCATTAAGCTTTATTCCGGCCTGGTGGGTGAAGTGAAGTTGTCTCTATGTTCTGCATATTTAAAAAAGGCAAACAAACCTTTATCCTAACCACCCACCTGTTCACCCCACTTGAATTGCAAAAGGCGCCCCTGAATCCCACTCCTCTATAAGTGGCCCTTGTGCGCTAGTGGCAATGCAAATCACCGCCGAGAACCAAACCGAATAGACGGCTCCCTGCTAATTATGCCATGCTATTTAATGCAATTCACCAGCCCTCTGTTCGTTAATGCCAAAGCTAAGGGTCCTTGAGTAAAGAAAGCTGCCTTTCAGTATATGTACGCACACACAGAGACATACACACACTCAGTATAATAAAGTCATTAACTTTCAAATAAGCGCTGCCTATTTATTTCTCTCTCTGCTCTCCCTGTGTTTGTGTGTGTGAGACACCATATCACAGGGCTCTTGAGAGTTCTGCCATACCCATGTTGTTCTTTCATTACTGTGGACTTATGTAGATTTGATATGGAGGTTCGTTGGGGCCTTAAACCGTGGGGGCTCATGCTATCAGGCAGTTGACTGTGTGTGCGGGCATGTGTGCGTGTGTAGGGGGTTTGTGGGGGTATATGATTGTTCACTTGATGAAAAAAGTATACGACATGAAAGCCTGTCAGCTCAAATAATCCATCTCCCTCTCTTCATCTCCCCCAGTCTCTTGTGTGACACGCTACATTTGCAGTGCCAACTTAAATTAAGTTAATTTCACCCATGTGACACGGACACAGTCAGCCCCTCCAAGTGCTCGGCACTCTGTGTGAAGATGGAAATCCCCAGATGTGTCGGTTACGACTAGAAGGTGGCGGCATTACGTCTTAAATCACGGGCCTTTGCACAGGGCGCAAAAGGCAAACATGACGGGATCTGATTTGTGAACGTGTAAATCTTAAAACGTCACACAGGTTCTCCTTCGAGGAGATTTTTTTTTAATTGGAAACGTCCGGAGTGAGGCACCTTTTCGCGTTACTGCTGCAGAAAGTTGCACACGTGCCTCGGATTCTACCTCATTTTGCCTCACGATGGTGACCAACGACTTTAACATTAACAATAGAGATGGACGACATGACAGATCCCAAAAGGGAGGCCAAAACATCTCTGTCGCCCCCCCCCCCCGGTGGCCATAGATTCCGCCCCCTACATGTTAGCAGATGAGACATTGGGCCCAAATAATAAAAAATTGTCAAACATGGTGACTATCTCTTCAGGTAGTTCATTCTTCAATTTTTCTTATTAATTGATTCAAAAATATTCATTAGATGCTATAAAAAAAAAGGGGGTGAGACGACATGATTGCCAGCTGAGGCTGCCTCACGATGGGTTGGGCGGTGTGTCAGCGGGACCTCCATACCATGGAAGGGTGTCAGCCCCCCCATCCAGGATATTTTGGGTTCGTTGTAAAACTGAAAGGAGGGGAGACCCTTCGACCACCTTTACATACAGTCATTGATGGTGACGCCTGCTTACCTCCTGAGAGTGAGATGACGGAATCCATGTTGATCTCATGGCTGTTGTTTATAGCGCAGCGCAGGATCCGGGATGTAGCTCGCCCATCTTGGCATAATCACAGAGGAATCAAGGGGAAAACAGCGGGCCAGCTGTGTGCACAGCCTCCCAAATTCTGTCACAGTGCACAGAGTTTTTACATTTTTCTGTTTCGTTCAAATGAATCAAAGCAGATAGATTGCAGTCATTGCTTGGGGGAAAAGTATGACAAGTCGCTTCAAATTTTTTATTCTTTCACAAAACTAGGAAGATGTGGTTATGTTTAAAAAAATAAAAAATAAACATCCATTGGCAATATGAACACTGTCACATATGAGTACTGGTTCTCTGTACTGCGGTGCAGTGAAACACGATCAGCCTCCCCTGGCCTGATTATCTCTCGTCCTTTGTGCCGCACACGAGGCGACACGTGCGACTGCAGCTGTGCGTATTCACTGACACCTCAAACTGCACAACAATTCAAGCAATTACCACTTGGCTCCGATGGGATAAATGAGTTATGCGTACGGCGTTATGGAGCTGTGCCATATGTTGCCGTTTAATGGAATTTCCTTTATTATCTTAATGACGTTCGCGTCGCCGGTGATTTACAGCCGTGCGGCCAAGGCATCGCGATCAGCGAGTGGCTCCAGGAGCTCCTGTAACAGTATAACAGATTACCCTCCGGGGGTGGGGGGTCTTATTATATATGTAGCTCATATAAAACGATTGCCAAAGCGCATGTGCTGTGTCAAAAGTTTCCTCCCAACCTGTTGCTCGGTTTAGGTTGGGGCACAATCGTTGAGCGGGGTGCATTAAAGTAAACCATTAGTCTTGTTTTTTGTCATATCAGGCTTATTTTAAGCATTTTCAATATACTATGTGGTGATTTACGGATTATCATGTCATGAGTCACTTGTTTTCCTTACATTTATGAGACATATTGGTGGCTTATGGGTCCTGAATGATAACATTTTTGTCCAGCGCTACACTCATAGGGTGCAGGTCCTGTAGGGACCAATGTGTCCAACCCTGTGTTGTGTAAAAGGCCATTAATTGTAAGAAGAAAAATGCTTGGATCAAAAGAGCTAATGTTCGCTTGTATGATTAGAATTATGAACACATCTGTCTCATTTTCTCCACACCACCCTCTGTTTGGGGTTGTTTTTTATAACCAGTGACCCGTTGCTCCTTTCCAGTGCAGCAAGTCTGGGTGCCTTGTATATATTCATACACAGAATTAATTAAATGAGCTGAAAACATTATCACAGACAGAGTAATTATTTTTCTTTAAACAGTTGCAGTTGAATTATAAACATAATCTGCCAAGGAGATGTATTTACTGATAGAGATAAACCTCTGCTTCTGAATCCCATGCGGGAATACTGTACATGGTGAACCGTGAGTGGCACTGCACAACACGTTTTTTTTTGTTCATGTATGCTATGTGATATCTCACTGATGGACTTAATCTATTCCCCTGATCGTGACGGTGACACTAATCAAACTCACAGCTTCTTCTGTAAGTCTTTCATTTCCATACTAATGCGTCGCCCTGGCTCATAAAGACTCGTGAAATTTCTTTTGGTGAGACTGACGTTACAAAACTAGATTTTCAGCGCGGCACCACAGAGATTGGGGAGAGTTTTGTTATTCCAATGAGGTCTTTTTAAATGGAGTCACACCAAGATGGCCATTCAACGCTTGTCAGCAGTCCTTCACGCAATTGTGAACCTTCTTAAAGATTCTTACATTGACATATCTCAGTGTTTGGGGGATTCAGGAGCACAGTCAGGTCCCATGATCTGTCAACGTCATGGAGAGACAGCAACTACCCAAACAGATTGATATAATACAAGCATCTAGATGCAATAGATTAAGATTGTCAGGGTCAGTGCTGTGAACCTTCTTTGCACCCAGTCTAGAGACAGAAAGACAAAAAAAATAAATACAGAGGAGGGTCAAAGTAATGGAGAGAGAGAGAGATAAAGATTCATTTTGCTTCCTTGTATTCGTGGCTCTTTTGCTCATGTCAATTAAAGGTGACATAAAATGCTCATATTCAGGTTCATACTTTTAATTTAGGTGTACACTTTAGGTGTGTGTGTGTGTGTGTATGTGCGCCTTTGGCTAACACACTCAACAAAGTTAAAAAAGAGGGGGGGGGGGGTGCACAGAGGTCGAAGTGAATGGATTTAGGGTGGTGCCCAGGTTTAAAGGAGAGCCGAGTGAAGTTAACTAAGATATTAAGGAATCAAGTCGGTGAGGTGAAGGAGGCCAAAGTGTTCAGAGATTGGAATCTGCTGATCAGCAGATACGTAGGGATGAAGAGCAGATAGAAGGGGCATGCGGGATGAAGGAGGTTGTAAAGCAAGTGACAAGTGTTAGCTGAATGGACAAGTGAAGCAGGTGGAATAAGGGAGTGTTTTGGGGTATACCATATGTCACATTTTGGCACCCTCAGCAACAAAGTTTTTTTTATTTGCATCTCTTGACTGCAGTTCACAAGGTCATGGTCCTCTCCATATCTAGTGCAACTATTTTTCCCCCCTTACATGTCTGAGCAGAATGACCAAATCTTATCGGTTTTGGTACATACTTTCTCAACCGCGTGTGTCCAAAGACAACTTTGGTTCCTTGAATTCCCTCAATCTCCCACCTTTCAAGGTTCCCCTTTTTTTAAAGGACAGTTAGAGATACAGAAAACACGGATGAAAGGCAACATAGCAGGCAACAGGGGCAATCAACCGAGGGGAAATGTAATGATTGATCTGCAATGACTACTTTCTTTCATAGCAGGAGTCATGACTGCTCCAGTGGACACAAAATCAAAAACAGAGAGAATACAAAATAGAAGTAAAGGCGACAGAAAATCACCTGAACATTAATGAACTGCCGTCGGAGGATGTGAGAAATCATCTTTGTTCAGTGTTGGAGAATGGTAAGTACTGCGAAGATATTTTGCCAACAAGGGGAAAGCTTAGCTAAGCGAAGATAGTAGGCACCACCCCGCCATAAAACCAAAAGAAGAAGAAGAATGTAAATTTTAGTTGAGTTTCCAGGAAATCAGCCAAAAAAGCCAGTTAATGTGTGTCTCCATCTACTTTTGTTTAAGCGAATGTTAAGGGTTGAGTAAATGGTAAATGGACTATTTATTTAGTGCCTCACCTCGCTTCTAGTCTCTCCGGCCACAGTTCAAGTCACATTCACCCATTCGAGCGCACACATTCATACAGTGTCAGCCGTCAGTGGCAATTTGGGGGTTCGGTGTCCTGCTCAAGGACACTTCTGCGCGCAGGCTGGCGGAGCCGGCGATAGAACCAGTGACCTTCTGGTTCGTGGCAGACCGGCTCTCCCTCCTGGGACAGTGCGTCAAGGCAATCATTCTCCAGTGTGGTGCCACTCCGGCACTGAAGAAGAGAGACAAAGTGTGATGATGTCATGTTGTTTCATGTTTTTAATTCCGGGACAGTTACAGTCTCCTCATCGCTCCGCACAAATCTGATGCTGCCTTCAGCCATTATGTTTTGTTATCTTCGCGCAGCGGTAGATCAACTGAGGGGTCGAGTTGCACGCTTAACAAAGGTTGTCTTTTTCCACATGAGCATTTAAATCACGTTTTTTGGTAAATCTGGCAGTTTTTAATGCACAAAAGACAAATGCACAAAAGGAGCAGCCATGTTTGCTTACATTTTGTTCTTTACTTTATTGCACTTGTTTGCTGAGGAGAACAAGTTTCACATACTTCATTCACAGCGCACCATCTGCTTTTCAGGCACTTTAGTCATTTGTCAAACTGTTTGCCCAATGTGAAGCACCCAGTTGTAGGAGCCTTGGCTTTGTTGTCAACTCCTCCAAGTAGCAATTAATTTATATTCATTAAACTAATTCGGTTCAAATCATCTGAGCAGTCACATAAAACAAAAAAAAGGTAAACAACATGTTGATCACATTATCTCGGTATGTTGCTCTTCATGCAGAGCCTCCAGTGCAGCTGCCAGAGCATGAGCGCTCACGGTACAAGTGCGACAGCAATATTGGTATGTTTCTGCTGGAGCTAATCTGCTCTGTGATCAATATTTGACAAAGCCTTCAAGCTTTTTTTAAATCTATATTCATAAGTCCGTACCTCTCCCAAACCACTGCGCAGTAATCATTATGCATTTAAAATGCGCTCAATTATTCACCATCGCACGACATATTCAACGGCATGATATGGATGCCTATGGAACATTTACGTGCCACCGTGTCCTCACGAGCACCTGCGATCATGCGCGAGCAATCGTGTAATTGGTTTGTGTTCAGTATTTCTTGAGCATTTCGCATGTTGAGGGTGTAAAAGTGGGCTGCGGTGTAGCATCGGATTCCAATAGTGTGTGTTCTTTTGTTGTTTTGAGACGCTCCTTGGATCCGACAGACCAGGAAAGTCATCTTTATTATTTAATAGTAAGCACAGTGACGGCGTGGGTGTAAGAGAGGGAAAGATCATCATGCTGATTACACAGATTATGCCGCTGTGTCATTAAAAGGCATAATGGTTTATTCCGTTAGACCGCTTTAAGGCACAGTTACGAGGGGACTGTGTGTGCGTGTAAGCAAGTTTAATGTTGCTCACTGTTGGTCAGTGACATTTATTACACTATTATGAACAGATTTTGATCAGTTCCCAATGGAGCAAACATAGTCGTGTTATTTTAGTCAAATGAAAAACGTTTCAAGAGAGAAACGAGTGATTCCTAACGCTTTAATTCAATCTCTCGGATCGTTGGCGTGTACTGAACGTTTTTTTGCAAAGCAAATCCTTGGCTCTGATTTTTTTTTTAGGGTCTGTAGTTGACTGGATCAAATGGCAGACAGTGGGCTAGGCTGGTAAGAGCAAACGGTGAGTTTAATCAAAAAGAAGAAGAAAAAAAACAAGCTCACAGCCTTAGTAGGAGGCAGACAGGCAGGTTAAAAGGAAGTGCAGGTAATCCAAACAGAAACAAACAGAAATAGCAAACAGGCAACAAAACTGAAAAAAAGCGGGGAAGATGAACCAAACCTGGAAGAGGAAACGACAAACAAACGGGTGAACCAAGCAGGTGAACAGAGAGGACTGGGGAGCACAGAGACGGGGCAGGCCGTCATAGAGGAGGGAAACCAGACAAAGACAGGAAGTAAACACACACAAAAAACCCCTCCAAAGTAATATAGGAGCTAACAAGTCAGAATTCCAAGTCCAAAGAACCGAAATGCAAATTCAAACTCCAGATTCACTCAAGAACAAGTCCGAACAGAAACGGAAAAAAAAAGGGTCCACAAAGTGGAGTCCTGAACAGGAGCATATCCTCAGTTCCTGCCAGTGTTTTTCTCTGGTGAAGTTCCTCTTGGTCCTTTCTGTTTCCTCGGGATTATATAGTTGGAAAAAAATTCGCTTTCACAGTGATGAAAAAAAGGCAAATCTCAGCATCATCACGGCTGCAAACACGGAACCAAACGACATGAGCTAAACGGACGAATGCTCCTGGATTAAGTGTCAATCTATATCAACGAACTCTCGCAGAGGAGATTGCTGATATGGCACGAGGGTGTTGAAAAATCACTGGACACCATAAAATCATTTTCTAGCTCTTCTCTCTGGCCGACGGTGGAACTACAGACATAACAAATACAACCCAGCTCGCTGTGTGTGTGTGTGTGTGTGTGTGCGTGTGTGTGTGATCACTGCAGAGTTAGATACAAGGGGGAATTACTGTCTTTACATGGCTTTAGCAAAAGTGAGGCTTTATTTGAGCAAGTTGTTAATGGCTAAAAAAGAGCTTTGAGTATCATCTTCATCATCCTCATCCCTACCGTCTGTCGTCAGATGCCTTGCCCCCGAGAAGGAGTTCCAGCCACCCGCATCAGAGTGGATATACGTTTTCAGTCGTTTAGTTTGGCCCTCAAGGGTTGCTATAAAAATTGAAATGACCCTCGCTGAGAAAAAAAAAAGTTTCTAACTTCTCTAGTAGTGGGTTCACACCCCTCCGCGGTATGCCGTTGGAGCATAACAGTGTCCCCCTGATGTAATTTTTATCAATGAATCCTCTCGCATACTTACTTTCTCACCTTGTTGTTCAAGTTTCTTGCCTCGGCACTGGGCGCACCCAAGTGGAAAATAACTTAACTTTTGTTCAGGTACGACACAGCTATTACGACTGGTTAACTGTCCCTGCGAGTCATTTCAGAGAGAGATAAAGGACAATAAATCCCCTTTTATTATGCCGTCGTACCTGGGGATCAACTCAACACCAGGACACATGGTGATGTTACAGGAAATGATTGCATATTAATGTTGGATGCTTTGTGATGGGTGGTGGGGGGGGGGGGGGGGGGGGGGGGGGGGGGGGGTTCAATGTGTGAAATATATATAATTATATATAATAAATGATATATTCACACTTTAACATCTTTGTGTACTCAATCACACGCTGTCATTTCTCCATCCAGATATGCCCCTCACACACACACACAGACAAACACACACACACACACACACACACCTGTATAGCGGCCCACCCCAACCTAGAGAGGGTTTATCATTTGTCTCTTGTGTTTGTTATGCTGAAATAGTAATGGCTGTATGGTTGATGCTTTCAGTGTGTAATGAAAACCTGCATATGATTGTTGCCCTTGCTGTAATACTACCCACAAACCATCAACCACCAGTGTAATTCTCACACTACCAGTCGCATACCGAAAACTCGCCTGTTCAGACTGCACCCTACTCCCCGAATAATTACTCGAAAAAAAAAGATCTCAAATGGAGCACTTGAAGCTGTTTTTGCATGTTTGATAAATGTTTACAGTATGTACTCTCATGATTCTTGCCCTTTTTGGGTAATATCCTCATGGTTTAATGCACTTATTGTAAGTCGCTTTGGACCGAAAGCATCTGCTAAATGACTCTGATGTAATGTAATTATGTAATGTTATTCTCATTAAGAGTTTCCATATGCTTGGATCGTTTTAATAATTACATAACTATATCCAGAGGATTGAATTCCCCAGTCAGTCCTTTAAAGTTCCCTTCACTGACCAATAAACAGAGAGAAAATTAATGACATTATAGCTGATATATTCCAGTAAAACCAGTGGCCAGGCAGATTAATGACAATGAAGGAAAGTCCTTTGTTCTTCCAGGTCAAACCAGGATTTCATGCAGCCTGGCATGTTAATGCTTCTTACTTTCATTAGGTGCGTTCTTGCCCCAGCCCTCGTCGCTCTGAAACATTATTATGAATAATACTAACTCCCTTCAGGCTCACTGTCCCTGTGCTTTCTCTCAGTCAATAATGTGGAAGCAGTACGTCACTGCTACACCTGGCACCCCCGGATATCACCGGCATTCCCCCTGCTGCTGGCTAATGTTTGCACCCCGGCGTCATCCTCTTCTTGCCAGCGATCCAATACAGCTACTGGCCCAGGATGACAGTCAATAATAATAGTATAAAGACAGCCACGCTCTCCCTCAGAAAATCCTCTAGCAGCACTATTTCAGTCAGTGGCACTAGAGTGCCAGACAGCCCCAGAACAAACTGCTAAATATGGACTCCACAGGGAAACGGGAGACGGTGGTCTTGTTCCAAGGATACCACAGCGTGCGGAATATTTTTAATGCTGAAAGTTTTTTGCTCCCACAACTCCATTACTCAACAGAGTCAACAAAATCGACAATGTTTCCAAAGCGTAATATCTAGTTGGACGACCGGCTTCCAAGGTCAAGTGCTGTGGCAGAATGGATTTTGGTTGAACGCCCATATTTCCAAAACAGAGCTGGCACCGTTTCTCTGAGTCAAACGGACAAAATGCTACTGAGGACAGACGTTCACTTTTGAAAATGGGACATTGTTTCCTTTCTCTCTCTCCTCGGGCTCTGTGCCTCACTGCAGCGCACGCAGAGGACAGAGGTCCGCCTCATCTGTATTCCACTGTACGCACTGCAGCACCTTTTCAAACACCAGATCACTACATCAACTTCTTTCAGACACAATTCATTTTCAGAAACGCACGTTTTTCCTGCATTACTCTTCATTTACCAAACAAGGTGTCAAGCAGGACCCACACATTTACAAGAAAGACGGTGACGGTAGCATCCATATCATCCGGTTTGAGGCAGATGGCCGACCACCCTGACTCTGGTTCTGTTAGGCTTCTTCCTGTTGAGTTCTTGTAAGGTCTCGACATTCTCGGACTCTTATGAACCTTACTAGGTGTTCATATCAGAACTGAACAAGGCAGAGGACTCAGAGATACAGGCTCAGACACAAGGGCAGATCGCTTTAGCAGGGTATCAATCTGTAGGCAACACGGCAGGCAAAGGCAATGGTCAAAAGACAGGCAATGGTCATACACTCATGGACTTCCAATAAATCAAAGCTGGAACGAGGCGACACTAGTGAACACACAATGAATTGGGTTTAAGTACGAGCACTTATGGGCGGGGCAGACAATCACACGAGAGGGAAACTTGACAGGAAGTGGGACCTGAAACGAGAAGACATGTGAGACACCAAAAGTAAAACAGGAAGTGCAAAAAATGACAAAAATAGTGATAATCAAGAACTTGACTAGGAGTGGGACGTGACAGTTCAACAGTGCACTTTCAACTGCCACCAAACACACCGGTATGTGACATAAAAACGACAAAGGAAGTAAAAGTGAACCATGAAAGACCCAATTTAAGTGTATCAGGTTTTCCAACTGATGAATTACCTGGTTCATTAGCGCCACGCTCCCCTGCTGCGAGTCTCCGCACGGCTCCGAGGTGAGGGAGGATAAATACCCTGTGATCGGCTCAAATTAACTTTCACCGGGTGAAAAGTGTCTCTTCTAATGAGTGCAGGGAAAACACAGAGGTGAAGGAGTTTAGGGGTTCGGCTTCGGTGCAAAGTTTCAGATCTCTGTGAGACGCAAATAACTGGAGAACCGACGGAGGGTGCGGGACACTAATGAATTCACGTTACCTGTTCCCTAGCACACTGTTGTTTTTGTTTCATGCCGTTCCTTTATTTGAAACTTGCATCTTTGGGAATAAATCCAATCAATCAGTTAATTTTAGGAATATTTTGCTTCTGCAATGACCTTGAATAGTGTAAATATTGTCAACTCATTACTTCTGTGTATTACATGTAAACACATCCAAATTTTAGGTTTTTCTTACAACCCCCATACTATCTGGAATGTTACAGGCCAATTTTTTCATGTTTAAAATGATAACACAGATCAAATCAGTTTGCAGCACAGCATCTGTGTGTATGTGTACTGGACAAAAACAATAAATGACAATAATAAAATAGCAAAATGATCGTACCATTGCAGGCTGACAAAAATAATAAACAAAAAACGCATACAAAAATAATCTAAACAAAAATAACAAAACAATGAACTGCTTATGTAAGTTATTTTCTTTTCCTTCCAACAACAACATAAGCTAAGAAGAGATAACTGTAGCAAATTGTTTTTCCACATCTTATTTAGCTATTTCCTTTCAATAACCGGTGATGCTAATGTGTGTTTTTGCTTTCTTCCAAGAGCTGCAAATGTTGACTGCTTTGACCGGCAGAGACGGCTGCTGCTTTTCGCTACCAAACAGCTGAATGAACTTGTCAAGAGCAGATGTTGTCGGAGAGCAATGTCTTTTTCTTTTTTTTCTTTTTTAATGGGACACCTGCAGGCTTTCAAATAAAGAGTGCACAGAAAAATATATCTGTTCATCTGTCTTCCACATTTGGTTCCCTTAGCTGATGATGAAAATTGTTAGACGTGTGGCCCAATTTTAGCTTACAGAGGTTTTTCTGTTTGTTTGTCTTAGTTCATTGTAGGAGCAAAGTTGTTGTCAATGCTGTCACTGATGGAATTAAATGAAATTTATTATTATTATTAATATTAAAATGTAACAGGACAAAGAGAGAGAGCCACAAAATGGAAGACTGAGAAACAACAACAACAACACACACACACACACACACACACTGACAGAGGCAGCAGCTCATCTGTTATCGGAGGATGTGCAGGTTCCCTGCGGACTGAATGCATAATAACACAGTCCTGCAGGTCTGACACCAGAGTGTCTCAATCACATCCATCCACTACTGGACACACACACACGGGAGGAGCTTGTTAATGATCTCAAGGCAGCTGGGACCACAGTCACCAAGAAAACCATTGGTAACACACCACGCCGTCATGGATTAAAATCCTGCAGCGCCCGTAAGGTCCCCCTGCTCAAGAAGACACATGTACAGGCCCGTCCGAAGTTCGCCAATGGACACCTGAATGATTCAGAGAATGCTTGGGAGAAGGTGATGTGGTCAGATGAGACCAAAATCGAGCTCTTTGGTATCAATGCGACCTCTGTACTTGCCAACAAGGGTTTTTCCACCAAGTACTAAGTAATGTTTTGATAGGGGATCAAATACTTATTTCACTCAATGAAATGCTAAGTAATTTATATATTTTATTTAATGTGATTTTCTGGATTTTCTTTTTGATATTCTGCCTCTCACTGTTAAAATAAACGTACCATTAAAATTATAGACCGTTGATTTCTTTGTCAGTCGGCAAACTTACAAAATCTGTGAGGGATCAAATAAGTACTTCATCCACTGTATATTATTATGGGGGGGTTGTCATGTAGGCTACTGTAAACACCTTGGGGTTGGGGGTGGGGGGGTCACGGATCAAAAATCTCGCCTTTGGGCGCCAACATTGCCATGGCCGGCATTGGTGGAAAGCGCGTGGAAGAGACTCAACTGTACCAGGAAAAAGAGTGAGAGAGGTACAAGATGGAAGACTATACACACACACACACACACACACACTGACAGAGGCAGCAGCACATCTGTTACCGGAGGATTTGCAGGTGACCCGCAGATTGAAGGCATAATAACACAGTCCTGCAGTTCTGACACCAGGGTGACTCAATCACATCCATCCACTACTGGACACACACACACATCCTCCGTTTGAAGGGACATGACAGTGGTGTTCTCTGGATGAGTGGACAGCGTGTGGAAGTGTGACAGTTCACACTCCCCTCCAACCAGCCACAGCGGAGACATGACACAGTGCAATGGACGGCTGACTGCAGACACCCACTGCACCATGTTATTTATTGAGAAGCAGCCCGCTATAGAGGCTCTGCAGATGCATCACGGTGCGCCATAGCAAACACATGGAGGTCCATTAGAGAATGATGGGCGGGAGCAAACAAACTGGTCAAGAGAAGGAAAAAAAAATGAGTCACATGAAAGACACTGATCAATGCAATGTCTCTCTAAGCGAATAGACAATTTAGGTTACTATAGCACAGATAATCAGTGCCCTTACTACCATGTTACAGAAGCTGTAGAGCGTCTGTCAGGACAACATCATTAAAGATGTGATTGGGTAAACACAGCTAACAGAAGCAGTTAGAAATAAGTGATGGGAATGTTTCATTGAGGGCAATCTCTATAATTCTATCTCTCGTTTTGAGTGAAATAAGGTTAAAAAGCTGATGATACTGGGGTTGACCGACCTCTGTTTGAAAAGGTCACACAGATGCTGGTAATCAACTACATCCAGCCGAGATGAAGCTGCAAACGCATCAGCAATGACCGATGATTGTTTTAGAGTCTAGACATTAGCTGACTGAAATGTATTATTATTATTATTATTACGTCTCACGAACCCCCTACCACGCACTGTCGCTGTTGTTAGGTCAAGGAATTGACATGCCTGTTCATTCCCCTCCAACCAGGAAGTCAGAAACAAGAAAATCACCCCAGACATTTTGACTCTGTTTGGTGACATTTTGGTGGTAAACATATTTTTTTCAACCTGTGATACTGTCAGAGGCCTTAAAGAACATAATTAAGTCTTGATACAACAAAAAAGTGACCGTTAAATAATTTTTTTTAAAAGTGCTCTACCAAATGGTTGATTTGGCACTTTATGGTCAAGGTAGCAGAATAAAACTAATGTGATAAAAATTTACTATTTGCTATGAAATAAAAACTTCTGATCAGTAATTGCAGTCAATATGATACATTTGACATTTTATGACATTACCTGATACATTTTTTGTACAGAATGTCATCATAAGTATGATTTTTGACCATTTCCAAGAGGTTTTCTTGGTAAATATGGTTAATATCTAGAATAAGTATGTGGAAACAATACTACTGCCCATAATACTACTAATTCCATGGTAAAAATTGACATGGTCGAGACATGGCTGGTCCAGAACCTGCACGTCACCCTGGTTGTCTAGTGCATTGGCACTGTCCAATCAATTTGCATCAGTAGATCTCACTTGATGACAGAGCTGATGAAGAGAGTGCGCGATTACAGGTCTGGTGAAGAAGCGGATCACTTTGATCTCAGCGGGCGCATGTACCAGATCACAGGAGAATGTATGCCTTTGATTCCTTGCATCAACAGGGATTGTGTTATAGGATTAACCGATTGTCAAGAATAGAAATTAACATCCAAGCTGTGCAACATATAAGAGTTACTCACTTATCAAGAAGCACTTAGTATATAAGAAGAGCATAAACAACATGAATCTAACAAGTATAATGCACACAACTGAAGCTAGTAGAACTATCATAACTCAGAAATATTATTACAGGCAAGCAGTCAGCCTTGAAAAACCGAACAGAAAAACAGAGTGGGTGGAGAGGCATGGCCTTTTTGACAGCCACCCCAAAATTTGGATGCAAATTTGACATCAGTAAGGCCTTTACTATGTCTAAGTAGAATCCTGGGGTAGAGCGGGCACTGGCATTGGCCACTTCACTGTGACCACCAGGGGCCGTGCAATCTCGGTCCAAAAGGCGTATCGAGATGGAAATCACATAAATACAATGTTTTTCTGTGTTTGAACACAAATCAAGAATGCTTTGCAGCTTACCTTCAGAAATAAATAAAAAAGCTTTTGTGCGGTTGCACCACCACACAAATAAGGTGTATTGGGATTAAACGGTCAGAAACTTAATGTTGTCCTGTGTTTGCAATATTTTCCTGTTTTTTTGCTATGTTTTGTATTGCAGCATACATTCAGAAGTAAATCTGATAACCACAAATTATTTGTAAGGTTGCACCACCAAAGAGGTGTGTTGAGATAAAGAAGCTAAAAATGTAATGTTTTCCTGTATGTGCGCGCGATATTTTCCTTTTTTCTGTGAACCTGCAAGGTCTTATGCTGTAGCATACAATCAGAGGTGAATCTGATTGCCAAAAATGTTAGACATGCAAATTTTTCTTGTTCATGCAATATTATCATTTGTTGAAATGACAACCAGAAATGCAATGTTTTCCTGTTTGACAGTAAACCAGGAATGCTTTGTAGCATACCACCAAAAACCAAGTCTATCTAATTCATGCCCCAAAACATTTTTGCTGTTAATTTCTTCAAAGAATTTGTATTTTATTTGACTTTTTTCCCTATTTCTGGTATATGTTTCTATTTCGGTACTTTTACCATGACACGACATCTCTACCATTTAGTAGAGGCCTCCAATTAAAAAACTGGGGGGTCTGTTAAAAAACTTTTTTTGATTGTTATTATTGCCCCATTTCTCAGACATGGACTAAGAAATGCAAGAAAAATATTTTTCTATTGCTTTTTTCTTAGTGGGGTAGTTAAAGGGTTAAAATGGTAAATGGACCGCATCGTCTTATCAACCACTCAAAGCGCTTTGAAATACACATCACACATCATTCATACACTGCCGGCACAATTTAGGGTTAAGTGTTTTGCTCAAGGACACATCGGAACGTAGACTGGAGGGGCCGGGTATTGAACCATCAACATTCTGGTCGCTGGACGACCTGCTCTACTTCCTGGGCCACAACCGCCCAAATGCCATCATGAACACAGCATGACAAGGTGAAAGGGGTCACTCGAAGGAGCCAAAAGAGAGTTATGACCTGCCTAACTTACAGTAATGTTGGCTTTAGTGAGCATTATATTGTTAAGTTTCCCACGTCAAAACTTCACTGTTCTTGTTCACTCTCACAGCTCTCTTAAGGGTCACTTTGGCCCATAAATCACCTGCCTAGCACCAAACAGTAGAAACAGACGAGGTTAGGTAAAGAGCTGGTGAGCATAATGGTGCATTTAGCAGCTTGAAAAACCCCACATATTTCCATTTTTAAAAAACCTGAGCTAAAAGAGTAAACATTGGAGGTAGAGTAGATTAGTCTTGCGTTTGTCAGCTGTCTGTCTAAAGCAGATCTCCTATATTTCAATCCTTTTCTACACACCTGTGAGTCTATCATCTTTCTGCTCCAAGCACTTTTCTACATATATTTCTTTTTGGGCTCTCAAATGCTACCAAAAGGCAATAGACACAAATGATGCAATGTATTTACAATGCAATCGGTGTGTTGTGCACCAAGAAGTGAACTTTTTTACCGCTGCCGATACAAGTGGGAAGAAAGTAGAAGACGCAAGCCACTGCTGGCCAAACAAGGATACATAACTCAAAAAAACCCAATCCTTGTGATTGCTTCAAGTCGGAAGAGACGGTGCACTTTCTCTCGGTAAACTCGATGGGAGGGAGTTGGGCAGCACTGTGTCAAGGTCATGTTTCTCAGGTGTCACGAGTTACCAACAGTAACCTTATCTTGAAGGAAACGGAAACAACTCAACTGCACATGTATCCTCACTGTCTAGTCTGACAGTGAGGATTGTTTGACTCTCACAATGAAGAAAACCATTCAAATTCCACAGAAACTAATGGATACTTTTCATTTACATTCCAACTCTTAATGCATTATTATTACTTCCTGTTCTTCCCTTCCCCTGTGTTTCAGCCTAATAATCTCTTTTCTTATTTCCCTTTATTTAATCTATCCCCCTTATTCCTTTACTCATTCCCTCTTGCTTCCTTCCCACTTGCCTTTGCCCTGTTACTCAATATCTCAAAGCCCTCCTCCGACCATCCCTCTGTCTTGTCCAGAGTAATTATATGTCAGCCATAATATTTACTGTACTTAAGCCGATGGTTATCCTCATCAGTCACGACGCGTCACGTGTCAGTGAGAATTTTCACTGCTCATTTTCTGCAAAGCAAATATATCTCCCTGTGTTATTTTCTGACGGCGTCTCTGATAATTGCCAGCGACTTTTAGAACAAATCCACCGAGTCAAAGTGAACAGTGGGAGGAAAAATTCAAACGGCTCCAGCAGGGAGGAAGATGATAGACAAGGAAAAGGATTACAGGCTGTACTAACACTGATGCCAAGATGAGGATAATATCGCTTGTGTCACAATGTAGATTTGTCAAATCCATCACAAGCCATATCTCTGTGGAAGGAAGTTTAATACCTCCACCGAGTTCTTTGTAATAAATCACCGTGACTTCTAAGCTCTATTCAATGAGAGTAAATAATAGTATAAGCAGGCACAGGATACATGTGTGCAGCATCCGAGGGACACTGAAGTACATTTCTGTTATTGTATTGGACAAGGAAATGTGGTGAGGTTAATCACACCTCCTATTTTGATATTATAAAACGTTGAACTCTGTTTTGTTTTATGGTTAAAATGGTTGATCATTTCTTCTCTGGTGGTTCCAAGCCATTCTAGCAGTGTGGATCAACATGGATGGCAACGTCAGTCTGTTGGTTCGTGAATACAACACTCAAGTCCAGGCTGAAATATCTCGGCATTTACTGGTTGGATGCCCATGCAATGTGGTGCTTATGTCCATGGTCTCCAAAGGATGAATTTCACTG
Organism: Scophthalmus maximus; assembly: GCF_022379125.1. Lineage (NCBI taxonomy): Eukaryota > Metazoa > Chordata > Actinopteri > Pleuronectiformes > Scophthalmidae > Scophthalmus > Scophthalmus maximus. The sequence continues at coordinate 4,988,501 of NC_061523.1, read as the reverse complement.
ACTTTAGTGGTCCCACAACTTTTAACTTTAGTACCATGAGGTTGACATTTGTTGTTCAGAGTGAAATATCTTGGGTTGTAAAAATGTTTTTCTACAGATTTTCCCCAGAGCTCTGCCTTTTCTTCTTGTTCCACAAGCTGGTTCCAATTTTACTTTTACTTATTCAGACAAATAATATATTCAATGATGACTGGCAAGACATTTTGGAGGTGGGTTTGAAAATAACATATTTGGGAAGGTAGGAACAAACTGAAGACACATGAGAGAGAGGTAGGGTATGACTGTCTAGATAGTTTTTTTTAACAGTGAAGAAAGATTCCTTACTTGTGTGGCATTTCAGTGCAGATGTGAGCAACTAGACTGTCCTGGCCAAACAAGAGGTATCTCAATAATCACAGGGGTCCGTTGGGGAGAGGAAAGAATATCACTAAAGCAAGTAAAACTAAGGTAGCTTGTATACTCAATCATTAGCCGAGAGCAGTGATGAAAGATTTCACAAAAAACAATCAATGAAAGCTGAAATTTAATTAGAGGCCAAGTACAAATGTGCTAAAACACACGGGGGCTTTAGGGTTGACAATGTGGGTCACTCAGTCTGTCTATGACATTTGGCAGACACATGTTACCCAGGGGAAGAATCTGAATGACTTTGGTAATTCCTTGATTTTGAATCAACATCGATCATCAAACAGATTAAATTCATTATTTGAGCAGTGAAATATATCCATATTTGCCAGTTTGATTGGCAAAACAATGCGTCTGACGAGATGTATCCTACTGGATTTGTTTTTTTCTCAACATTTCTTTTAGTGCCACCATGAGGTTGACACATTGTGTAAGATTTTGAGAGAAATGTCTGAGGTGTTAATGCCTAGAATCCACACAACTTGTAGTATAGATGATATTAGAGATGTTTGGAAATGACGCCTTCACCAGCAATCGGTTCCAGAGTGTGTTCTATCGGTCACGGCTCGACTACCAGCAGGGAAGGCAAAACATTGTAAATACTCACTTAGAGTACTAGTTCCACCTCATCCAGCAGTCCAAGAAAAGAAATACCTGGTCTTGCTTTCCACCATGTTAATTGTCATATGTAGAGTAGAAAATCTGCTCAGGGTTTATACCTGTATGCAAATGCTCAGTATAAGTGAATGGTCACCTGATGTACGTTTTCAGGTGTGTTGGTATAGATGGGTATTAATACTAATACAGAACTAAATCATTTCTGATTTAAAATGCTGTTTTGAAACAAAAACTTAGTATGGATGTAGCCTTCAACAGAATGCCAAGAAATTTTGTGCAACTATTTACCCACAAAGAAGTGTAATGATGCTGGTGATTCCCTGACCTTTCCTAAGCATAACCAACAGTTAAGATATTTAATTTGTCCAATGCCTTGGCCAAATACCTAAAAAACAAATGACATTGAAGCAACTGTTGCTAATTTGCAAGTTTTCTCATGCTAATTACATCTGCATGCTAACCGCTAATTACATCTGCATGCTAATCTGCATGCGATTGGCTCCAGCCCCCCAATGACCCTCAAACGATGTGGTAAAGCAAATAGATGAATAATTTCACTACAACCCCACCATAGTATTTTTTGTTTCTTCTGTGGTATATTCAACAATATGCTCGGACCAATGAAAACATTTTGAAAGCATCAGTAAAGTAGCACTTCTGATTGGACTGACCTGACGGGAGACAATACTTGAATTTATAATCCTTGGTTTGCTAGTATTCCTACTTGTGTCTTCACTGTAATGCTAAATGCTAAAAGTTTCTGAAGTCATCCAGCTTTATTGGTCTACTTCAGGTAACATGAGTATTGTTTTCCACTGCGGTCATAAGAGGCCTAACTGCACATATAGCATACACAGAATACTTAAATGTTGAAGGCAAAACATACAGTTTAAAACCATTAAAAACCGCAAGTAAAATAAATTTCATGTCACTGTGCACTCAAATGTTCCAGAAGGACGTACAGTCCCCGGTTGTCAATAGGTAGAATTTTTTTTTAATACAGACAGAAAATAAAAGAGACTGAAAGAGAGATACAAGTGGAAGTTAACCTGTGCTATTTTGTACAAAAAAGTCAAGGACACACAATGCCAACGCTTGAGTTTTTAAATCTGCTTTGGAAAATAGACTCGTGCTTCAAATCTGCTCTGACAAGTCTCTGGAGTCCACGGTGCACAGGTTTTAGAGACAGCAGTTTTATTTAACAAAATGTCAGTGGGTGATCTCTGACGCAGAAGCCTAATAATGCAAATCCATTACATACTCAATGTCCCAAGGATTGAAAAAAAATATTTTCAAAGTATTTGCATTGGTTTAATTTGACGGATTAAAACTCAACCCTCACTTCTCCACAGTACCCTTCCTGTTTTCCTATTTTTCATCAATATTGATTATTTTAGAAATCAATACATTTCCTTATTGATTTTTTTACATGTTCCCACCGCCATCATTACACGTCTGCACATGTGCACTTCCACCTCCTGAATATCTACTATACCGAGGTGTGTATGCTAGACACATTCTTCATTTGTAATGCTGTACTTGACCACAACCCTAGACGGTTTATTCGTCAAGCAATACATATTTATTGTAGGTGTCAGATAAGACGAGATCGGATAATATGAACAGACACTACGCACAGTGCAATAAAAAAAGAAGTGAAGGGAAAAAATGATGGATAGTTGGAAGACTTTGGAATTTGTTGTGCGTTCATTCATTTGTCCATTTGTTTATATATAGTCGATTTTCATGGCTTTTTAAAATGAATGTATATACAGTAAATGTATGGATTGTATAGAAATGTGTATTGATGAGTATGGATGTATGGGTATGTGCTTGTATACAGATATATAATTTTTTTTTTATTTTGTAGAATCAAATATAGATATTTCTATTTGTATTAAATAAAATAAAATCCCCCTATCATATTAGCTGTAACACACACACACACACACGTCCTTTTTTAACATACCCTCCCGCACGTGGTCTTGGGGGCTGTTTCAGCCATTTCAGATCTACCACTGACTGTGGGCAAAAGCAGGTTGTGTGTCAAATGAAGGAAGACGGATGGTGAAAATCCCACTAATGGCTCCATGAGTTATAATCGAGCTGAATCACATGTAAACGCGCTGATGTACGGTAGGTAACTATGTAAACCACCTGGGCTCGCACCCTTTTTAACGACTCAAAACAAATTTTTCTTCCCAAAAGCTCAGTTCCATCGAGTGTGCGCGGTGTGAAAATGATCCAGTGATTTAGCAGGACCCTGGAACCAGCTCAACCCGAAAAGGAAAGGCAGGCCTCTTTATTGTTGTTAATTACAACAGTAGTCTGGACATAAACACAAATCCAATCAGACTGAAAGTACATGTGTCTGGATTTAATGTGTATGCTGCATAGTGTTAGTACTCACACCCACTTCGAACACAACTCGGGATTTAGGATCTCCTCTGCAACTAGCCACATGCATCCTATCTAGGCCCTCTGCTGCGCCTATGACGGTGAACACGTCACACAGATATCCTTTAATATACCAAGTTTGACATCTTTATAGCTACTTTGCACATAAGGCACCTGCTCATACCGTGCGTACGGTATGAGCTGATGAGTCATTATAACAAGACTTTTGCTGCGTGTAGTTTGTAGTTGTCGTGAGTCTTCAGACATATTGTCAGGAGCAAGGCAGCCACGGTGAGATGAAGTATGCCTGCCTGGAGGCTCTAACACTAATAATAATAATAATGTCCTTTAAAATGTCATAATGCAGCGGCTGCTTTCTCTTCCTCCACTAGTGTCTTCCCCCGCAGCTTATCTTGTTGAGTTGTGCAGTCTCCACATTATCATTTCAATGGGCCTTTTTTGTGTATTTGTGACTTTCATTACTCTCTGTCAACAGTTGTCCTCCAGTTAAAAATTGAAGGAAGAGGAAAGAAAGAAGGAAAGTGGAAGGATAAAGAAAGAAAGTTTAAGAAGGAAAGGCAGACAGTCAAGCAAAATACAGGTAAAGAAAATAAAATGGGCGAAAAAATGAAGTTGCATGTTAAGTTAGGATGAACTAAGTTAGGGGGGTGGGGGCGCTTCTAAGAGGTTTTTACATGTCTATCACTGCCAAACCGTGAAAGTATTCATGTTGATTTGATTTCAAAAATAGCGCTCGGATTTGCTGAGAGGAAGGACCCCGACGTAGTGATACACAGGGGACAGAGCGCCTGAAAAGCACATTTTGTGAAGTCACATTTCATGGGTTTGAATTGTGCGAACCTAAAATAACTGTCATTTGTACACTCACTCAAAGGGAAGAAGAAAGTGGAAGAAAAGAAGAGAGAGAATTTTAGGTGTTGCTGAGTTGTGCTTTGTGGGTGTGGGGAGAGTGATTTCACACACAAAAACCACAAACTTTTTTCTAAACACATTTTCTAAAGACGATGTGGCAAGTTACATGGGAGGTTGACGTGGACGGACTCCCTTTGTCAAAACTATAGAGATGACACTTAACATAATACAGAACATAAATAGTATAATTTACTGCACAACGTTACTGTATCAGAGAAAACAGAAAATTACAAGTTTGGATGATTTGACATTTAACCTGAACCTGAAGTTTTGTTCCTACACAGGATTTAAAGCTTTTGCTTTTTACATGAATCACACGTTAACTACATGAATTGAGGAAGTGAGGAATCCATCTTTCTGAAAAACCGTTCTCACATTGGGACGTATGTTGCAAAGAGGGTCTATTATTTTCTTCAAAGGTGACATATTATGCAAAAATCATCTTTTCAGTGTTTGTGCACATAAATGTGTGTATCTGTGGATCCTGCCAGCGCACAAACTGTGAAAAAAGACCAACCTGTTTTTTTCATTGTAAACTGGCTAATCCCTACATCCTGGCTCTGAACAACTGGTTCAGATTTCTCTCACGGTTGGACTCTTTTGGGGTAACCCCACCTGCAATCGGAGAATCTCCACTTTCCTGGTGAAGGGGCGTGACATTTTCTACACATTGCAAAAGCGGTAGACCAATCACAACAGACTGGGCCAGCTGGCCAATCAGAGCAGACAGGGGGTTTATCCAGAGGAGGGGCTAAAATAAATCCAGGCGTTTTAGACAGAGGGCGAAAAGCTGGTAATCCTTCGGAAATGTGTCCGTGTGCAATGTTTTCAATTCAGATGTGCACTTCATAATGAGTGATCGGCAGCAACACGGATGGGACTCTGAGGTCTGGCACTTCACAAACAGTCAACATTAACACACATTTACTATCTCTGCCCAGATGCATTTGCCTCCTACCCGGATCACTGCAGAAGCAGAATGTGTCCTGAGTGTGAACACTGTAAAGCATATCGTGTTGATTCTAGCCTGTTCTCATAGACAGTGGTTACAAAAGTACTGCACACCCATATGAACTTTGAGTCGTCTTTGTGTTGTGCTGTGAACCACATGTCGGTATAAACGTCTCCCACTGAAACTGCTCATCCGCTTCCACGACTCGTCTTTCTACAAACCTCCTGAAACCTGAACATTCTAACAGCGTGTTGAATATCTGTCCAGCTTTCTTAGCTCTGGAATATACTGGAGTGCAATGTTAAAAAGCGAGAGAGAGTGCGTTTTGTATACAAGACTACATCCGGTCCTGTACCCGGGACTGTTCTGGCACATTGTCCTGTAACAAATGTGTCGTGCTGTGTCACAGACCCCCGTCTGGGGATGCAACGTTGATGAATTCTGGGAGGGAGACGGAGTCTTCTGGGCTCCATTTGGTGTTGTTTTCAATTCTGTGTCCCGTGATTCAAACAAAATGGATATGTAGTTCATCTCACGCCACGTGCAGGCACAACATAGAAAAAGATGATAGATGATTAACATCAGGTAAACAGTTACTGTGCAGTACTAAGGTTTGAGTTGCCTCCAAAGGAAATCAAAATGCAGTGGAGAAAGCCCCTACCTATGCAGTCATAGGTAGAGTAGAACAGCAGAGATTTCATTTTAGATTTGAAAGTGGACGGAGATTCTGATGACATTTAATCTCATCAGAAAGTCGGTGTCACCTGTGTGAAGCATAGTAGCACAATGCTGCTCTGCTGCTTGCTTTTGTTTCTGATTTCAGGTTCTACCAGCTGCACAAGGTTGTTGTTGCCTTTTAAACTGCCCACTGCAGTGCCCTTACAGTATCCCTGCCTGTGTAAATCTCTGGGTATGTTTTCCATGATAACTCACTCCAGCATCCTTACACACTCTGAGAAATGAGTTTCCCACCTGCCTTCTGGTAACATCACCAGCAGTGGCAGTCGTCGTGGAAGGTAGGCATAGAAGAGACCTGGGAATGCTCTCAAGCAGAACATCTACCAGAAGGCACTGATGTTCTGCTTGAGGGCATTAAATTAATATGAAGCCATGTTTTTTTGTTTTCTATGACCATAAGGGAACCATTTTTAAAAGGATATTTCAACTACATGGAGTACCTAGTTTTTAGAAACAACCCTTTTCCGATGGTGAAATTCCGCTTTGAAGGACAAACTGCTGCAAATTAACATGCTAACTGTGGAGCAAAGAATCAAATCTGTCCAGAATACATTCATGGATTCACCATGGCTCCAACTCCGGGTCAGCAAGTATTGTGCATGCTATGGGAGACACTGTGCATCCTAAGTTGTACGAAATGAAACCATTATATGTTGCTGCAAGATCTCATAAAACCATACAGTGAATCATGATTTTAAAAAAAGACAATGGGGAAATTGAAAAATCTGCTGGTACTAAACACACCAATCACAACACAATAAAATGTTCATTTTACTCGCATTTTTACAATGAACCTTGCTAAACAAAACCTGAGGGTAAGTTGGATACATAGCAAATGGAACAGTTTGAACTTGAAAATATACACAAAACAAGTTGTTGGTGGCGACAGTGGCAATGACAGCAAAATGTATGAGGAATGAACTATTACGTTTCAATATTGAGGGAAAGAAAAACCCAGAGTATCTGTCATGAATAATATAATTATTCATTGTACATCAGTTGGTAAGCTATGATAATGGCAATCGTTACCCATGGAGGCTTTAGATGAGTGATAATTTGCAAATGGTTCAAACACTCTTGTGTTATCCTAACTATATGAAAATATTGTGAGCTCCAATAGTAACAATATGCCAGAAGCATGTGTGGTGACAAACAAGAGGATTGCGTCACTTTTGATTTCCGTGCAAACATCTTATATATCTGTGCTACAGATAAACACATTCAGAGTCATACCAGAGAAAATTGATGTTGATGTTCGAAGACAACGTTTGGACTGCAAAGATAATTGTGCTTTGTCTCTCATGCAGATGGATTTGGTGTGTGTGTGTGTGTGTGCATGTGTGTGTTAGATTGCCCTTTAAGTGGGTGGATGAAGCAGTAAATACATGCCAAGACGATGGTAAGGTGGTAAATGGTAAACCAAGTCTCAAAAAGGAAAAAGCTATGACAATAACAAACTAATGGCTCTTGTTTTTCATTTCAGGCAATCTCCTGAGTTACTGCTTTATACGGCATTCGCAATTTTGCCTTGTTTGGTATCTTGACCAAAGAGATAATTTAGAGCAGAGCGGTGAAGCAGCCTGATCCCTCCGTATCCACTCTTCAGCAATATTAGGCCGGTAGGCTTCGTCCTCGTCTGCGCTTGGACATGAGCCACTGAGACACCTTGTCAGCTTCTGCTGATCTCTGGTTGCGTCCGCCTCGCCTGGCTTGTGAGGTCCGCTCGGGCCCCTGGGGAGGCTTCATCATCAGGCCCTGGTACCTCTCTTCTGGTTGGCCCAGGAGGGGGAACTCATCCATTACATTGACAGGAGCTGATCACTGATGGAGAAACCGGATGACCACCACCCACTGTACATACACAGTGTCAGAGTGGAGAGTCTTCAGTTTCAGCTTCCTGGGAACACATATTTCAGATGTTCTCAGATGGACAATCAACATAAAGTCCTTGGTTAAAAAAACGAAACAATGACTTTACTTCCTGAGAAGTCCCAGGAAGGTCAATCTGTAACAAACAGCTAGTGGTGTCCTTCTACTGTTTGTCCATTGAGAGTGTCCTGACGTACGGGATACTCAACAAAACATTCAATATTTATGGCATGTATATTCAATAAATTGTCCATAAATTATTGATATAAAATGTGTAAATATGCTATGTGCAAAATGTTCTGTGCAAGTATTACTAATACAGAGCAAATATTGCTACCAATGTACAAAGTGCAATGATTAATGTGCGACGTTAAGCAATTTGTTAAAAGTGACATTAATACAAAACCCAAATGTGCAATATTTTTACGAGGCTAAAATCATCAGCCACTGGAAGGACCCTTCGTTGCAGTGTGTTATTTGGTAGTAGTGATACGAATTTATGCACAATTACTGAGAGAGGCTACAACAGTACACACAAACTCACAAAAACACACACTTATGCACACACCCGACAGCCACTTGGTGAAAGTCTCCTGTGATTACATTGTGTTGCTCTCATAGGACTTAGCACACACACACACACACACACACACACACACAGCACACACCTGACTGCTACCAAGTAATCGCCTCCTGTGATTACATTGTGTCCCCTCAGGACCCACACACACAAACACACACAGATGTGCGCACAGTGCCATTTTACCCAGAGGAATAATCTCTGCTGCTGGTATTTAGAGTAAGCGACTTTCCCCTAACTGGATTACTGCAGCCACTCCTGCTGCCGTCACAGGGGAGATAGAGCAGCTACAGGGCTGGAAAGCTTTCCGGTGATGGGAGGATGTCCAGAAGAGGTGGGGCTGCGGCGGTCCGGGGAAACCTTGATATCAAGTCTCAAATCTGAAAGATCTTATTTTAGATATGTTGGAGTTAGGTCTCCAAGGTCATGTCCACCACATGATATATATAGGCCTCTATCGCATTTTGTGCTGACGACAGTTCGCATTGGACTTTTTTTCATAACAGGTAGTCACAGTATGTGCTTCAATCAGCAAACTCGTGGCCAAAAGCCTTTGTGACTCTTGAGTACAAACTATTCACAACTTTGGTACAGCTGGGATTTTCATTGTGTTGTTCTTGTAAACTCAGTCGCCTCTAGTGTCTCGGGATCTTTATTGTTTTTGAATAACAGCCACAACCATATGGTCCTTACAATTCTTTTAAATTTATTTCAGAATTGTAGCCAATGTTAGTGGCGTGGCTTTTGGCACGGCTGGTCTGTCCCCCACTTGAGTCCAGAATGAAATATTGTCACACTATAGGAATTACAAGGAAAGTCGCACATTCGTGTTCCCAAAGTGGTAAGTAAATACATTTGGTTTTGATTGCCCCATCGTCCTTCTCCGAACACAATCTTAATGACAAACTAAGAACATATCCAGATGGGGGATGTAATGTGTTAAACTACTGCTCGTCTTGAATCAAAATTCTAAATCTCACCCTGCAAAAAATATTTAAAAAAAGACATCGAAAAGTGCTGTTTGCCTACATCTAAACCACGTCCAGATATGTGCGAAAAATGAAAGGTTGAAAAGCCATTATTTTCTGGTCGGCTTTATAAAGTCTCTACCCTACACAGCCTAGTTTTCAATGACAACAATGTCCTAATGATGTCTGGTGTTTGGTGGGATATTACTTACATTGTATTCCCTGCAATACAGCAACAATAGCGATCTGCTTGGTTGAGAAGTAACCGCAGGCAATGTCCCAATTTTGTAGCATTTATTTTAAAAAAAAATTGTTAAGCACAAGCTCCTTTCTCATATAGCATTCTTATGATAATTATCATTTTAACACAAAGGGAAATTCAAAAGTGAAAAATAAAAATTAACAGAACTATCCTTGTACCAGTTGTGTGATGCAAAGAAATGGGTCTGTTTTTCCTTAAAAAACAAATATTACCTGCACCTTGCAGCATATATATAACCGGAATGTTGTCATTAAGTTCAAAAATAATTGCTGTTTTGATAGCTATCCGTTTGTTTTTGATGGCGCAGTTTCTCTATGCGCAGTGTTTAAGCAGCATGATTAAGGTTCAGCAGTGAGAGCGATCAAACCCCCAGGGATATATAGAAGAGGAGCAGCGCCATTAATCACTGAGATATGAAAAATACATCATTTCAAGAGACAGGCCTGCAGAAACGTATGGTAGATATTGACTGATAAGGAACCAAGCAGGAGAGGAGGAGTAAACAACAAGCAGTCGACGGCAGTGAAGCTGGCAGGGGTGAAGGAGGCACTGTGACTGACTGTTTAAAACAACCACCTTGTTTCAGTGCCGTGAATCATTATTTCATGTTGTTTTTCTGGGTCATTGTGCGTGTTCTCAGCCAACTCAACCTCCAAAACCCAGCTACAGTGCTTGGTGGTTGAGTTTTGTTCATGTTTGACATGTTGCGTTAAGCATCAAGGATGATAAAAAGCTGTCACAAGTCCCTTAGGCTTGCAACAAAGCCAGTTAAACCACAATAGTAAATCGGTGGTATGGTGTGTGCTTGGGTGAGTGACGTGTGCACGTGTGTTCAAGCAGTCGGGGTCCCTGCCATGTAGAAACAAGGAAGTATAAGTCTAGGTCTGCTCCTTATATATTCTCGATGCTATTCGCTGCGCTTTTCTTTCTTCCTTTCGAAGAACGACGAACGACTGTACCTCCTGAGCCACAGCGGCCCAATATTCACATGGCATCTATGCCCCAACGCACATGGTGCTTCATCATTCGTTCTATTTGACTCCAAATGGGACCATCATTTCCTAAATGAACATCAGGCTGTTGTGAAGAAGACTTGAAACTAGAGATTGAGGCCATAAACTACTCAGGAGAATTTGTGCTGCAGTTATAAATCAAGTAAGAAGTATAGGATCATTTTCTTACAGCCTTCTTTTTGTAACCAGTGAAGTTGCCCTCTTTTGGTCATTTGAGAGAATACAGGCTTCAAACACTTTGCAAACCCGTTGACAATGACAATTTTATAAACAGTCTAAGGATCTACAGTTATGCTTGTGTGGGGCTTTTCTTAGGTGCAGTGATGCGTCAAGCTAAATGCTAACATGTTCACGATGAAAACGTTAATATTCAACTCGGATTCAATCTTAGCTTAGTGGGTTGGCATTCCAACATTTCCTGGTTAGCACCAAACAAAAAGTACAGCAAAGGCTGGTGGGAATCTCGTTAGCTTAGCAGAAATTCTACAATAAATGGACATAATGGTGCTAGTTCAGGGGTGCACATTTTTCAATTTCCAATTGTTTGACATCCTTTGAAGGCCATGCTAATACTGAATATATACTGTATATGAGTGTCCATCTACTGATGCCTTCAGAGGAAAAGCCAGGGGATCCCCAAAGATTGTAGGATGCATTATTTGGAAACCATAGATGTCTGTATAGTGACTTGTTGGACTTGACTTATGGTGTCACATCACATGCGGTGCTTGGCTTTATGGCTGTAGCACAACAGGCCGTCACATATAAATGCCTTGATTTCCAACACACACAAAACAAATGATACAGGGGTTAAAAATCAGCGAACTAAACCTACTTGCTGACTTGACAGTGTGGTTGACCACTCCGGTCCTCTTCCAGTGCACTGACAAACACACAGATGCAGACAGAGACTAAAACTAAAACATATCAGGGATGAGGGTTATCATTTATTGCCCATGACAGTTTGGACGGTCTACTCTTTTGTTTAGTCTATCCTCGCCTCTCCTTGCACCGGGGCCAATCACAATTACGTCACGCGGGCAGTCGGGATACTGTATCCATACTAGAACCAGACTCAGACAGTGAGTTCAGAGAACTCATCTGAATTGAAAATGCAGCTGGCATCTTATTAATGATTTAGATTAAGTCAAAAGTGCACTTGGTTAAAAATGCATAAGCGTGCGGCTTGGCAATAAGAAAAAACATCTATTAAATCGTCAAACTCAGCGTAGTTGAAATCTGCTGGGACTGCAGATTTCAGTGGTAATGGTGACTTTGTCATGTTGACATTATTCCATCGTTCAGGATTATCATGCCAGTGGAGAAAACAGCGTCTCCCGGCTCAAATGCATGGTCATGTGATGTGTCCCGATGTTATGGCAGCCCTCAGAGGTGAACTTTTAGTTCAGGTCAACTTTGGAATCGGCGAGACCACAGTTTCTTCGCTTCCGACAGAGCCTTCACCTGATGTCGGGGGAGCTGGAACAGGCTTTTCATTTACCTTGGTACCGAAAATAACTTCATGTTCCTTGGAACATTCGACGAGAGACTCATAGAAAGATGCTCGGAGAACAAGCCAGAGCTGAGGGAACCACAAATGAACGTTTCTATGACAAATCCAAGTGACGAGTGTGGCAGCAACACAGTAGGAAGCTCAGGGTGTTTCAAGTGTTTCCTAATGTGGTTGCATTTGTGTGGATCACCCGATGCGATGAAAACAACTCTCAGTATTTTTCTGAATGACCTTGATGCTTCGGATTTACAATGAAACATGCAGGATTGTGGGAAATCCTTGGAATGTTGTACTTTTTGAGTTTTGAGATTTTATGACATGTTACTGATAAGCTATTGCATATTCACTACCTTTTTCCCCCTACACCCGAATATCAAAATCAGCTTACACAATGACAATAATCGTCTAGCTCATTTTGTGGGATGGATTGACATAAAAAATTATACAAATCCTAGCTGGGTATGTAACATGGCTCATCTGGGAGGGCAATTAGGACGGTGTGGCTCACAGAGAGCAGGCAACGAAGACAAATTTGAAGAAGAGACAGCCAGACACCTTGAAGATGAAGGCCCCTATTTCGGACCTTGTTTATTCTTGTTTGGGGTGTCACATGCCTTTTTTTCTGAGCACTTTCCAATGGTGCCTTCTCTGTCTCTTTATTTCCACCTTTACCCGGCTGTCTCTTTATTTTTTGAGAAGGGTCCTCCATACAAGAAGGAAGTAGCTGGGTGACTTTTGCTTTAACTCTACACATGAACTCAAATGAGGGTTATTAAATCCGTTTTCAATATCTCTGACAAACTAAAGTTATTGAGGAGATATGAGAGATTTTTTGTTTTTGTTTTGATTATCATTTTCATAAAGTAAATTATAGAAATGTTGACCCCCACTCCGTACCAGTTGGTGGCGGTAACGCACATAATTGTTGTTTGCCAACTGCCCCAAAAAAAAAAAAACGAGAAGATTTACATTTTTTGCGATATGTGAGCTGCAAACTCACCTATCAGTGAAGTTGTCGGTAATCGGTTATATGGACATAAAGGAACATATAAAACATTTCAATACGTTTCAGTATATTTTTTTGCCTCTTTTTTCCGTATCACTGGAATACACCAACACTGAGATTGATACTCAAGTTTTTTTTTTTGTCCAGCGAGCCACAGGTGCTCCTCCATGTGCTACCAGACACAATAGTGATGTCAGTTTATGGACGGATGTTTGCTAAACGGTCAGGACACATTGAAGGAATGATCCCCCCCACCCCCCCCATTTTGGCTCAGCGATTCCTTTTAGTGTCCTGTTGATCCTACCAAATGTTTCACTGCTGTCAACTTCCTGTTACTCACCGAAGTTGGCTACAGCTTTTAGTGCGTACAGTATTGCATAATTGGTTTTGCGCGTCCATATGGTTCAGTGTAGGCGTGTGATAAGATTTTTTAAAAAAGAAGTTGTGTTGCAAAGTTTATTTTCTTGGCTTTTTTTTTTCTTGACGTTTTCTTTTCCTTGCTTTTTTTCCCCTCTATCGGCCTCTACTGGAATTTCCACATAGGTGTTTAGTAAAACTCCTACTGTTTTTCTTTTCTTCCCCCCCCAATTTGCTTTGAGATTGAAAGCCTTGCTTTCCATCTCCTCTCCCTCGCTCTGTCTCCATCCGTTTATGTGGTGGCATATGGTCAGTGGCGGAGTGTAGGAAATCTCTTAGCTTTCTGCCACTTCACATTACCACAGTTACTGACAGGAGGGGCAACACACACACACACACACACACACACACACACACACACACAGAGGCGAGGCGAGGCACACTGTATGCAACGCACAAGGAGCAGATGAAGACACACATCTGCAGGAAACGCATACACGCATCTAAACACACAATTACAGTTCACTGCCAGATTTAAGGATAGCTCCCACATGTGGCGGTGTGTGTGTGTGTGTGTGTGTCCGGACCACCATATGTCTTGCTCTTGACATTTCAATGAATAAGTATTTGAGACTTTGTAGTTACTGACATCAATCCGCAAACACCTTAGGTCACAGTATGTGTCAATGTGTGTGTGAGTGAGGGAGAGAGAGAGAGGCCATTAGTTTGAGCTAATGTAGGGGTCACATCAGGGAGGGATGCCTACACAAACACACACACACACACACACACACACAAAGCGATTTTTCTTTCAGCTTCATCTAACATCACACATTCAGCACCAATTAAACCTGTGAACTATCTTGCTGGCTTTCCATCTTTTCAGCTCACAACAAGCGCCAGTGACTCCGTTTTACATTTAATTCGAAGGTATATTTCCAATAAGAGCCTTTTTTTTTTTTACTCAGCTCAATGCACAAGCCGCATCTTGAAAGCAAAGGGAGAATGCTGATCCTTATCTCTCTTTCTTTTTGTATAATAGCCCCTCGAATTGACAAATCACTGCCAATGTTGACGTTGAACACATTTTGTGTAATTTGTGCTGAGCAAAACACCGTCTGTTTCTCCACTTGACATCATGACGCGCAAGCTTTACAGGGTTAAACGGCAATGGTGAAATCACTGTCGGGATGTTCAGGGGGAAGGTTGCCGATTGTCTCCCCCCGAGTTCGGCGTCAAACTGCATTCCACGCGCTGCCAAAAGAGCAGTTTCCAGTCACGAAGCCAAATGTCACTGTTCATGCCTGATTTTGCTCCTGTCTTCGATCACCTGTTTGCTGCCGCTGCCGGCTGCAACTTGGCCACTCATCAGTTTCTCATTTTTTGCGAATGAAAGCCTCATGCGCGGCAATCGCAACCAAAGGCTGAAGTTGCGAGAAGGTTTCTGTTTTTCTCCAAGACACCAGCACCACCGCCCTGCGTCTGGCAAGGAACCACGTTCAGTCGGCAGAGATAAACTTGCATAGACGGCGGGCCTGCACATGACACGAGTCGGCTCCACACAAACTGGACCCGTCCGTGAGTCAGCAGTGAGTCAGCATTCACCCTGCATTTAAAAATGTGAGCTTTAAAGACATTATTTCCCGCATTCTGGCGACTTAAAAGAATGAAAATAACATAAATCATACATTTTGACCATGTAGTATTTGACAATAATATTTTTTTTTTGTCAAATACCTTTGTATGCATATTTATTTTCTTTTCTTCTCCATCTCTCCCTCACTCGGCGAGGCTTCATCCTCTTCGCCGTCTCCCATCTCCTTCTCTGGGATTTAAAAACCGGCGGCGTGCATTCTCCGTGTTGCTCTACTGCCCACTCCCCGCGCGGACACGGGCGAGGCCGCCTTTTTCCGCGGGGACAGGTTGTGATGGCGAAAGTGGGGAAAGTTGTGAAATCTGGAGGAATGCTGGAGAGTGCACATCGTGGGTGGGGGAAAAATAGGGACGGCTGGCAAGTGTGATCCCACTGTTGGCGGAGGCTCCAGTCGGCGGCGCCGCGTCAAACAGGTCCACGGATAAATCAGAGAATTACGCCTAATCACATTGAATAATTCACCCGAAAAAATAATACCACGACTCTGTTTTCGCCCACACGCCAGTCCATCTGCAAGCTCGCCGTCTCTCAACCCGCCCATATGTGCACCCGGTTTCACTCTCTGCCCTTCTCTCACCCTCTGTCGCTGGGTCAGCTAAATGACATTTAAACATTGCCATCGTTCAATTCATTTTAATTGCTGGTAGGCACCACCAGGTCACCGGTGTCACTCTGCTGGTTTTTCAAAAGTTATAATGAGAAAAGGCCATGAGGCGGCATTGCTTTGACAGACTCTAATCACATGCAATGACTCTGGGTTAGCTCTACTACTAGCGAAGAACACGACCTGCGTTACCATGGTTTCAGTAACGTCTGCCGCCGCCTCCGTCTGTTCCACGACTTCCCCCTGACAGATCACAGCAGTCCCGGATTAGAGATTTTTCAAAGGGCTGAAATAAAAACTTACTCCGATGTGATCTTTGTTGTCAACAGTGCCGAACTGCAGTCTCAGATCCTTCCAGGGGAAAGCTTTGGAAAAGGCCCAAAATTCGACCGGCTACCGTCTTGCCTGTTTGGTGCGTTTTAGATCTGACGACGACAGATGGACGTTCAAGGTCATTATCCTCTGGGGACCATGAATCCCCGAGCCACACCATGCGGCTTCCCACCCATGTAATGAAAAGCTAAGGTCAACTGTATAGTTGCTGGAATGTGCAAAACCCCCCAAAACAAAGCATCAAGTTGATGGATATTTCACTGAATACATGAATATATGAAATTGTAATCCAGTAGTGACCTTGTATACATTCCATGGCAATCCATCCTATTGTCGCGGATTTGTTATGCACTCTCATGTAGTGTGTGCAGCCTTTTCTGCCAGCAACTGCAGCGACGTGAACCCTAAAAATAAGTGTGTGAACTTAATAATATACAGTATTTCACTGTATATTTGACATCATGTACCATACATATACTACACATACATTTAGATATTTATTTTTTATCCTATCGGGTCATATATCAACTTGATCATGGAACGAGTGTTATTTGGGGTAGAAGAGCATAAACACCTGGCGGCAGTGTCCTCCGAGTGTTTGTGGCGGTGCCCTGCAGAGGTCGGCCAGCTCACAGAGCTGTAGCAAAAATAGATTCAGCCTCTGTGAGACGTGCGCGTGCACGCCGATAAATACAGCCGTGTGTATGCCGCTAACCCCCTCCTTAACCTCTTCCCTGACCTTTTTCCAAAACGGCTGCCAATAAGTACAATGAAGGATTTCCCTAATCTTGGAATCATTATTAGACCATTAATAACTCACCCCCCCCCCCCCCCCCCCCCCCCACCCACAAAAAAATCTTTCTTCTATTGAGAAAAACAAGGGGAGAATCCTTGAATAACCCTGCTGCTTCCACATGACTTCCAAATATATCGTATGCCATTGTGTTTCACTCAGTTTTTCTTATTCCTGTCATCATTCCCGCACGGACGGGCATGGTCAACTTGAATCCATTCAGCGACATGACTCATTGTCATGTTTAAAACGAGGGCTACAAAACCGCCAGACTGTTTTTGACGGTGGCGAATTCAAACCCAGAGGGGCTGGTCTTCGTGCGTGAGTGTTTGGTTTGGATTCATACATTGTTTTTATTTCCTGGGGATGACCGCCCCATTCCTAACTGCACATTGTTTTCTTTGTATCTGGTATTCGTTATGTTCCAAAATAAAAGAGAGGTGAGCTTCGTCTGAATTGTTCGTGAAGGATAGAGCACCAAACCATGGGTTATTGAAGCATTGCCGCTTGCATCTGAGGAAATCGCGACTTTTGGATGAGAATGACTGTGGTTGAATTTTTTTGTTGTTGTTGTTCTTTTGCTTCGGAAGCTTTCTAACATAGAGTAATGATGCAGGACTATATCTAAGTGGCAGCCTTGATAAGAGCTGGCAGAGTTCTCTAAATGCTAAGGAAAGGTGGCGCGGGGCCTCCTTTTCGTATCTTCTTTAGCGTAGGAAACACTGGACGCTCCTTTATGCCGTCCCACCATTTTCTCGCCTCAACCGACACTTAAAGGTGACACGCCGCTGCACTTTCTCCACAGCAGGCCCATGCACTGTAAGTGTCGAAACAACGGAGCACCTGCCCAAACTCCTGAAAATCCTCGCGTGATTGCTTAAAGCTTGGGCTTCTCAACCAACGGGTCCGGGGAGTTTGAGGGCTCTGCACAGTATCGTAGCCGTCTCCCAATTTGTGCTCCGATCACTACTGGCGCCACCGTTGCCTTTACTCCCCACCTCTTTTTTTTTTTTAAACTCTTCTCTCGGGCCCTTGGTGTCTTTCAACCTCTACTACCACCGCCTTCTTCTGTTGCTCGTCGATCAACACGGAGTCTGGTTGGTTAGCAATCACCAGACAAATAGATATTGGTGCTGTCAACATTAACCCGTTAATCTCTGCGTTAATTGTGAACTGTTGTGACGCGTTCAAAAAATGTTAGGCCATTGACGCATTTAGTTTTTCTTCCTGTGGCGGCTGACCTGTGTGACGACGTGCGCCGCATAACTGTTAGCCATGCCGGCCAAAGATGGATACGGACAAAGAAGGAGTTTAAGGAGTTTAAAGTACGTTTTGTCATGCAAACACATGCGAGAAATGACACGGGGGGGCGGGGGGAATTCCCGATGGATGTCAAAGAGAAAGGCGATCAATAGCGGGCGCTGAGCGGACGCTGTGTGTTGTGCGGACGGAGAGAAATACCTTGACTTGTTAATATGTGGTTCGGCATTAAGCTCGAAGTTACGCTCATCATCTGGTGCAGTCAAAATGCTCAACAAGACAGAAACAAGTCCCGCATATAGTCTGCTCAAGGATTTTTTTCAGAAATACAGAAAAGGCAGGGAATGGGAGTGAAGAGCGCTGTTGTGTTGTTGCGGTTTCCAGGTTGACGCACTCACTGGCCGTCACATCACAGCTAACACACAGGAGATGGTTCCCTGACGTGTCCAGATATTTATCTGATAGATATCTGGACACGTGTGCGAGGCCTCGGTGAGTCGCTTTGGCCTTGATGGTTTTATTAGAGAATCTGTGACCAAAGTTAAAAAGATGCTATTAAAACACTAGTATTTGAATCGAAATACGTCTTTTGTGTTGATTCTACATTGATTGCATCATTTTACATTTAAATATCCACTATTATAAATTTCAGTCTTAAAAAAAAAGAAGGGATTAATCCCGATTCAAATTTTTTTGTGATTAATTAGTTAATTTTTTTTAATCGATTGACAGCACTAATATATATCAACATATATATTTGTTAACGGTTTCTCCTACCTCTTCCTCCAGGGAGATGACAGTCTCCCTCTGCGTCGTCCCTCTGCTCCCCGGAGGACCTGACCGAAGCAGACTGCTAAAATTTACAAAAGGTAGCGACGCGAGAGCCCTTCTTTTTTATTTTGTGAATCACGGGTGTGTCGCCAGCGATACCGTTCCGCGCACCCCTGTACTACGGCGTATCTGGTCCAGTGGTGATTTCCTGATGTCACGAGTTCTTTAATAATTGTAATTGTTGTATTTAATAACTGTCAGCAGTGATTCATACGCTGTTAAATGCTACCCAAACATATATCGACACGCTTCTCCCATAATTAGCAGATCCCTGCATTCAAATATTCGAAAGTGCAGCTTTTAAACCAAAAAATGTCAACACATTGTCTCCAAACAGCAAAAGTAAACGGAGCGAAGAAGTTGTCGTATCTTCCCACGCGAAAGCAGACACGTAAAATACATAAAATAAGACGATCCCGTTGTACCGCAGACCACTTGAGTCAGATATTTACTGTCATCACCTACAGTATTCGGAAAACATAAAATGCCGCCCCAGAAAGAAAGTGTTAAAAGCCCTTTTCGTAACACAATAACATCGACCCCGCCACAGGAATATTCTGTCAGCGTTCACACTTTTTGGTCATTTTTTCATTACTTGAGTTCTGGATTAGTGTTGGAATATAATGTAGCATAACAAAAACAAACAGTCTGAGCTCTTAATCTGTTTTAATCAAACATAACATGTTGCAAGTGCAACAACTATCATCAAGCATTATTACACTCATTTATATATTAAATAAACATTACATTATTTTATCATGGGGGGGGGGAATATTTTCTCTACAGCACCACACCATACATATGTGCTGATTTTATTCCAAAACAGACCTTGCATGTGTAAAAACTTAGTTTGACAGGGGGGGGGGGGGAATGTGGAGGAAGTCATCCACCACAGTGAGATATAAACTTTTCATAAGTGTTTTGTGTTTTGACATTTGGATAGGGTTACGAGGGCGCTAAGGGAGGACTTAAACAAACATTATTTAAAGTGCTCTCTCTCTTATTCACTGTCTTTCATGGGTGAGCTTGTCCCGGGCAGCCGGCTGCCGGAAGCATTCTGGAAGAAAAAAAAACAAAGCAAAAAGAGGGAACCAAGAAGTGGCATTGGTTGACACTTGATGTTTTTTTTTTTTTTGGTTGCCGGGGGTTCGGTATCAAATCTCAGATTATTTTCCTCGAGATAAACTTTCGGCAGCCCCGTGACATCCATTCAGAGGGATGACAAAATGACAAGAAGGCCCCGTGGACTGGATTTCCTGCCAGGCTCCTGCTATGCTCAGTGACACCGGGATGTGATTTAAATAAGAAGTCCACACCTCACTTGTACAGTGTTTTGTGTAGATTAATGGTGCGCAGGAGTTTTTTCAATATTTCATCCTATGGCCTTGCACACTTACATATGAATCGCAGCGTGAGGCAGTCAACATGTGAATGACGCAGGAGTGAACGTGTTCATGTTCAATTGGACATGCATGGCTGCTGAAACATGCTTAATCGACCGGATTGGCGTTCATCCTCGGGAGGAGAATAGGCAAGGAAAGCGGTGAGGAAAGGTCACAGCCTCACTGGAACGGTAAAAACAAAAAGTGTCCCGTGCATGTGAGACACGTGCATGTAGAAAAGAGGAGAAGAGGAAGTTAGTCATCGCCGCGTCACACTCAAAGCACGGAGACACTTGAATGCTAGTTTGAATCCTCATTTGGATGATGAGGCTAATGATGCTAGCTACTCTCCTTTTATGTTGCTTCCACTGGCAATTCAGCTGTTTAGTGAAATACAGCTGGTCCAACATCACTTTACAATGAACTAACTATACCCTGAGCGACAGCATCAGGAGTTCACTCCCCTTGTTCACATGTGCCGTGTATATCAGCTGCTGGTAGCAAATGTTCAAGTATTACATAAGGAATTTTCTACAGAGAATGAAAGATGCCAGGAGACATTAGTCATGTCCACAACATACATTTTATTTAAATGTATAACCTGTCCATTAAATGGCCTTAAAAACCACTGGAACTTTGTTACACATTTGTCTGACTTGTGCTTTTAGATTATTACCATATATTTCCAACAAGGCTCAATGAGCATCCAGAGGGGGTCCGGCGGCAAGCTCCCCTCGGAAGAACAATTTGTAAATTTCAGTTAAATCCATCAATCTGGTGAACTTTGATGTAAATTTAGAATGCTAGATATATAACAAATTTACCCTGTACTAGTCAACAATTGTGTGCTGTAGTAAAGAATTTAATCATAAACACATATGAGTGTGAATGATGATCAACACCATTAATATCCTTGCAACCTATCTATATGTTGTATGGACAATGAAGACCCCCTCGCACATACTATTACAAAAAAAGAGGGCAAAGTAGCTTCTTTTGAAAGTATCATTATTTGCATAAGTCTGTCTCCATTATGGTTTTCATTTCATTTCCACTATCATGTTTGTAAGTGAAGTTCATTTTCTGTCTGTCTCTCTGTCATATCTCGAGAACCGTTCAACCTGGCGTGTGTGTTGTTAAGGGTCCAAGAGAGTGCAGTGTTGAGTTTGGACACGCGTTACGTTCGGTATTTAACTTTATTGTATTTTGAATAAACAGCTGATCAGTGCTGCGTTCACAACAGTGGGTTCAACAGCTGATTGTCCGGTTCGGGGTTTCATGGACCGAGTCGAGCTTCACAGAACTTTGAAACGTGAAGAGAGTCTAAACGGGTATGCCGACATCTTGCAGGGAGTCCCGTTACGCTGGAAAAAGTAGCGGCAGCCAAAGAGTAAAATGCAGAAGTTCTGGTACGCAAACAGGCGCCTTCTGAAGGGGCCACAGCGGGAGAAGCTTAGCAGTAAATAGCAAGACGAAGAGTGTCTGAGATGTAGTTTCAGCTGCCTCAGCAGTCCCGTGAAACTGCCCCGTCGGCCGCGGAGTGAAAAACTTTGAGGCCACAAGGACATGTCATGAAAAGATGCTGAATGACGAAGGGGCACGGGGGAAATATAAAAAAAACGGTGACACAAGTGCAGGTCGCTTTTTTCGAAATGAAAGAAGAAAAAACCCACCTTGTTAATGTAGACTTTAAAAGCTGGTGTGGTGCAGTAAAGCACAGATGGGTGGCCGCTTGCCTTTGGCTGGTGCTTGGGTTGAGAGCTCATGGGGGTCATCAAGCCAATGAAGGGGAACCCAATACTAATCATAGGACTGTGCACATCCTAATAGCGCACACACACAGCGCAGAGTCACGCTCCCTCTGGGGTTTTTACAAAGAAGGGGTTGGTCATGGCTTCAGTAGGTGTCCTCTCGCAACCCTGGGGGCAGAAAGTCGCGTCGTTTCAGCTTCAGACAATCACAAAAGGGCAAAATGACGAGTTTGTAAAGGGGCCGGCCTATCGGGCCCCGGCCGGGAGTGGTATGCCACTCCGCTCCACTTCTTCCAGGAAGAATGAGTCATGGCTTGACCCACGCAGATCATTCGTAGTAAAGTGACTGTTGGTTAAGAGCCCGGGTTCAATGATTCGAGTGTGTGGAGGGGCCTTTCACAGCTAATTGGTGAGTTGAACTCACTACTGTTAGGAAATCTTTGACAAGCCAATCAGAAGGGCAGAATTCGTTGTGCGCATCGAGCAAGAGAAAGTCATGAGTATTTACTTCTGTGAGGCTATGAAGAACACATCTAAAACTGATTCTTCTCATCCTCCAATTGTCTGCAATGTTTACACAGCCACAACGACAGCCATATTCATGAAGCTGTCTCGGCTGATTTTTTTTGCCACACTCCTCTTCGCTTGATTTTGGATTTTTCTCCACTATGTATTTGAGGAAATATCTGGCTGTTTAGCTGATAACTGCTCCACCAGTTTCTTTTTACCAGCTGGTTGCTAACTTGTTCTATATTCTAGTTAGTGCTGCATGGGAAGGCAGGTACAGTTTGCTTCTACCAAGCAACATTGTATACAGGAGAGGTGGGGCAAAATCTAACTAAACCCTCATAATTAGGTCTCAAACCTGAATCCAGGGGGAATTATTTTTCACATTCAGGTATAAGTCCTAAGTGACAGAGAGCGCAGGGACAAGACAGAGGGCGCTGGTGGCCATCCACGATGATCTGCAGGTCGACTCGCAGTGGAGCTCAGGCATCTGATCTACTGTGCAGCATATTTCACACACAGACACACACACACACATACACACACGCACACTGTCTCTCTCTCACTCTCTCTCCTTGATGTATCAGTGTGGTGAATATAAATGAAGCTGGAGCAGAGCAGTGCCATGCGTATCAATGTGTTCTTAATAAATTATGAACCAGATGTTGAGAGAACGAGGCAGCACAGGCCCCGTGTTTCACTATGTGTGGCCGACAATTCCAGACAACCAACCCCCCCCCCCCCCCCCCCAAATGTATAACAATAAAAAAAAGCAATGCTTTTTTCCAAAATGTCTGACAATGGAAATGTCTTGCAGAGTAAGATTTTTTAACATTGAAATGACCCGTTTCGGACCCACGTCTGTGTTTTTCTGCCTCCCTTTATCGACAAGCCCAGCTTTAATATACAGTTATTGAATGCGGTTTCTAGGCAATTACTGGTGCGAAACCACTATTGGCATCAGTGGAACACATCAATAATTCCTCTGTTAATAATACCGCGCTTTGAAAAATGCCTGAGGTTTATTATTGAACAGATTATGCAGTGGCCATCCTTCGCTAATACCCTGCCAGTAAAGCATCTTCTCTGAGATGACCTGTTTTATGGCACACAAATGATGGTTCAGATCTGTGTAAAGTCGTTGCATGCTTGAGGCTGAAGTTCGGTGTTGGTTTTTGGGGGGGGGGCCAAGTTTTTATTTGTCACATGAGAACAGTCTTTGACAATGGATGTGACCTTTGACAAAGATCGAAAGAGGGAACCGCAAGTGGACGAGCTGCGATAACCTGTCGCAATCGTTTTTCAAGAAGTGGCCTATTTGCATGTCCGGGGCGTTCGGTCATGGCGCTTTTTGTGCACAACGTGTTCGGCAAAACACATGAAAAGGTGTGTTGCCAGGCAACACAGCGGTTTGTTGAAGCTCTCCTCTCGCCAGTCAGCTATACAGCAATCAGTGATTTGTTGTCATACTCACCTGTCTGAATGCATATACATATATGTAGCAGGGCCTCGGCCACAGCATGTGCATTTGCCTGTTGTGTCGTTGCCGTGTTTCGTGTTGTACGTTCCTAGTTGGGTGGAGCTGGCTGGCCACCAGGGAACCAGGAGGCTCCCACCTCTCTTGCACCTCGTTGTGTTCTGTCGGAGGTTTTTTTTCTTTTCTTTAATTATTGTTAATTTAGCGTTTGTTTTCTTGCTCTAGTACCATGGTTAAATTCAATTCACTAAATCCCATTCGTTTAGCACCAAATCACAACGCACATGTTCTTCGAGGCACTTGACAGAGTGAGGTCCAAACCCTAACAGTGTTACAGAGAAGCCCGACAGCTCCCGCAATGAGCAGGCACTTGGAAACCATGGAGAGGGGGAGGAGAGGTGGACAGACGAGAAGAAAGATCTGCAATGGTCGTGTAGCCGTTTTAAGCTCGGTGTGACCGGTTCATATAATGACAGTAATTATCCTGACACTTATAGATGTAATGATGGTGGTTGATGGACGGTGAACATCATCGGTTAACAATATTAGTCGTGATAATAATAGTGATACCAGTGGAGTTGAGTTGATCTGGATTCCTGCAGCTCTGGAGTCAGAGAAACCTGCAGAACGAGGAGATGGAGGGAGATGCTCAGTGCCCGAGGTTGAGTTCGAGTTCTTGGTCCAGAGCAGCAGTCTACACGTAGCAAATGCAGCGACCCATTTTTTTTTTCAGCATCCTTTCGACTAAGGAGGTTTCTCATTTTCTTAATATTTTTCGCGGGGGACAAAAAAAGGCTGTCCTCGAGACTTGTTTCGTGTGTGAGTCAAAGGACATGTCCTGGTCAAAGATAACTCCAAGGCTCCTCGCATGTAGTGCTGGAGGCCAAAGCTATGCTCGGATAATGCTTCTCCGAGGTGTTTAGGGCCGAGTGCAATGACCTCAGTTTTGTCTGATTATTAGAAGTAAAAAAATATATAGGTCAACCAGGTCTTTATACCTTTGAGGCAGTCTACCTGATAAGAATCATCTGGCTCAACACATAAATACGGCCGGGTGTAATCTGCGCAACAAAGGAAAATAATGGAATTCGAGAATTACTTTGTCAAAGTTCCTTCATCATGGTAAAACATTTGCATGTCCGTCCCTTAATTGCGAGTGACAGCACCAATACGAATAAGCTTAGCTTCACGACAACAACATCGCCATATTACTACTTACTGGTTCTATTTTAGTCCATAATAAAGGTTTTTGAAAAGTGTTTGGTGATCTTCCATCCGACCAGGATTTTGTCCCCCTGATGCATCGGTGGCGTCACCGCAAACACTAACGTCTAAAAAAGAGGCCAGAGATTATTCAACTCATCGCAGATTTAAAATCAGTCAAACAGCAGTGACCAGCACGTTCCGGCGACACACATCCCTCGAGTGCGATTCCTCGACTCTTCCTTTTACCTACCGTGTCGATAAGTTTGGATATGGACATTTGTTTGACTGCACACCCCCCCCCTGCCCCCCCCCCAAAAAGAAAAAATAATTAAAAAAGCTATATCAGTAATTGACTCATCCGATGTACGGCTGATGGACGCAGGTGTACAGCAGCATCCAGTTACTCCTCTCTGATGTGCCAGCATTTCCGCACAGTCTCACCTGCCACCTCTGCCGTTTAATGCGTTCCTCGGCCCCGCACCACCTGCTCACAAGCCGAACACGATCCATCAGCGGGAAACCCACGAGCTTTGGTGGATTCATTAAATTGTCATACGGCTCTTTTTTGCGAAACCGCAAACCGGGTGGCGTGTGTCCACATGTCCACGCGCTCGCATCAGCGCGCACATGGAGAGACACACGCCGCAGCACGTGCATCGCAGAAGTAGGTTTTCACATACGCACAATTGCCGGCTGTATAATCGACACCTTGCGCACACGCGCACACTCGATCTGCTGAGCTGCTGTTTAATTGATGGTCGGCCTTCATAGTGGAAGTAGATCCAAAAAGGAACTGAGCGGATCACCTGTGCTTCCTCCGGCATCATGTGATACCGGTGGGACCATGTGTGTGTGTGTGTGTGTGTGTGTGTGCTCTTGTGTACGGGAGGTGTTGAATCCCACAGAACAATGCAGAGGGTAATTCATTTCCTTCCTTATCTCGTGCCTTTGTAGCCACACCTCTCCCAAGTGTGTGTGTGTGTGTGTGTGTGTGTGTGTCACACGCTCGTTCGCCTCTCCTGCTGGCCCCATGCATAGACCTCAATCTCATTACGGCGCCTCGGAGCATTCTAGAATGTCACCGCCCTGTTACCTGAAGCCACGCCGAACGAACACAGACTCAGGCGGTTTACTCTACTTCCTGCCGCTGCCAGGCAATTAATTTCAGTTAGGAACATGCTTCACACACCAGACAGGTCATATTAATTTTACTTCCACACTCCTGGGTTTTATTTACTCATCCAACACCAACTTATTTCAGACATTTCTCAGGCTCATTTGGTATTTCAGGGATGGATGCTTTGAAGGGCACCCAGTCAAAAATGCTGTCGATATATTTTTCTTGAAAAACAAATATATGTAATTGATGTATATTGATCTTGCTGTTGTTTTTTTCAACCTCATTTAAATTTGCCTCCAGCCTGCCTCCTGTGAATCTCACTTCGGCGCAAAATGCACACTCAGTCATGGGTCATAACTTGTCATAACTCAAGTTCAATGACCTTATGGGAAATAAAACGCAACGACAACTTAACCCGGGCCTCCGACTCTGGAGGCAGGATATACTCTCTACAACCTTAGTTCACGGCCGTGAGTTGCAATCAAAAAAACAAAGCTGACGTGAGTCATAAGTCAAAGAAATAATACTGTAAACAATAATAATTGTTCCATACTGATTCACACACCAGCTACTTCTTTTATTCTTAGCATTGCATAAACAAATTAGCATACAGAATGTAGTAATACTGCGTTTCTGTATTGTAAGGATTATCATTATACTATTATTAAACCTGTCAAAGGGTTAGACCAACTGAGTATCCAACACGACGTAGCAAACTTCGAGACTTACACGGAGGTCGGGTCCTCCTAATGTAACTATATTTAACTCATTCAAGTTGGTTCAGGTGGTTATACATATATGAAAACATAGTTTTGGACAATATATAAAATTTTTCTTCCAAATATGACACACTGTAGCTTTAAGTTAACTTTTTTGGTAACAAACAATTGAAGAATTACATTACATCGACTAAATCACACCGATTACTCTTCTTGATTGTAAGCATAAATAACAACAATATATCCATGAGGGCTGGTAAAAAAAGAAAGAAAAGAGCCATATGTCGCCGGTGCCAGCAGCTCATTTATCATAGTTAGGTTTCATTGTTTATGAAAGGAGCAAAGGAGGAAGTCAAGTGACTTTGTTTACAGAGCGACACAGTGTCCGTTAGGAGCGGCTTGGGGCGGACGGATGGTTCGGGGAGACGCTCGACCCTCGGATGTGTTCCCTTTTTCGATTTCGATCGGGTAAAAATCACCTATGGACAATTTTTTGGTGTGTTCACTGAACTGCGTCTGGCGTTTTCATGATGTTGGCGCTGGTGTTTTTCAGTTACAACACAGACCGTCTTTCAGGTGTGTCGTGCACTGCAGTGATTCTAAACAGGTCCACAACCGAGCGATAAGAGCCTGTTGCTATGCTCGTGATAAATCTCACTGCTTTCTTTTCCATGCCGCAACCGAATTATCTGCAAACGTTTCTCTTTACTCTTTGCCTCCTCAAAATCTGACATTTTTCCTTCACCTTGCTTTGGAATGTCTTTTTATTATTTTTTTTATTGCCCCATCAATGCAGTTGTCCTTGGCCAATGCAAACTGAGTGGAAATAGAGCCTCTGTGCGAGAAATCTGGTGAGATTGAAATTTTTTCTACCGCAGCTGGACCCATATATTTAAAGAAATGATTAGGGACACGGCAAAGCATAGACAGATGCACACGCACACACACACACACACACACACACACACAGGCCTTGCTGTTTTTTACATGTGTAAAGTTATATTTCCTCTCTGAGGTCTTTCAGACACAAAAAACCTGAACATCCCCCTGGGAATCACTATGTAACCCTGCACTGACCATATCAGCTGACTCCGTCTGCCCACACGCGCACACACACACACACACACACACATACTTACTGGAGAATACCTAACAGAAACGTGAGGATTCTCAGAGCTAGAGCTGGAGGAGCAGCCCGTAGACTATTCGCCTTACAATTGAGGAAACGTCTCTCTGGACCAAAGTGGTGAACTGAGGCCCAAAAAAACCAACACTCAAGAAATCGTGTCAATACAAACAAGGGGCAACATGACATCCATACTCTCTTATTCAAACAATACAATTGCCTTTCTTCATTTTACAGCCAGTGCAGGGCTTGTGTGTAGATATGTAAATGAACATGAAGGCCGTGTAGTCTGTTCTACACTCGTACACAACCCACACGACATTGACGGCGGGGGCCTTTCCGCGCGGCCCTTCTATGTTATTTGAAAGCCGGGGCCGGTGTGGGTGAGTCACAGCGGGAGCGCGGGGACCCCGTAGGTGTTGACGGCTCGACAGCGCGGGTGACATCCCGACACGCCGTTTGCCTCGGATGTTACGTGTCCTCCATTACTATTTCGGCCCCCCGCCGGCTCAGCTGAGCTCTGATTACAGGGCGTCGCGGTAAGCCCGCAATCTGTAGTGGGAAAGGACAAGGCCCGAGGGCAAATGATGGATGAAGATTCACTCACTGATGGACTGGCCGGCTGAATGACTGTTCTCCTGCAGAGGAAAAAAGGAGCAGTACTGGAATGGCGGGAACACAGAAGGTCTTTGACCCTCCAGATGTATTTACCTCTGCTTTATTTTCCCCTCATACCCTCACCTGACTCGTCATGTCCTTTTCCCGTCTCCTTGTCTTTCACCTCCTCACTACGCCCCTCCTGCACCTCCCTTCTATTCTGTCTCCTGCCCCCCCCCGCCTGGTTTTGGTGATGTAAGGTATGGCGACAGATATTTAAACCTGAGGGATTAAGTAGAGCTACTTTTGTAGCTCGGGCCCAACGCGCACGTGCGCGAGCACGCCACAGACAACCAGACGCAAGGAGGAGAGACAGAGCTATTTCAACTAGGCGGGGACCAAGTATGTCTACTTTAGTGACACGGGTCTTCCAGGCAGGGATAACAAGGCGCACACACACACACACACACACACACACACACACACACACACACAAAAACAGTCGGTGGTCCGTGGCTCTGAAGGAGGACAGAGGTGAACACCGGCTGGAATACTCCGCCCACACGCACACGTGCGGGGAGAGCATAGTGTGACACAGCGACTGTCAAGCTGTTCACACGCTGAAGAGGCCACAGCACCGGACGTCAACACCCAGGCGAGGCTTGCCTGAAACGCGTCCTCTCTGCAGACCCGCGGTGTCGACTTATTCTTGCTTTTCGCGAGTCAAAGTTATTTTCCTTTGTGTGTGTGAGTGTGTGAATGTGTCCCTTGTCATGCGCGGAGGCGCACCATTCTGCCCTTGTGACATTGGTACAAATTTAAGGCTGCAAACTGAAGTCTGCAAAATCAAAAAAAGCGTTTTTTATTCCAAGACCTTACTCAGGTCTTTTTTTCCCCGGAATTTTGCATGAGACGACATCCTTTCTTGTTGTGTTAATAACCAAAAAAAGAAAATCACCACGCATCTGCTCCAGGATGTTACACTGCACAGCTACCTGTGTGCAATGTAGTCCCGAGCCTTTAAAAATAGGGAGTGGAAAAAAGAGCAAAACGTATGAAATCAACATTTCTGTTCTGGTGGCTGTGCTCAAAGCCTCAGTGGAAATAAAAAAAAAGAAAGCTTGACCTTCCCAACACCAAACAGCAGGTAGACACAGCAGTGAGTAGCCGGTGAACACGGATGAGCATTTAGGGGCTAAATAAATGTTTTCTTTGTAGTTGGTGGAGACCAAAGCAGAGCAAAAAGGAGAGTGAACATCTGACTTTTATCCGTCAGTATCAAAACAAACACAAAGCAAATGTTTTTAGCCTTTATTTGACAGAAAGAAGGTGAAGGGTGTGCAGTGAATGGTCTGGCTGGCTGGGAGTCAAATTGGAAACCAAATTTGACCATAAACATCCACCGGCTAGATAGCCGTCAAACAAGCCGTCGGGTTCAGTCAAGGTATCTTCAGCTCCATTCCAAAAGTAATGCCTTGGTCTACTTTCTATCGTTGACTAACGTGGATGGACGGAAAACAAAAAGATAAGGGAGGGAGGACAAGGGGAAGAAAGAGAAGATAAAGAGTGCAGGGATAGAGAGAAGGCCATCAAACAAAAAAAAAACTGCTTAAACCAACCTCAAACTTATTTTGTACTTGAGTGTCAAATAATAAACCATTTCTTTAAAACATGAAATTGAGTCCAATACATTTTTTGTACCTCTCTAATACTGTTATACACCTGTTTGTTCCCACTGCACATTTCCATTCTGCTTCATTTAGGGAGCAGGCAAAGCATCCAATGATTAGACATATAGGACTTGACATTACAAAACTTACAATGAGCACGCTCCTTCAAAAAAACTCTGCACATTTGGAGTCGTTTGACTCTTAATAATGGAGAGTGCAAATAGCAGAAATAACTATAAAAAAAAATATATTTTACTTGGTCCCGGGGTAACGAAGCATCTTCATTCTGCGGGTGATGACGCTAGCTGTCATTATTAAGGAAAATAATTGCCTTTCTCTCACACACAAAGTCGAGCAGCTTCATCTGCGACTACCTATGCACCTTTCTCCCGCCGCCTCTTTGTCTGCTCTCTCCAAACATCAGGATTTCCTCTTTTCATTAGTTTCTATTAGTGCCAGGAGCAGGCATCAGTTTTCCTTTTGATGGCTGGGTCACTGCTAATAGGTGTCCCGGTGTTACCAGGTGATGATGTGTGGGAGTATATGTGAGTCTGCATTATCACCTCAGCTCTTTTTGTCGTTCTCTGGCTCCATTGGTGCTTAGTTCTCACACTTCACCTCTCTCGCCCAGTCCCCATGTGGTGTGTTTCTTTGTCATGCAATTTATTCAAATCGATTTCTCTTTTTTTTTTCTTCCTCTATTCGAATGTACAGCTCGTCTCTGTCGTTCCACAGGCTTTCATAACGGAATTAGCAGGCGTTGAATCAAAGGGTATAGTGTTTTTATTCATTCGGTAATCAGTCGGTTAACTATCCCCCTCTTTTTCTCCAGACTGAAATATCTTAACTGCTGCAGAATGGATTGCCATGGAGGTTTAAAAAAAGATAACAATTGAATCCAGGGGACAAAGCCGACCAATTATTGATGAGCTCCTCCCCCCAAAGGTTAATCAGAATCACTTTGATGATCCATAGGGTCAAAAAAAATTGTTTGGCTTGTGACAAAATACATTTTACTTTTTGCACAGTGCTAGTTAGCAAATGTTACCATGCTAACAGGCGAAACTAAATTGGTGCATATGGTTAAAAACTATACCTGCTAAACATCAACATGCTAGCACTGTCATTGTGACTGTGTTAGCATGTTGCATACTATTTATGCTACCATCTCTAAGGACATGCCTAATATCAGCATTTTTATTATTACATTAGCATTTTTATTCAGTCAACTATATAGACTGTTTATAAAAAAGCCTGTATTCTCTGGAATCACCAGCGGAGGGCGACTCACTGGTTGCAAAAAAAAGTCTGTTTCTATAGAAGTCTATGAGAAAATGACTTACATCTCACTTGATTTATAACATGTAAACATTTTGCTGAGGGGTTCCTGGCCTCAATCCCTAGTTCCAAGTCTTTTTTCAATACAACATGGTGTTCATTTTGTAAATTATGGTCTCATTTAGAGTAAAATAGACGATAAAGGGTTTTTGACAGCTGGTCCATCCAATCGGTGCCTGGCTGCAGGTGTAGGTGGGCGCGCAGTGGACGAGCTCTCGGTCAGACCCAACCCCCAATCCTATGTCCAGTTTCAAAGAATAAACAAGGCGCTGGTCAAAATGCGAAACTCAAGGCTTCAGTGACATTTTTGTGTATCCTAGCAACAATTGCAACGGTATACCTTGAATGAGAAACGTGTTGCTATCCCCCATCTTATTCTTTCTCATGCATACAGCAGTGAAAGCTGAAAGAACGGTAGACACATTGAGAACGATAACTACAATAAAAGCAGCGAATGCTTTATATGGTACGCATGGGATTTCCAGTCAATAGATATTTGTTTGTTGTTTTCACTTTTGGCATTTATTTCCACTAGGATCAGGCAAAGCACTGTTTTCTCCTGATGGCTACTTTGCTGATTGGTGGCCCTGTGCAACAACACACTGATGGGGAGTTGGCACAGAAGGCAAAACAAATTAAGCCAAATGGCGTATCCCGCTGAATATCAAGGAGAGGCCCACAATTTCCGTGTTTAGTTTTTTTGTCCCTACATCCTCCATGTGGTGTGCCCCTCAGTAATTAAGTGCACCAAAGTAACCCGTCAGCTTTCTACAGTGACCCGGTCTCCTAAATGTCACGTAGAGGAGTAACCGGGTTTCTTTAATTAGGGTAAAGGATTTTTGCACCGCTACTGTAGGCTTTACATGGTTCCTCAGCCAAATTTGCACTTAACCAGATTTCTAATGGGGATTTTACAGTGCTGCAGATCTGCACGGACACACAGTAGTGGGAGTCCTTAAGTCGTCACGTGCTGGCCTTTTGTTGTGTCGCTGATCTGATCATGTATTAAGTCATTGAAGCAACAGAAAGTCAGCATTGTTATGGCTTTAATTTTTCAGCTGGCAAGTTTATAAGGTGGCAATGGGAAAAAAACGCTGCCTTTGAACTTGTATTTGATATCATTGGAAGTGTACGATCACAGGTTAAAGCCCCAGTGTGTAATTTTTGTACTTTTCTGGCGGCATCTGGTGGTAAAGTTGCAACCCGCAACCAACTGAGCACCCGGCAGGGGACACTTTATGAGTGGCGCACCGCTAATTCCATTTTCCGGCTTCCTGCAGCGCTGGAAAATTCAACGCGAATGTGACTTATTCTGGGCCATTTTCCGCACCCTAATGCAGCAAACGGAATTCGAAACCCCCTGAAGTTGGGGCGGTGAATTTTTTCTGACCTCCCCACTCGCAGTGGAACCGAAACGCAGCACAACACGACGCAGCAAACATGGAGACTTACACAGAGGTCGGGCCCCACTAATGTTACTATATTTAACTCATTCAAAGTTCAAGAAAAAACATTGGTTCTTTGTTGCAGGCGACCCTGGTCCACATGAGACGTGGCCGTCGCGCCCAGTCCCCACCTTTAGGTTTGTCCATCACACGCCCTGCAGAAACTGTGGAATCCCTGGGTGATAGCGAAACAATTGTTAGCGCTTGCTAACAAATAATAATTAACACTTTTAAAAGGACAACGCAAACATAGTAAAAAACAAATGTGCTGAAAAACGCTATATCTACATTTACTATAATGATCGTCCTTTTCCCCTTAACTTCTTCAATACCTGTGAAATGCACTGTAGCAGATTAAATGTGGCTTTACATTTACGTCACGTTGGCAACCCCTCGAGGAATCATGACAGACTGCGCGAAGGTGGAAGCTCAGTGGTGGGCATCCCACTTGTTTCTTGCTCAGACGGTGAACATCACCATCCAATGCTTAAGTCTGAATATCCATGTGTCAAGAAATGTACAATTTGCAATTTCATCAGCTATGACAAACCAGAGCTCGTGTACACGGGGTTGCTTGAGCGCACCGATGAGGTCTTGATGACACATTCTCCCCCCGGAACATTTGCCGTTAATGCAAATGGCTTCTGTCGACGCGCGAACAAGGCACACACTGTACTTGAACATCTTGTATATGTCCCTTCTGCTGCCGCGTGCGGCTTGCGGTTCTATTTGCAATGCTTTTCATCTGTGTGATGCTGCATTAAAATTGACAGCTGTGTTCTTTTCATACCAAACGTTTTGTACTGGTGTTATTTTTCTGGCTTCAAAGATGCAGTTACATGGCTGCCATATGACATACAGTATGTCTCCGCCTATTCCTCCCATTCATAGATTTTTTTCTGTTTATGAGTAGACATTATTAGAGGCACGTCTCTCCACAACCCTAACCTTCAGCGTACTGGTTTACAGTCAAATTCACTCTGTCTATTGTTATCTTTTATTAGTTAATCTCTATTTGTCACTGCAGTGACATTTTTGGCGACACGGATTGTTAGATGTAAGCAATGATTGGTTCTCCATATATTATGTGACCCATACCCATGTGTTTTTGGCTGAAAAATATATTTTTAACTGATGGTAGGTTCGAAGACGGTAAATTCAGCAGCACTGCAGGTCAAATCCCCGCTGGAGATCCCGGTGAATCACCCTCCAGGCCCACTGTGTGTGTGTTTGCTGCAGAACTCCCCGGGAATAGCCCAACAGCAGCATGACGAACAGCCTGCTGTCACACACAAAGACGTACAAACACAGACACACACACACATGTGCAGCGCCGGTCTGCAGGGAATTGTGTACATGGGGGAGATCTATTCATCCCCCCTGCGCGTAACTCGTTGGTCCACCAAGCGCGAGGCGGCCCGCATCTCGTTCACCCCGACAAACACCTATCGCGCACAACACTGATATCGAAAAACGGCTACAAACACTTGCTGTGTGCTGCCTCTCAGCCTGTTATCCGCAGTGGAGCACACGTAAGGTTAGAAGGCACGGGAAACAAAGAAGATTGCCACGCGCTTGCTGTGTGCCACCGAGGGCAGAACAACTTCGGCAGAGAACGGGAGGCTAAGAGCTTTAAGTTGGTTTCAGTACGTATCGTTGACCGACAAATTGCTCAGGCGGACTGCGAAGACTGAGGCTGTTATGACTGGGAGAATACGACATATGGGGCGATGAAACTTTGGCCCGTAAGAATTACTGACAGTGTTACCCACTGAAAGCAAAATAAGTCAGTAAGAGGTAATGGTGATGTATATTACTTGTTACAGCATATACCTTGTTGGGTTTTCCCTGTAATATTGTAATATTGTCCTTACTATGTAAAGTGCATATACACCTGTCTTATATCACCTTTACTCTATTATATCACTATTCTATAACTGTCTGTGACTCTGCTGAAACCCTTTTAAAAAAATTTATACTTTTTACTGCTTTACATGACTGTCAACATGTACTCCAACCTCATTGTACTACACAAAATATTTTTATTTGGGTACTCATTACATTCAAAGACAATGTTTTTTAATTTGCAGTTCATCACAAAGGGATCAATTTATGAATAAACAATAACAACAACAGATGAAAGGCAAAAAAATAAAAAGGTTCATGCCAACAACCCAAGGTCGCTAGGGAACAAGGAGAGATTAATGGTAAAAAGATAGACCTCAGAGAACATAAGAAAAAAGACTAAAAACCCTAGCAACCCCCAACAGTGGGCATAAACATTACAAATATACAGGCAGTAGTTTAAAATACTACAGTGGTAACACTAAAACAGGAAAAACAGCAGTGGCTGTGATCCGTGTTTAAGAGGTGCAGCCTTTAATCAGCTGAAAACCCAGTTATCTCTTGTTTTTCTCTCCCCCACAGTAGACACAATACATATCTCCAGCTCTCACTCACAATGTGCCATCAATTATGATCAATGGATGAGTGAAATGAGAGAGGCCACTCTGCTTCAGTGACCTGCAACATATGAAAGTCACTCGGTGAACTAAGGCTTCATTTAACTCAAAATAAATATACCGTCAATAATTCGTTTTCAACAATTTGCATAATGTTCGCCTTATTTGACGCATCTTATTAAACATGGAAATTTATGTAAATCAGCTTGGCGCCAAATATCTGAAGGAACGCCAAGGTTCACAGTGGACCCACCACCGCCGGCACATACCGGCACAACATGCCGGAATCAAGTTAATTTGCTCCTCTGGGCTGTTGCGGTTAAATGCAGACACATTTTCCGTCAACACACAAAGGGAAGCCTGTTTAACTCAATGTTTTTTGACGCTGCATGTGTCATGATTCTGCCCTCATGTATTCTTGTTTCTAGCGGACTTTTGTTTGATTTGCTATTCCGTGTGTTTCTATTGTGTTGGTTTCTTGGTCCCTTGCTGTGGTTTCCTGTTTCATTTTTTTGCAGTGACTTTCCTTGTGTCTAGGTTTTAGTTAAAGCTACAGTGTGTAATATTTTGTAGGACCTATTCGCAGAAATTGAATATATTGTCCATACCTATGTGTTCATATATGTATAATCGATCTCCGTGTAATTTGCCATGTTTGCTACGTGGTGTTGAACACGGTTGCACAAAACGGTCCAGAATACATCGCGTTTGCGTTGAATTTTCAGCGCTGTCGGAAACTATGAATGGAATTAGCACCGTAAAGTGTCCCCTGTCGGGTGCTCAGTTGCTTGCGGTTTGCATCTTTACCACCAGATTCAGCCAAAAACCAGATTCAGCCAAACTGGGGCTTTGAGTTACCATTGTGAATTCTCACTATTTGTGCCTCCTTGTGTCTGTTTATTTGTCTCTCGTCAGTTTGTCCTGTTTGCAACCGTTCTGTTACTGTTCCCAGTCGGTGATGTTTGTTCCAGTTACTACCCCCGGTCTGTTATGTCACTTCCGTTCTGTTATGGCTCCCAGTGGACACCCTTAGTTGGATTTACTTTTTTCCTCTAAAGACTAAGTCACTTTTTGTTCACCTTTATTAAATCAGCTTGATCTCAGCGCACTCTGCCTTTGGGTCCTGCTCCTTCGCTCCGTAACAGCTTGTTATTGTAAACCATCGCTAACACTTGTCTTGATGTGCTGTGTATGTGCATTTGAAAGAAAGAACAATGCTGCTACTGTCAAGATTATGTTCACTGTCAAAACACGAGAAAACACTTCCTGACATTTAGGCTGAACCTATTTTTGCACTTGCCTTTAAACCTCTTTTTTGTTCACTGTTTCTCTTCCCTGATCCCAAACATTCTTTTCATGCTGGCAGCGTTGAAATCCATTCAGCGTCACTGCTATCTGTTAGATCCACCTGATCAGAAAGGGCATATACAGCCCCTGGATTCAGTATATGTAACTAAGTTCATGTCTAGACGGAATTAGTTTTACTGAAATGCTCGGGAATGTGTTACTTGTCTCACCACACAAATCATACATCAGGTCAAATCATGCACAAAACACCCCTAATTCGGAGGTTCATTCTGTTCAGTGATAAAACCCTATTGCTTTTTTAAAAAGAATCAGAAACATGATTGCAGTCAAGCAAATACAAAACTACTGAGATTAATAATTTAGCTTCAAATCCTTATAACTGCACATAATCATCAGCTTCTACAAACTACAAAAAAAGACCAATCTCAACACGGATCCAGCCGGCTGCTCCTCAAACTGTGTTGGATGCATTTGCTACCAGCACAATGTCATGTTATTGGAGATGAGTCCAAAGTGAGAGCCGGGGGTTCACATGGGGCCGGTATCAAATGGGGACTTCGCAGAGCCTGCCCTGGCAATGTTGGCACCCTTGGTGAGATTTTTGATCGCCGCCCCACGCCCAAGGTGTTTACAGTACGTGACAAACCCAACCTACCACATTATTTGTCCAACACTAATCACCAACAGAAATTAAGCATTGTACAACATCTAAGATGTTCAATGTACAATGATACATCATAAGAAAAATATTCATGATTTATTAATTCATTTGAATTCATTTAAAATAAATAAAACATTTGATTTAATCGTCTTTCAAACAATAGAGGGTGATGATTGAGGGTGGCGACCATGGGCAGTTAGGTAGAGAAGCAGGAAGAAAGGCAGCATGAGTTCGGCCAATGTTTCCTGACAGAGTTCCAGGACTGCCTGCTTATACCTGGTACTGCCTGCCTCAGAAACTGAGCAAAACAATCAGAGAAGGCAAATTCAGCTTCAGGAAAATCACAAGATCTAAACAAAGTCATAGAAGAAACTTCAGGTGAGGTCGAATTGTGAAATTGACTTAGGAAGTTTCCTAAATCTTGACGCGACCCGGAAGTATTTGATCGGCAGCCATGATAAGAGCTGTTCGGATTCTCTAAATGCATAGGAAAGGAGCTTCAATGCTTCCTTTCATATCTCCTTTAGCATACGGTACACTGTACGTTCCTATGTGAGAGTAAGGAGATATAGTTCATCTTCTGAAATTTGTAGTTTCACCACGGCAGACGCGCGTCAACAACATCCGCCATCGTCAGGTGACAGTCGAGTCGGATTCTCTGAGCAGCTCTGTCAGACCTTTCTAATTCCTATCAGTCCTCCTTCACACCTTTTCATTGACCTCAAGACGTTTTCCACTGAGGTCAAGGAATAGTAAGTAGGAATGGCAGATAGGAAGGACAATTCGACCGCACCCTGGCTGAGTGTTTAACCGCGGTCGAGACAAAACAATCGTAGAGTCACAGCTTTAATGCAGGAGATAACAAGCCTGATCAGGAACTGGTGTGCAGCCCAGCGAGGAAGCCACTTTATGTTTGCGGCGCCCCGCCATGGACGACGCCGCACTTAGCATTTGCCTGTACAGCGTATGCCGAGGCCCGGCTCTGGGACTTTGTGAAATGAATGAATTACCAGGCAAAAAACACTGAGGATGGATAAGGGGTTGGTTGAACTCGGCACTCTATTTACAGTTTATTACGTATAAATGTAAGTCAAAACCTTCATGCTGCATATTCCTCTATCTGCACATTTCCGTACCTCCTCTATTCTATGAATGTATTTATAAAAAGAGGACGACTATCTTTGACACTCTCTGAAACCCTCTGTTGCAGCACACAAGGCTGTGACAAAGGGCGTTTCAAGTATTCCTGTAAGTATGCGCATCACTGCTCTATCCCAATGTTTGCATTGTGCAACCAAGCTTTCATACAAGCCTTAAATCTACACATTATTATTCCCATCTGGATTGCATTCTGTACACTCATATGCAACCAATGCACGAGAAACCAGTGCGCCCCCTGCGTGTTCTGTTTCCTGGATACATCTTAGCAGGAGGTTATTTTCTGTGTTGGATCAAAACCCTTCACATTTGCTGATGAAGTAATCAGTCATTTTTTTTGTCGTTATTCTTTTGTCCCATGCGATTCCTCTCAAAGCACACAGACAGCGCCGGAGATGAATTACCAGTTCAGCAGAAGGTCCAATAAAAGCCTCTTGTGGAATTCAGCCAGCGCACTACTTTACATGAACAGTGCTGAGCCACGAGCATTACTGTCGGCACGGTGAGTTCGCGCTCATTTCAGTCCTCAGATTTTTTTTACTTGAATTTAATTTGCTCAACTTAAATAACTGCATTAAAAAAGTGAATATCAATCGCATAGCCTATTTGGAATTTGTATTCCAATGGCATATTTCCGAATTGAATGTGTCATTAGTTTGGAACTGAATTCCAGTAAACTGAATGTAATATTGTGGGGTTTTTTCTCCATGATTACACCCATATTGTAGCTTAGCCTCCATTTTGATCTGAACTACAATTTGTCTTAATTGTACTTGCCTCTGCTTTTTTCAGATACTGCGGTTAGGTCAAAACTCCCCACGGGAATCATTTACACTTTCATCTACCCCCTCTTTTTCTGCACCACAGAGGAACTGACCTTTCTTACTTCCTGTGTGCTTATCCTCTCAAAGTCGAATTTGTGATCACGCCCACACGGGTGCTTAAACATGCATGTTATCATCCTGAATCATCAAATCTGATTGAGGTCTCTACATCTACACGTTCCTGTGAGTCATAAGGCTGATGATAGAACGCTGCTCTCCTCCTCACGGTGATTTACTTATTAGTAGATGCAGAGACTGATCGGTTATATCATCACCATCATCATCATCCGTGAAATTTGTATTTACTTGTATTGGATGTGTTTGGATTGTGATGTGTGTTTCTTGATGGAGCCAATTTTTCATTTCTGAATAATAGATGAATGAGTGTCCTTTTGAAATAAAGGTGTTTTGTCGTGTAACATTTCCCTATGCGGCTTTTTGTGGCTGCTACTGTTTGGTCATGTGCATGTGTACATATTAATACATTTGACTTTATCAAGCGCCCGACAGGCTGTGATTACATGTTTTCTTACCCTTTTGTTCCCGGTGACTGCATGTGGATGTCCCACGTTTCCTTCGCTGAGAATAAAAATAAAGAGGTCTGTAAACATTTCTTCTCGTTATCGCTCCCCTCCTCTCATCCCCCACCAATCACCCTTTGCCGTGCTGTGCTGTGCTCACTCCCCCTCCTTCCCGCTATGAGCCATGAGGCAGCTGTGTCATTTATGGCCTTAATGATATAGAGATCTATTTAACACTTTCTCCCCATACGCATCTTTGTTCCGCTGACTGTGCATGCGCGATCGAGGCCGATTGAATCAAGGCCGTCATGAAACGAGCCGCCTTCAGACAGAGGTGAACTCTGGCTCTAATATTGCACTGTGCTCGCCTGTGTTCATTTGTGCGTTCAATCAGAATAGCACTAATCGTCTATAGAACCTATATGCCTGTAACAAAACGGAATTCATGCTTATCGGGGGTTTTTCGATCCTCCAGTCTGCATCTCAAAGTGGCCTTGGGCAAGACACTGTATCCCCCAAATTACCCCTGATGGCTTTGGCATCAGTGTTTGGATGTGTATGAGTGATAGAGAAGTGCTATGTGGAGAAGCGCTCTATGAATGTGGGTGTGATTGGGTGAATGTGCTTGTTGTAAAGTGCGTTGAGTGGTCGTTAAGACTGGAAGAGTGCAAAGTAAATGCTGTCCAAAGTGTCTGACAATGAGGAGGGAACAACACATCCCACAACAATTCCCATTTTCACGAAGCTGCAGAGATGACAGTGAGCGATAACAAGAACAAGATGGGAAACTATACTCAGCTCCATGGTAACTGATAAAACTCCAGTTCAGTCATGCGTTCATCATGCTCTGCCCGTCTGCAGTATTGCAAACTCTCCTGTCATGTCGGACCCAGCCATGACCTCCTGCCCTGCAGTAACCTCTGCATCAGTGCCTTTTGGCCACCTGACTCTTCCCAACCCTCACCTGTTCCCTGCCAGATTGTCTATTGTGCTGTCCACTCAGTACCATTTCCATCGTTTTTATGTGCTTTACCCGTTTTTACCTGCCTGCTTCTGACCACCTGTCCTATTTGGTTGCTCCTTTTGCCTTTCTCCTGTTAACAAACACTGCCCACGGGATGACTTCACCATCGCTGCTGTTTTTCATTTGCCTGACTCTACCTGCCGAGCCTTGCTAAAGGTGAACTGTTTTGAACATTTCCCAGTTTCTCTGAGCTGTGTCGTTGAGTCAGTGGCGCGCCACCATAAAGTGTCCCCTGTCGCGTACTTAGATGGTCGCGGTTTGCAACTTTACCACCAGAGGCCGCCAGAAAAGTACAAAAGTTAAACCCTGGGGCTTTAAATACTTCCGTTATTCTGGCCCAACTCCATGGCTTACAGTTGTAAAACAAATTGCCACATATATGGTTAAAAATGCCTGAAGAGTAATCTCTGTAAATATTACAAACTTCTAATGTGTACTGGCCAAGTTTTGTAAATTCAGAATGAACTTCCTTAATCACAAGTAGGCAAGCTGTCAGATACTATAACACATCTATGTTGATGCATTGTTTTACTTCAGATTTACCTCCAATGACAGATTGCTAACAAGGTCCTACCTTTGATGTGTCCAATTGATCTACTGTACAGTCCATAAGTGCTAGCAAATAAGCAGTTTGTTTTAAAAACACAATAAATGCCACACCCCATAACAACACATGACAGCAGAGTTTTGCAACGGAGGTCGATGGACCAAACCCTGCTCGAGTCCTGTCACAGTTGAGGGCCAAAATCCCTCTTGTACCTCCTGCATGTGTTCCAAGGCATTGCTAAAAAAAGCACTGGATTGAATAATCTGATTGTTGTTGTGGTTCCAGCAAGTTAATATTGAGACATTGTGAAGTTTAAAAAGTTTACCACCTAGTCCTCACTCTAGCAAGTTGACTAAATACACCATAGAGTACACACGTGCTAAAAAAATGTTAATTCAATTTAATGTCATAAAGATTACCACCCCCATAGTTGAATATAATAACTAATCATACATTATTAGTAGACATGCTAATTTGTTTTATTGCACAAAGCAAAGCTTAAATCCAGATCAGGATAAATAGTTGACAGGGTTTTCACAATAAAACCCAAAATTTGACTTTCGCTTTGTGAAAAGAAGATTACATTATCATGATATTATCCGTTTATCCCCCTCTCTGTAGTCATTTTGTCATCTATTAACTTTCTTTCACCCTTCCACAGTCCTCCTTCTGTGTTTAAATGGAATGGCAGTAGTCGTATGACTGTGCTTGCCCCATTGAACTGACGATATGCGAGTAATTACAGAGAGACAGGGGATGTGAAGATAACGGGAGTAAAAATAGATAGTTAGAGACCAACAGTTAGAAGATGGGGCAGGTTTCTTAAGTGGTACAGACAAATAAAATGGGAAAGAAGAGGTGTAATCTCTGAAAATGTGGCCATTGGATAAGGATGTTAATATTCATCTGTGAAGGAGCCTAAGACATGGCTGACAGGAGGAATTTCACAACGACCAAACAGACAGAGACAGAAAGAAGGTGGAGAAATCTGATACCTCCATTTACATGCTTCGGCAATATTGTTCATTTAACATTCATGGGTCTGACTTGATAATCTGTTTGTTGATGGTCTATGGAGTCCTACTTATAATACTAAAGAAGAGCACCATGCTGGTTTTAATGGGCCCACAGAGAGAGAACAAGGGATATGGGGAGACAGAGCATGTTGTAGGGGGTTGAAAGAGTGTAATGGATGAGAGAACATTCTATACCAAGCCATAAAACACCACGAGAAATGCAATTTATGTGGACATATATAACAGAAAATGAGCCCACAAATGTCCCACTACAGTATATTGGAGTTTTAAAACGTGTGCAACAATAAAATTGTCCAACCTACATATTACAAAGTGACTCCTTGAGGACGAATATGGACACCACACTCCCGCCGTCTGTTATGATATAGTGAGTAGATTGAGGACTGCCTTGCCGCCCTTTGCTACGTGTCTTCCGCACTCTCTCTCTCTCTCTCTCTCTGCCTTTCACGCTTGTCATTCCTATCATTTAAGGCTGAAATGCCCCAAAACAAACGATATATATATAGATAGCTTCTGACTTGTTGCTAGACATGCTTTCTACGGAAGTATCGGGCGGACTACTGAGGAGGCGTTTCCGGAGCAGGTTTCAACTTTTTAAATTTGCAATATGTCCCCTTTAAAAGATTAAGGCTATAAATGAGTCAAACACAAATGCAGAAGCCCCCAAGT
The DNA here is from genome assembly GCF_022379125.1 of Scophthalmus maximus. Lineage (NCBI taxonomy): Eukaryota > Metazoa > Chordata > Actinopteri > Pleuronectiformes > Scophthalmidae > Scophthalmus > Scophthalmus maximus. The sequence continues at coordinate 4,944,866 of NC_061523.1, read as the reverse complement.
GCTACTAATCAGCCCAGAGTGCCAGTGCCTCACTTTATGTAGCAAATAGGTGTAATTTGTTGCCATGTGAATGGTGCATTCCTTTGTCTAGAAATGGTCTTCATCGGCCTCTACTCTTCTCTCTTTTATCCTCCCTCTTCTCATCTGAAGTCAATTACAAGGGTTTCGAAATATACAATAACCTGCTGAAAAAAAGGATTCTCATCTACTATGATTTCCAATAGCCGTTTACTGCCTTCTGCTCATCAGTGTACAACAAAGTGGCAACACAATTGTCCACCACGTGTCGCCTCGAGCAATTATAAAAGCAATTGCAGTGGGGGAATGAATGCTATGAAGCGTCCCGCACCTGCAGAATAATGTGTATCGATGATGTTGTAACAGCCGGGGTTTTATGAAATGTAGCGCCACGAGGTGGCACCTCCTTTTGTTAACTGTGTGGTGTTGGACATGAAGAAGAGTGTACACACATACGCTCTCCAACACGAGTGGCGACTCCCTTTATTCTCTTTTAGTTTGTACTGTGTTGGTGTAGGAATCTTGGCCGGTGTTCTTTTAAGTATGTATACTTATGAGAGACAGTGCCGTGAGGACTCGGCACGGTATGGTCAATGTTAGGTATAATAAAAGTGCCGTGCAGAAATCCCACATGTTGCCCTCCGAGGCCTTCAGCTTACCGGACCTACCGCCGTCATCGGCGGCCATAACCTTCACCTACACCAGCCCACGTCACAATATGAAGGCTTTCATGGGATATACATGAATCAGTGTTGAATGTGCATTTGTCACAAAGCAGTGATACACAAGCTCACACAAAACTGTCCAATAAAAGAATGGCCAGTTGGACAAAAAAGGTTTCTCCAGTTCAGCCACTACTTAATAACCCATATGGTGTGGTTTACGCCAGGGCTACATAGGCCGAGTTCAAACCAATTTGAACTGCTGTATGTAAATACATATTAGTTGTCAAGCATTTGGGCTTAGATGTTTTTCATGTTTTTGTTGTTTTGATACTGTGATTGCAATATGGTAGGTTTTAAGATATCAGCTAGGCTAACCAACAGATAGGGTAAAACAATGTGTTGTTTTTTGTGAAATGACAAGACAAAGTTATCGAACAGCTGGTGAACATGTGGGAACTTTGAAGCTAAAGCACTGAATATTTCCCATTAGGACAGATGGGGTAAAATTTTACCAGTATGGGACTAATATTTGCCAACACAGTTAATAAATTAATTAGTAAATATTAATGCTGCTCCACGTCTTCTAGGTGTGTAATTAGTCGTACTGTGATGCGTCACTGTTTTATTTACAAGTGGTTCCTCTTTCCTCGCAGCCAAAAAACATTAATAGGCTACTGCTCTAATCGAAGTTAGTCACTCTTCATGCTACATTTGTTACTTTTTGCACCGGAACAGCTCTATGAGCAAACTGTGGTGTGGAAAGCTAGTCTGTGTTCTCGAGTGTATGGGTGTAAGTGACTTCCTGGGACCTCTCTGCTTGGCTGACTGCATATAGGGACAATTTTTCATGCTCACAAACACAGATTGTACTAACGCACACCGGATAACACTCAATTGTCACCGACAAGAGCAAAAGGCTAATCCTTTTTCCCTTTCTCTTCCTGCTGTTCTAGAGGAGTTTAGCGTGGAGTCTGATTAGCTAAAGCTGGCGTGGGTTCTTTTGGCCCGTAGGAAGCTCTTAAGGATACGTTTTATTCAGTGGGGCTGAAATAAAAGAGGCTTACAGGAAAGGTAAATTTCAAACAGGCTTGTCCCCCCCCCCCCAGCCCTTCAGTCATTTTATTTCAATGCTTTCACTTTATGTATGTGAGAATATCAGCCACCGCGTTGGCCTTTTTGTGCGACAATGCGGGGGCTCGTTACATCCAGAGCCCATCTGGGCAGAGAAAAGGTTGAATTAGGGATTTGTTGAGATGGGTTGTGACATGCTAGCATTTAGCAGAGTATCACCAGTTTCTGTGTCAGCTGTGGCTGGCTCTGCACACTGGGAAAGGTCAGCGCTAATGCTGGCTGGCTCGTTACTATATCCCTCGCTCTGTTTCACTTTCTCTCCACGTGAACGTCCCAGTTGCTCATATTCCAACGTTATCGCTTGTTTACACTGGTGGTATGAGTGTGATTTCCAGTTATAATTAATATTTTCCCTCCTTCTCACCAAAGGGAAATCAAAAACCAGAAAAAAAGCCCCTGCTGGAGCACATTTTGTCTCTGAACCTTGCTCAAGGACACTTCAGGAGAGCAAGTGCTTGCTGACACAGAGTTTTGAATCCCGCTCATCCATTTGAAGAGTCTCTTTAGACCAGCCCCAGGGTGATTCGGGAGATCCATTCATTTTTTTTTGCAGATTTCCACTTTTTCTCTCATACTAAGGTTAATGCGGGTGATTAGGCTTTAGCACTGCATTGCTGACTACTCACTGCAGCCTGGCAACCTTGTTAGTGCATCCAGAAAGGTCACAACTAACACACTGCGGTCAGCTCACAGATATCTGACTGTGTTTGCGATTCGGGAAAGTCTTGCTTTCTGTAAGCTTGAAAGTCTCCGTGATAGGTTGGCTATACCGCCATTCTTGTTGCAGATGAAACCGATTGGGCACATTATAGAAATGTTACATTGGAGCGTACGTAAGTTTAATGTAGATCTATCGTAAGTTCAGTCAGGAAGACTACTCTCATGCTCGCTTCGGTTGTGTGATAAGTCTCAGTCTTTCTGCCCGTCGTACATTCACATGCACTATCAGTTCTTGGGTCATTTCCTGTGCCTGTCATCCTGTGTTCAGCTGTTAATCCGCTGGTCTTATCCATCCAATAGCATTGCAACACACCTGCCTCGCTAGCCTATCATCTTGCTGCTGTTTGTTTAAATATGATCTCGCTCCCTGCTTTTGTCCTCTCATGCTGCTGTTCTGAGTCCCCCCCCCCCATCACTGTGCAGACTCAGGGAAATTTTTCAATCCATCAACTCAGCGAGTCATCAACCACCATCATCACCAGTGTCTGGACTCGATGGGGGGATTTACCTGCTGCTGAACAGGATGCCCTATGCTTCAATATCTCCCAGTGGAGTCTAAGCACCAAAGACTCAAAATATCAATATTTTGTCATCACATATAATTCTGTAAAACCTGTAATACATATAATTTCCTAATTCACCGTCTCTCCTGAATGAAATGATTGTGTCATCCATGAATAGTTTATTGAATGTGGAAGACATTTTTTTCCACTAAGAGTTATGGAAGCTGCTGTTGTCATTGCACCAAACCATACAGTCCATGTGTAACCAAAGTTATTTTGTTGTGTTTATAAGTCAGATTTATTCTTAGTGGGGGTTGGGTTAAGGGAATTAACATAAGCTATTATTAATTTCTAAAGCTGCCATCCCCTCATCAACATTCATTTATGCATAGCACTAATTTCACAAACTTTTTTTTTCATAAAGCCAATTGACAGGACACAAGTGTCAAGAATTGCAAACTGTGTGAAATTCAATCAACAAAGGAGGAATTCTCTGGAGAAACCATGTGGGATCAGTGAGTGATCGTTAGGTAGACACACTGACAGCTCATTCATGTTTCTGGCCGTCTGATTATTGGCTGACTGACCTTGCTGCTGCCCTCCTCCACTCACTTGAACATGGTCAGTCAGAGCCCCGGCCACATGGGAGCACATTCTCTGACAAAAAAAAATGGCAATTCTCTTAACAGGGGAGGAGTGTCTGCCAAAAATGTCACTACCTTTGTCTCCAGGCGCTTTTAAAAAAAATCTGCAGCTAAAGTTGTCAAATCTAGTGAGAACATAATGGATTTATTCAATAGTTAAACCCCTCAAGATAGAACAATGTTAAAATTATGCATTGTAACATTGTCCCATAGTCCTCTCTTTGCCTTTTAGTTTGAGCCTCAACAACCATGCTGTATTTAGGAATGTACCATCATTCTGGACAGGCCACAACAACAGGTTAGTTTCTCCTGAAACTCTCCTTGAGCCGTAAATCCAACTTGTTGTATTTGTTGGCCATGGCCAACCACTGCTGGGGTTAAATTAATGCAACATTTGATGCCCCTAGAGGGTAAACCTCAACCCTGTAGCAAATCCCAGCTGACATTGGGCGAGAAGCGCTACACCACCGTGCAGCACCTCTGATCAGAGTAAATGTTTTAAAATATTGCAAGGATTGAAATGTTAATCGAAATTTAATTCAGCAGACAGAGAGGAAGTGGTTTGAATCCTGTTCATTAGTTGCCTTTTCTTGTCATCGTCTTTACGCTCTCTTCCCCAGTTCTTCTGCAAACGAGATTCTTACCCATGCAAATCAATAACCTCCAGAATTGATTTGTGTTAATTTAGTCTGTCCTCTCCGTCGTCCGCCGTCACCTTGTAACCTCTTCGTCTCTGTCTCGGCTACTCTCTCTTTTTGTGCAGCCTTCTTTATCTCTGTTAGCAAATCAGTGTGACGTGAGTTGATTCTGCAAGGGTTAGGGTTAGGCAAGCAATTTTTGGGCAACAAGACAACAGTTGAAACAGCTGATTTACACCCATTCGCCACTGCATGGTTTTAATGTGGTTTACAAGAAAAATTTTGCCTAAGTGAAAAGTAAAATTGTGTGCTACTTAATATGCTGATAGTTGGAAGCTCTGACCAAAAACTGTATTATCATAAAGCACTTCAGGTTATTCTACTGAATTTTAATCATAGTGTTCATTTATTCTACTCAATGTGTCTTTATTACATAACATATGAAGATATCATCATTCCTTCCACAGTGCTGAATATTGTATGTAGGTTGTGTTACCACTGCAGGTTACATGGTCGCTGGTTCGAGAGGAGACTGTCCTCTATCAAAAAAGCACCAGATAGGTCGTTTCTGAAGCAGCTTATTACGACGTGTGTGGTCGTTTTTAAAGATCGCAGGCCTTATGTGGTAGTTCTGTACACAACCACTAGAGGTCAGTGGTGGACCTGGTGAGTCCGTGAAGTTTGTTCATTTCAATGGTTTTTCTTGTATTCTGTAAAGTAATCGTGCTGATGCTCTGCCACGTCACCCAAACCATGACCCTTACCTTTACAAGCTCATTGACCATGCGTTGGTGAAGCAAATAAAGGCCCCTTTCTTGAAAAGTCAGTCAAAGATATTCCAAAATTACCCAATGAGGACCAAATACATCATCTGGGTACCACAAATGTCTGTTCCAGATATAATTGAAATATATCCAATAACTGTTGAGATACTGTATTCTGAACCAAATTGGTGGACCAACCAACTGACTGCTATTTAGTTTATCCAAAGAGCCAGGTTATTGGCCTGACTAAAAATAAATCAATGAATGGGTAAATATTTGGACAAAGATTCATTTTGCTTAGCATTCCAGAGTTGGAGTTTATTGATATCTGATGATATACTCATTGCATCCTTTCCTGTTAGTATAAAACAGTTAAGATGTGTTAATACTTACAACAAAAAACAGCATACTATTAACCTTTGTGTACAGTGTATAGAGCTAGAAGGTAGTATTGAATTGGAACAGAGACCTATGAACTAAGAGCAATCGTGCCTAAAGCCAAGCAAAACTTGGCGGATCACTCCTTGTCGATGTTTAAGGTAAGACAAATCAATTCTAGAAGTAATCATAATACATCGCCTTTCATTTATTCTGAAAAGTGTAAGGAATGTTAGAAATGCTCACCCAAAGGAGTTTGAGTGAAGTTATCTCAGCGAACAGACTCTAAATCTGGAAATTCACTGCTGAAGAATTTAACTTGGGAATTATGAGCATTTTTAAAAAAAATCGATCCACAAAAATAAACAAACGCAATCATTTTCCAACAGCAGGATGAACATTTTCCAAATCAGGCATGGCTTAGGACAGACTGAATGACACTGTTGAGTATTTTTCCACAGTGCTCAGTTGAATGCAGCAGAATGTGGTGCCAATCAAACTGATGGGTTGTTAGAAGGTGAGCAGGAGCTTTCGCCAAGGCGACCTGTGCTTTCCGATCAGTTGCTCTGCCAAGTTGCAACCACAGCAAACGTGTGCTGTGTCTCTGCCAGCTGTAGTTTTGATATGATGCTGAGCTTCTGTGGACAGCAGTAGCTGCATAAGAGACAATGTGTGCTGGGGTTCAACATTCAGGTTTAACTTGATTTATTACTGGGCTATGACAATTGACAAAAGGAGTGGCCTCAATTTTATGTAAATATTCCCAACAACAAGACTCAGCCCCAGGGACCCCAGATCTTCAGGGGGACCCAATGGCCTCATGTTCACAATTTGGGAGCTATAGTTCGCTCTTAATTTTCTTCTACAATATCCCAAAAGAAAAATATAAACTGAAATGAAGTGATTAGCCTCAGAGTGACAACTGCATATTTATTATTTCTTAAGGCCCTGTTACGTAAAGAAGCCCTATGACAAATATGTATGTATATATAGTTTTCCGCAGGGACCAGAATGTTCTTACTCATGGGGTGCGATTGTCTTCCTCTACATTAATCTCAACCATGTAAACATAAGTGTATCAGCAATTTTTCTTACTCGCTACTCCCTCTCTCTGTTGCTACTGACAGGTTGCAGTTTCTCCAAATTCCTCAGCAAAACAACGAAGAAAAAACAAATCTATTCTCCACCCATGTTGAACTTTCAGGCCACCTTTTCAGATCCTGTTGGATGTGTGATTATACAATGAGGAATATTAAATAAAAATGCTAGTTTTGATGTTCCAGGTCCGCCGCCTTGCTAGAACATTTATGGTTACCCTGTAAAAAAAAGGCTGCCACTCAACAATGGGACAAATCTTAAAAACACAATTCTAAAGCCTGTGATAGTAATTTTAGACCTCTGTATTGAGGCCGCTATGTTATTACTGGAGTATTCTTTGACATATACGTTCTACACTTGCTATTTTGAGTGCATAAACAACATGCAGTACACAAGGGTGGGACTGGGACAAAAAATTGCAGTGATGCCTGACAGGGTAAAACGGATAAGGACAGATGGGGAGGGGTGAGGCTTTTTAAGAGATGTGATTGGGCCAGCCCACCGTCAATATAGAAAAAGAACCAATGGGCCGCTGTCCCTGCTTAATGGACCAAAAAATTGTTGTTTTAATTTTTTTAAAATTTACATTGGCCCCAAAGGGCGTCGCCCCATCAGGAAGATAAAGTTGCTCAATAACCAGAAGGTTGGTGGATTGGACACTGGTTCCTCCCATCTGCATGCTGAGGTGAAGAGTTCTTTGAATGTCCATGAAGTAGTTTGAGACGTCACTAGAAACGTGCTAAATAAATACAGTGCATTAACCATTTACCAGTCGTCCTGTGAGCAAACATCAGTATGGGGAAATATGTGATCAAAGTAACTTTGACTGTGGCCTGATTGTTGGTGCCAGACGGGTTTAAGCATTTCTTAAACCCGTCTGGTGATCCCCTGAGTTTTTACTCAGAATGGTGCCAAACACAAAAGTGAGTGAGCAGCGGGTCTGCTGATGGAGACGCCTCGTGGGTAAGAATGTCAGTGGAGAATGGCCAGACTGATTGGAGCTGACAGAGAGGCTACAGTAACTCAGATAAACACTGCTGTGGTTAGCAGAAAAAGCTACTCGGGATGCACAAAAATGCCTACACATGGAGGAGGATGGTCAACAACAGGAGAAGACCATGTAAGGTCTCACTCTCCTCAGCCAAGAACAGCAATCTGAAGCTGCAGTGGACACAGACTCCCAAAAAAACTAAGCCTGGTCTAATGAATCTGGATTTCTACTAAGCCTGCAGATTCCAGAATTTGACATAAACAGCATGAATCCATGGACCCAACTTGCTTTGAGTCAACAGTCCAGCTGCTGCTGCTGCTGCTGGTGTAATGGTGCAAGGAATGTCTGTCGTTTGAATGAGACAGACTATTGTAGAACAACTGTTAGGATTTGGTAGAGAGATTGTCAACTTGAATGTGCAGCTGACAAATCTGCATAAATGACGCGATGCAGTAATGTCCACGTGGAGCATGGAGATCTCAAACGGTTAGTGCACAGGAAGTTTCCAACATCCTGGAGTGACAAGAACAGCCGAGGCTTTTTTGGATAGCAAAGGGAAGAATTATATAAAGTGAGTATGTTAGTGTATTGGTAAGCCTCTGTAATTTAAGTGTTTCTGGCAACAGGACAGTGTTTGTAGAACTTAGTCAAAATCCTTTCAAGGAAAATCTTCCACCATGGTAATTGGGATTGGATTTGTAAACAAAGGTTTTTCTTAGTTTACATAAACACAAGGGGGAAAAATATACTATGTACACACACTAAGACTGGATGCCTTGAAAGAAGGCTGCATTTGTTTTCCCCAAAAGTCAAATTGGAGGGAGACGTGCAATTACAACACACGAGTCTTACACAACAACATTTATGTCAATATTTGCTCTTCAACAATTGGATATACATTGTTTAGAGAGTAATTTACAAGGGAAGCACAGTATGATGCTTGGCTCTGAAAACACAGATTTGTGGCGCAAAAGCTTAGAGGCTTTGTCAAGCTGGTAGTACACCAGCGAAAGATTTGCATTTGAGACACGGGGGACAAATGTCGAAGACAGGGGGTTTCCTGAGGCAGTTGGCAAGTCCATGGGTCGGTAAGCCAGTTTCTGTTGTCATCTCCGTCCACCTCCGGTCTGTTCCTTGGAGCATCCAGTTAATTAGCGAGCCAAGAAACGCAGCACAGATCAAAGTACAGTGACAGTCCAAAAGAACCATCAAATTAGCTGGCAAATGCATCGGGACACAATCTGAAAAATCAAGCCTGGGTCAGCGCTTCCATCAGCCAGCCCTTTACCGTACATCTCCGGTGCCCAGAGCTTGCCAGACATCTTTGCATCCAGCTTTCTTTCTGAGGACAGACAGAGCTGGCTGGAGTTGAACCGTTCATTCTTGACTGCTGATGTGCCACAGTGGTTGCTCCCAGATACCCACAGATCATAGGGGCAGACGCTCATCTGTCTTCAGTCTGCTCATCCTGCCTTAACGGGGAAATTGGAAGGTGCCTCACTCTATACCTCACTGGTAAAATATCAGCCACAGGTTCATCGGGTTCTTTATTCTACTAAATGGACTCAGCGTCCTGCCACCCTGTTTGGTTTAGGTGATACACTACCAATTTTTGGGGGGTTTCAGTCACTAGTATCCATTTTTTTTTAAATAGTAACATATCCTGCATAGAATTATCACATAATCTATTCTATTCAATTTCACAACAGACTTTATCTTATGACACTTTACATAGTGAAGTTAAGACCTTATAAGGTTATTTAGAAACCCGACAGTCGCCACAAGTAAATAAAGTTAATCAGGCTGCGATATCTGCATTCTGTGAGTACCCAAAATTATGCACAAATCGTTGTACACATTTGTGAAGATTTATTTTTCTACTGGTGAGATTATGGAAGATACAAGGAAGGGATTTGTCTAATTGATCTGCATTTATATTCCAGTCTGGGCCTTGACTTTTCCTTCACAAAAATATCCATGTTATATAAACATGAATAAACATGTTATTCGTTTTTAGTCGCTTTAAACTTAACTGACCTAAAACAATTAAATAACCACGATTAATTAATGCAATAATTCATACGTCTGATTTTGTCAGGCCGGTGTGGCATGTATTAACAAACAACAACAACAAAAAACACTAACTGTCAATGTTTAGACACATTTTGAAGCCAAATTATTCTTGCGATTGAGGCACTTGTCCTGTTACTGTCCCGATGCACCAACATACTACCAAGGTTACAAGACAGAGCAATTTCCAGCCACCGGGTTTCTCATTTCCCACTATTTGCTCCTCGGTGTAAGGTCAGCATGCAGTACGCAGTGACGCCTTGGAGCAGGGGAGATGATTTGTTGTCAACATTCTGGGTTATTACCACCAGGCCAAGTTGTGTGATGAAGGGGGAGGAGGGCTGTGCGGGGAGAGAGAGAGAGAGAGAGAGAGAGAGAGCAGGAATGAGAAGTGAGAGAGGGAGCACAAGGGTAATAAAAAGGAGGAAACAGAGTGTATGAAATTGGACTCAAAGCTTTACAAGTCCCCCTGAGAGAGAAAGGAAGACGAGACAGAGAGGAATGGAGGTTTTATAGAGTCAGATTAGCTATACTGAAAGAAACCCTTGTTAAAGAAGAATACAATCCACGGCCTTTGTGGGTTACACGTCTACCCAACTTATGTAACAAGTAAGGGGGAAAAAGGCTTATGTGCACCACAAGGTCCTCACCGGATAAAATATTCACAACACTGCACATTCAAACAAGCAGATGCTGTTGCAGCCCTGCATAGTCTTATTTGCTGCTTCCATGATGAATGTGAACTTAGAGTTAACTTGTACTAAAGAAAGATTTGATCCATAACTTAATTTGACTAATACTCTTATTATGAGAAGAAATCCATCTTAACATATACTTAATAGTAAATATCAATGAATAAAAAACAGGGATTTATAGTGATCTTCCTTCCTCGGATTTAGCAGCATGTTGGTTTTCAATGTAATGCCATTTGAAGATGTGTTTTATTTTGAGGGGGCTGATTGAACAGGAGGATGTATGTGTAGTTTCGGACGTGGGCATAATCTTTTCTTGATTCAAGCTATAAAGTTGGTCATAATCTAATAATCTACTTCTCGCAATTTGTTCACTTGACCCTGTGGTTGCCTCATTTGCTTCATCTATCGGTGTGATACTCAAATGATCTATTAAGGTGCTCCACAGGGGTTTGTTCTAGGGCCACTGCAGCTCTGTCCGTGCATCTGCTAGTACAGTTGTAGCGGCCAATGGCTGTAGAGCCACAGTGCCAGTCAAGCCTGACAAATTATAATTTGAAGCAACAGGCAACCGGAAAAAACACACTCAATTATTGTGCATCATACAAAGGTGACAGACCAAAGTGTACACAATCAGCAAGGCACTTTTAGGTCCCCCCCAAAGTAAGACAGAGTGATACCCCCTGTCAGTGTTGCAGTTTAGTATTGTGCGCTGGGATTCCCTGGCGTCACCTCTTTTTCCCTGCAGACGAGGCAGCAGACCTTGTATATATGTAGACAAGCTCTTAAAAAAGGTAATCCTTCTGTACTCTGTAATCTGAGATTAATAACAATTGATTTTTTTTTTACCTTATATTTTTAACAAAACACAACAATATTGCCATTTCTTAGACTCGGACTGTGGCACAGACCACATATTTCTGTTCAAACCAGACCTGAGGTTAATCCAGTTTATGTAAACTGAAGCACTAAAGTTGTGTTACCCTGTTACCCTGCAATGTCCTACGAAAGCACGGTCACTTATGAGGATTTAGTTATTACCAATAATCAGTCAATACATAGCACAATACGGGATCAGCTGTTGTGCCACTTTTCAAAAGAAAGGAAACAGACTCGTCAGTCCAGTTTAAAAGTCAACCATTCTTACAGCTCCAATTTATTTAAACAGCAAAGATATATTCACTGATGTACAATTCTTTGTAACAGCTGGAGTAAGATTCAGCAGCAGAACACGCGATTTACCTTTAAGTATTATTACCTAAAATTCTCCAGCGAGACCAGATGCAATGACACCAGCTCGCCTACATTTCAAAAACTCATCATATTACCAGCCCGCATACAATAACTGCCTGCAAAAGTCTCCCTCAATTATGCATGGCCCCGTTGAGGAAAAGGGATTTAAACATTTGAAAACAGATATGGGAGAATCAACTAATAAAGTGGAAAATGAAGCGCGTTGCGTTGCATTCTCAATGTATTATTTGAATATAAATATGACCGTGCAACTGATCAGTTATTTTTTTTTAAAACAAACATGCGCCACGACAGGTTGTAATGTTGTACTCAAACTGTGTCAGCAACTGTCTTGAAAGTAATTGATTTAAGCTTCAATGTTCTACAGATGATAAAGAATTATTTCAAGTGGATCTCTCGTCTATTTGCAAAAGAGTAAAAATAATGCATATGTCGACTTTCGAGACTTTAGCATTCAGGGGCGGTTGGGAGTTAGAAACTGTGGACCCCGGTCTGGAAATAGCCAATGAGCAACAATTAAGCAAATTTAAGAAAGCAGATCTCAATGGGATCCAAAGATAATCAGCAAATAGAGATAGAGAGTGAATACAGCAATGCAACACGACTCTACCCGACTGCATAGAATCTGGACCAGGTCCAATTTGGTTCATGGATCAGGTCTCATTTAGTAGAAACCAAGCGACCCATGAAAGTCTACAGTTGACGTGTGTCCCGTCTTGGGGGTTTTCTAACAAATGGAATCTGCGATGCATTTAAAAACCAGACCAGGACCAGTGGGCTGAGTGCGTATCTCCACTCACCTATGAGGGTACAACAATGCTAAATGTGCACAGCTATGCTAATGGGCCTATGAGGTGTACTTGGGCACGGCGGTGCTTTGAGCTAAAGGCTAGCAAGAGCCTTCAAAAAACTTTGATACATCCAGAACCATACAAAAATATGACCACATCACAACCCTCCTTCACTCACCCCACTGGCTTCCTGTCTCGAGTACAAAATCTCCCTACTCACCCAACAGTTCATTCCATGGAAATGCCCCGTACCTACCGCAAAGTACTACTCGCACCACCAACCTCCTCATTTAGCTCCCGCTCCGGAAACAAAGCCCTTCTTCAACACCTCCAGGACCGAGCTCCGCACCATGGGGGATCTGGTCTTCTGCTCAGGCCCCTCCAGACCACTGACTCCTTCAAGAAGGGCCTAAAAACCTTTCTTTTTAAAAAGCGTTATCTTAAACTGTGTATTTTTATGCTCCTGTTTTTAAATATCTTGTTTTATTCTGTAGCACTTTGGGTTTGCTTTTAACAATGAAAAGTGCTTTACAAATAAAATGTATTATTATTATTAATTGCAAATGCTTGTACACCGGTGTAATTGTATGTGTATTTCAGTCTGGATCGAGGTGTCGGACGGACAGACTCAGATTTGCATGCGCTGTACAAACACAGTTGTCATAATGACATAAATGGGCTGGGCTATTGGCAATTCCAAGATAATACATGTGAGTCTGTGCTTCATGTACTCATGCTTACTGTTTTAATGTTTTTCAAGTTCAAGAATTATAAAAGCAACAGTGAAGAATTATATATATATATATATATATATATATATATATATATATATATATATATATATTTCCCCCCCCAATGTCTGTTCATTACAGGACATGTATTTATTTCTTTTTACCTCAAAAATCAGCTAAATATGGATTAGGGGTTGTCCAACACCACCCTCTGGACTGGAGCCGTCCCTGATTGTGATCAGATTTGTACTCTGGCCAACAAAGACACACACACACGTGGTTAAGTGTATAAAGTGTCTCCAATCGCATCCGTCGTTTTTCCCGATACAAGACACTTGAGGCCAGATTCAAACTGGGTAGAGAAAATTGAATCTGCCCAGTCCGAAATATTTAGGTATTATAGCTCTAAAATAGACCCCCCGCCGGAAAGTCCCTAGAGAACCATCAAGTCGGTTGCTGATGGATTTCAATATTTTGACATGTGAGACGTTGGGGCGATGCTGGTTCATTACCAGGGATCAACTGGCAGATCATGATTCATATTAATAAATCAAATCAGAATGTTTCCATCCAAGGTGGCACCGCAAATATTAGCTGGGTAATATATCCTATATCTTAAGTATGAACCTTTTTATTATGTGAGAAAACAATTATTTCCCGGGAATTAATCATAATCATCGGGCTGAACCATCTGCCACATAAACTTCCCCGTGGGTTAAATGCATGGAAGCTTTATAAGCAGCATTATCGATGATTCAAATGACCGTTTAGGCTAATTGGACACTAAAACTTTATTGTTGCTACTAAATCAGCAAAATTATAAGATCAAGGTCAATTATCCCTTTGAGGATTTATATATTTTAAACACTGTTATGGTGATTCATACATGACCCATACCGACACAAAGACATGTATGATGGAGGTTAATGAAGATTCATTCTTTTTTTCCCACCCTTTCATTAATTGTTCATCAGCGGAAAGGAGGATTGATTGTCGTTCCGCTTTGGAATGACTGTGCTGATTTCTGAGAGCGTGGTACTTGGGGGGGGGGGGGGTCATACCCACTCGGACTGCTGCGAAGGCCACGCGCCAAGAAGGGTAATGAAGATACGCTGCCATCTGTCCTATATGTTGCTCTCGCCTGGAGCTTTCACGGTACAGGCGCTGGCCCGGGGCCCAGCGTGGGAGGGCACTTTGACACTCCGGCACAGCAATAGAGAGATGCTTGAATATGAACCGCGCGTGTCGGAAACAGTAAGATCATTAGCTGCGCTTTTGAAAATTAGGAAGTGTGTGTGTTTGGGGGGGGGGGCTACTTGTTACTCAGTGGATTACGCACAAAAAACTTGCATTTACAGTGAATGCTGTACTGGACACAAACTGTATTCCGCATTACTTGACTTTAAAGGATAGGATGATAAACGCATATACGACTTTGTTGCACACTCCATTTGTCCCCGGCAAAAAAGAGCGTTCCGACACTTGGCATAGGGCCCTCGCTTGTGGGAGATACTGGAGCACACCCGCAGGAAAATGTGTGATGTGGAACGTCAGAGAGATTAATCCAATAATGAGAGAGTTAATCAAGACACACTCTAACCCAGTTCCTCCACAGGGCCCAATTAGAGTAGTCTGCCGGGTGGCACCAGTCCAGATGAGTGTTTCCTCAGGACTCGTCTTCGCCGTCATTAGACTTGAGTCCCTAAATCTATAGGGCCCGTGTGTACCCTCGGAGTTTACCGATTTCTAAATATGAAAGCGGGCGCGCGCGCTTCAGTCAAATTACTGGACGCGTGATCACCAGGCAGCCCACGCTCGCCTCGTCGCCATGGATCCAGCCGGCAGGGTGTTCTGTGCGGATGTCATGAATGTAACTGGCAGGATGGATGGGTGAGTTGAGGCATTGATGTGTGTGTGTGATTCATGGAGACAGGCAGATCAGTGGCCTCATCATGTCTTCTTATATGCAATGAGTAATGCTGTCATGTTTGTCTATCAGGCGTCACAGAAACACATTGATGGATGAGACTTGAATTGAATTGGAAGTGATTTAAAATACAAAGGCCTGTGGATGAGATATATATTTATCCAGGCAATGTGTCCACATACAATTCATATGTAAATACCAGTAAATGCGGCTTTATTGGCCAATACGATGTATTTAGATACTGTGTTTTTGTCATTGGCTACAACCCCCCCACCCCAAAAAATAAATAATAAAAGATGTCCATCAATGGATACAAGCTCTGAAAGGAACTTTGGAGGAAATCAGCCGGGAGACAATGTGCTACACCCTTGGTGTGAGCAAGTTTCATAGTGTATGATGGCTGCCGGGTAAAAAAAAAATAGATGAAACAGAGGTTCAATTGAACAATTCAGTCTACATTAAAAAAAACAACAAAAAAAAACGCTTTTCCACAGCAGAAGCAGGACTCTGTGTGCTTCTTTGTTGTCGCAGAATCCAAAGCATAGGTTGCTTTTTTTCTCAATGAGCCATTCTGGTGAGACTCTGTCATTAAGAAAGACCTTGCATCAGTGTGGTCTGCCAGATTTTAGGGGTCAAAAGTGCCGTTGTGTTCCCTACGGTTCTGAATGTATAGCTGACTTGCATTGTAGGGGCTGGGAGAGAGGGGTTGCGTTGATTTATGATTGGCTCTTGGCAAAAGATGGATTCGCATCTTTTACAGGAAGGATGAGGATGCTGCGGAGCAACTCGCACTTCTATAAATACTTGTAGCTATGTGCCCCCGCTAAACACAGGGATCAGTGAATACATTATCTATCTCTTTTGTCAATTCAGAGGTCATGAAGAACAAATAGATCCAATGTGTGTGTGTGTGTGTGTATATATATATATATATATATATATATATATATATATATATATATATATATATATATATATATATATATATATATATATATATATATATATATATACACATATATGTATATATATACATATATATATATATACATATATGTATATATATACATATTAAATACGGATTATGGTAGGTCTTCTGTACGTCTGCGTAAAAGACCACAAAGCACTGAGGATAGGCGGAGAATGCTAAGGAGGACTCCTCCACAAAGAAAAAGTAAAAGAGATCAAACTAGTGGAAGGGGTACAATGAGAAGTCGCAGGGAAGGTAAATGTCAGACAAGGAGCTGCTCAGTGCGAGCTCGCACGGCTGTGATGGATGGTACTCCGGTGCGAGGGCAACACCTCCTTCAACTCTGGCAATATCTACCATGTACAGAGCAGACAAAGAGAGAGAACCGAGGGGACGGAGGACAGCCGAACTCCCACTGCAACTGCAAACAGACAGAGGAAGACGCTGTTCCAGCTGGATTTAGGGAGAACTCGATAAAAACCTTTCAAAAGGAACTTTAAATATGTGCACGCGATTTTGTCAGATACGCATATATGACAGCCAGAAGTGCAGTTCAGTTTTCATACGGAGCTTATTTTGGGGTTTTGGCCATCTTACTTTTACGCTTTCTTTCACGTGTCAATACAACGTCGATACCTCATGCACCTTTTTCAAAACTCTTAACTTGGGAAACTTCAGTTTGACCTTCGATGACCTAAACACATTTATTTCATATTTCACCCAAAAGTGACTCATGCTGCTGTAACTACAGCATTTGCCCACGTATTATTAACATTACAGTGTTGCTCAATGTACGATGAACAATTCATTTTTTCTAAACAACTCATTGTAAAATGAAACATGAGAAAAACAAAAAAAAAAATTCTCGCATGATGTGACACAATATATGAAGGAAACAAATCACACAAACAAAAGTTTTCTTCAGTGGGCTTTGCTATTTGTTCCATCCATATATTATCAATTGTCGACGGAATACAGTTGCTCAGAAAAAGACATTTGCAATATACGTAATTTACGTATTTTTTTGTAATTACGTACTCAAAATACAAACGATGAAGACAAGTACCAAATAGAAATCTTTTAACTATAGCAAATCTCACATCCGTCTCAGAAGGCGACAGTAGGCCTGGTCTATCCACCCTGTCCTCTGCATTTAAAAAAAATCTCCTCAATTACAGCAATATATCTATTTTTTTCCTTGCATACATTCACATTTCAATGCTCGTGTGATCACTTTTGCATAGACGGTAGCAAAGCTGCAGACAGGAAACGGTATTAACTTTCTCCTTACATCAGAATAATATGTCTCCTTTCAAGCGTATGGAGCTTATTTGACTGTCGAAATGCAGCATATTTCCATCTGCTGTGATTTGAATTTTAT